>NW_006238919.1:12683806-12838558 GCF_000375325.1 Capsella rubella
AAAACCTCTGGGAGAAAGCACTGGTAAGCTAATATAACTCATCTTCCACTATGTATAGATGAAAGTATCTGTTCACTAGCGAAAACATTCTTATAATCATCGAGTGGCAATGAAGGTCTAAGAAAGATTATGTTCTAAACTCTTATATGCAGAAACTACGAGATATTGTAACAGCGCAAGCAGTGAAGGGCAAACATTTCTTTCTTGAAACTGACATGAAGGGACCAAGTTTGAAACTAGACAACACAGGAAAAGCAATACTTACTGTAAGTACCTAAGATATGTTTCCTTCATTTCAGAATTGGAAACACATAAAACATTGTCATCTTTTGATGTCTTTTTAACAGGTACTTCGTCACCTTGGTCGTATTAGTGAGACTCGCATTGGTCAAAACCGGGTCATCATTCTAATGAAGCCTCATTAGAAGAAACTAACTTGGCTCAAGTTTGTTCATTTTCACAAGACTAAGGTTGGTAATCATTCTATATCAATTTCTTGCTTCTTCTCTGAAGCCTGCTGCTACTATAGATAGAAGGGTCTACTGGTTCTTAAGACTGTTTCGCCTTAACAGGCCTAGTGAGAAGGCCCAGAATCAAACTATGTTACCGTCTGAATTTATATATACGACGGACAAAATGTTTAAAAGCAGTTTCTCATATTTGCACAAAAGTAGAAAAACTCGATTTCCGTTACTTTGAAAAGATTATAGAAAAGCAATTTCTCTAAGCAATCTGGTTCAAGTTCCAGTGCACACAACTGGCCTGTCCCATTCAAACCTACAAAGTAGCAAAACTCGGTTTCCGTTCTCATTTTATGAATTTTGATTTTACCTGCTGCACATTGTTTACTTATATTAATATATCATTCAAAACCTCTAGGATCGTAAGTGCCACGGGTCCGCAAGTATGGCAATGTGTGGCTGTCAATATTTATAAGGAAAAAAACCAAATAAGACTTTAGACATGTAATGCTAATTTAATATCAATATTTTTCCATTCTAATCTTAATCTGTTTTCTGTTTCTTTTGGTTTAAAACTTACATAGTAAAGCTATTGATATGGACCTCATAGTTTTGCAAACAGACCAAGAAAAACAAATCAAACAACCAAGCGAAAACGACGACCCCTACATTATTGTTATTGAGATACATAACATATATGTCACGAAATAGAAAACAAAGAGAAACTAAAGAAGTGGGAAGAAGTTGAAGGAGTGGTCCAGGGGAAGCAGGAGAGAAAAGAGAGAGAGAGACTATTACTGTATTATATTATTTGCCTCAGAAACAATCACGATTTCACGTCTATCCATAATGTCTGTCCCAATCTCTTTGTCTTCTTTTTTCATATAAACCCCAATTAACCAATTTTAGTCGCGTCTTTCGTTCGTGCCAGTAGAAGAGAACACAAAAAATACATTTTATGCATAAGACAAAATCACTCAAAGACACACCAAATCTTATCGCATGCATTCACATTTATTACAAACCAACTGATATCAAAATAATTCATAACATATTTTACTATGTTGTGTGACCTAAACACCTTATACATTACAAACAATCATAAATTCACTTGCAGAGACCACATTTAGACTTGTAGAGTTCTCCATCACCATTTTTACTTCCTTTTTGTTTTTCTTTTCAAACGTATCATTTAACCCAGCCAAGAAAGATATGGTCGGTCTTATGCATTTATTGTCAACAAATTTCTTTTTCTTTTTTTAATCCTTTTGAGAATTTACTTCGCCGCTGTAAATAATAAATTAAGGCCGCCTCAATCAATAGTACTGAAATTGCGACTTCTTTTTTTTTTTTTTTTAATACTGAAAAGAGAACACGAATTATAAAATGGGAAACAATAAAACGGATTATACGAACAAATGTTTCATTTTACTAAAAAGTATTGAAATTGAAATAACATAGAAGAGAGTTCTACCATTTTTACCCGGTACAGATCTCAGAGTCAGACAAAACCAGGAGATATCTTTTCAACTATTTTAATTCCTTACTTTTCTTAATTATAAAAAAAAACCTAATTTGTGATTCGATATTTTAGATACTCGATTAAAATATAAGACAAGGACTATAGTCTATAGTTACGTTACGTGTATTCATTCTACTTACCACACTCCAACCAACCAAACTTCACAAACGTTACGAGTTATATTAATAGAGCGGAGCTCGTTGCGGCGGCGTGTTCTTCCGTCGGTTAAAAAAGTTCGCCGGAGCTTCCGTGTTAGTCGTGGAAACCGCCTCCGTGACTCTCCCGCAAGTCGTCGACAAGCTGCTTCTTTTCTTCCTAACGATCTCGGTAGTGGCGGTGCAGGCGAGCGCCTGACACCAGAACATGTCTCCTCCTCCTCCTGCTGCGTTACCGCCTGACTCGGAAGATGTTCGGGTCGACCCGGTCGGTTCGAGAGTGGAGCTCGGCGTCGTTGTCGTGACTTCGTCGGTTAAATCGAGAACGTTGCAGACGCGGAGAAACCCTGAGAGTCCTCTCTGCCTCATTATGACGTCACTAATCTACAAAAGCAAACAAACAAACCATGTGTTTGTGTTTTCAGAGACATTTACGTGTAAATATATGATCGTACACGCTAGGCGTGTTAATTAACAAAAAAAAAAAGCAACCAAAGGAAACAACAAAAACAGAAAGAAATTGAATTTTGTATTTTGAAAATTAGTAATGAGACAAAATAAAATAAAAACGTTCCTTTTTTCATCTGAGACAATTACGTGTAATCGTGCAACAATCGACCCAGCTGAAGAAAAGTGGTAAATCAAATTTGGGGATTTGATTGAATTTGAAATGAAAACGTAATTAACGAGAAAAATTTGTTTCTTTTAATAAGAACAGCAACCAGGAAAGAAATTAAAAAAAAACAGACCTTGCAGGAGAGAGAGCAGAAGATGTAAGGAGACTGAAGACTCCGGTCACAGGTGATGCAAATGTTACCGGAACCACGAAACTGACGAGACTGAGGTCGTTCATTGATGAACACAACTTTCGAACTGTTCGTTATGTATGGCTTTAATCATCATCATCAACAAAAAAAGAAGAAGATGAAGTTAACGCGTATTAAATTAAAGCTGTCACAAATCTAGGGCACAAGAACCCATGAAAGAAGAAAAAAATTGGACCTTGTAAATGTTTACAATAAAGGATTAAGAGAAGATCATTAAGGGTAGTAATAAATTAGGATAAGTAACTACAAGGATTGAGATCAGACCGAGTTAATACCTGAATTAAAGAGCAATCCATTAGCTTCGAACCATCTTCTACCCTCAAAACGTCTCTGTACACGTATCTTCTTATCTACAAAAATGTTCACAAAAGCACAAAGTTCATGTTTTTTTATGCGTAAAGATGCAAATTTTCAAAACCAAGATAAAAGAAAGGTTTGTCTTTTCAAAGAGAGACCTGAAGAAGACGATGAGAGGTGTGTGAAGAGAGACAGTGAGGACAGATGCTGAGACAGCAATCGATACATAAAATGTTTTTCTCGTTCTTCTTAACATCTTCATGGTCCAAACAAGCGTTGAAAAACTTTTCTTTTAACAAAACCTCAAGCCATGCAGGAAATTCTCCACAGATCATCTACAAAAAAAAAAGAGGAGAAAAAGGAAGAAACCAATAAATGAATCAAGACCCATGTTTCTTGGACTAGAAAAAAGAAAAATTCAGAAGACCCACCATGGCTTTCTTCTTCTGTTTTATCTAATTCTGGGAGGTGTTTGCTTTTCTTGGGGAAGAGATAGAGAGAGTAAAGGTCAAGGTCAGGCGATTTTGAGCTCTCAGTGGTGAAATTGACTGACCATTCCCAGAGAGAGAGAGAGGGGGAAAGAAAGAGAGAGCGGCGCCTGGAGAGAGTGACCACTAGCTTAATTTAAACAAGTCCCTTCTCTTCTCCTCCTCCTATTCCTTAAGGATGATGTGTACGTGTACTCTCTTCGTTAATTATTGTGTTTTGTTGATTATTTACCCCTCCTATGTTTTGATTATATCCATTAGAGAAGTGATTCACTTTGATACGTTTACTTACGTAAATAGATAATTATGAGGGTAGTAAAGTAGTAGTACTAACAATAATAGGGTAATTAATCATTAGTTCGACTACTACCTTTGCAACTAAGAAAACAGTGTTTAATATGCACTTCAACTTGACGACAAATAGTGTTTAAATAAACCCTTTTCTACAGAGTTTAAATTTTTGTTTTTAGTTTCCAATAACTTCAATAATGTTAAAGTATGAACTCTAGATTGTAATTGATAAGTATAAAATTATATTTCTTCAGAATAGTAATAAAAACCAATATTTTCGTATGTGAGTGTCAAATATCAAAAATTTACAGAGTTTTAGTCTCGATTATGTTATCTTCAAGTAAAACTTGTTTTATACTATCTATTTCTTATACAACAATTTGGTGTTTGTTATCATCTCTTCATGATATAAATTTTTGTGTGTTAAATTTGTTCTGTGCTCTTAAGAAGGTCTGTTCTGGTTAACTGTGGAAAAAGTGCTAGATGACAAGACTCTTCCCAACAGTCTACTTTTTCAATATCTCAGTGGTAATTTCGTAAAATTCAGTATAACCTTCTAAACAACATATTTATCTTTTTACTACTACCACTACTATGTTGTTTCAGTAAAAAAAAATATGAATAATATTAATAACCCAAATTACTTATAACATAAGCTCGGTTTTATAGTAATTGATAAATAATTAAGCATACAAAAAAAAAAAAACTAAGCTCCATTTATGTATAGTTGTAAGAAACATAATTATTATAGTAGCTAAATAGTATGTATATATGATTGTTACATTGAAGAGAGGGAAGAGAAATAGAGAGAGAGCAAATTCCAAGAACCTAAAGACCCATTGTCACAGCTGTGTGTAGTAGACTCTTCTCGAAAACCAGTGCGAGCGAAGTTTATGGGTTTTTCTTACTAACAACTAAAATTACCTAGGCACATCACTAGTGCCCCCTACTGTTATTATTGTTGTTATTATTATTATTATAAGTAAAAAAAAAATACTCGAAAATATAAGAATGTGAGTGTGTGTGTACATGTATAATATGTAATATGTATATAGAGAGAGAGAGAGGGACAGAGAGGTGGATCAGAGTTGGTACGGAGGAGCAGGCAGAGAAGAAGGCGACGCCACTGCTTTGTGTGATCTGATCCGATTCGGTCCAGCTGTCCCCCCCCCTCTCTCTCTCCCTTCTTTCTCGTTAGGAGGAGGCTTAGTTACTACTACTACTGATCATGGGTGCTTTGGTCATTTCCTCATACTTAATGGGCTTGGGCTGTTACACTTCTGTTGGGCTATTTTCTTCTCGGCTCATTACGACAATTTCTGTACGTGTGGTTTATGCTCACTTTTCTGTAGACATATATATAATATAATATATCTCCCTCAATCGAATTGAATTTTAATAATATAACACATGAGAGATGATGGTCCTGACTCCCTGATCAGAGAGTGATCACAACAGCACAATCTAACAACCCAAGTCGTTGGTAACCAAACGGTCAATATGAAAGCAAGTCACACACCCCACCCCAGTCACATACGACTACCCTCATTTTTGTCTTCTTCTTTTATTGAATGCCCCACTAGTCATAAAATAGATTAACTATTTATATCTGTGTATTATTGTCTTTGTGGAATTCACACATAATTATAAACAACTAAATCCTGAAAAGAATTAGGGAGATGCAAAGAACAACAGTTCACATATATAATAGCTACTTCTTATTTTATTTTAAAAACCAAAACCAAACCAATCCAGAATCCTAATACAATCAGTAATACATGTATGGTTTATACTTTATAGAGCTAACTACGGTTTTAAAACTTTTAGGTCTTGGATTTTTTTCCCTATGAGAATAGGAATTCATATACAGTATATATATATATATATACATGAGCTCATATTCTATTAATATTCCTTTCCCTTAGAGAGTCGAAAGTGTTGGTCGTGGACGACTTGGCCTCCGTGAGTTACGCACTTAGAGCAAACGCATCGGTGTTTCGTCCCCCCTCCAAAATAAAGTTTTTTTTTTTAAAAAAATTTTATGATTTAAAAAAAAAACAAAAAAAAAAAAGCTGACCAATCGCGGGCCGCCACGTGTCAGTGGGACCCGCGAAAATGGGACAAAAACAAACGGGACCGTCCCATTCTTGAGTACGTATACACACAATAATTGGATTATTGATTTAATTTTAAACAAAAAAAAGGAAGGGACGAGGCTTGTATACGCCGTTGCCCATGCCCTTACGCATACCTATCTGCTTCCATTGATTTGTATTCTCTAATTAAGTCTTTAGGCGTGTTTTTTCGTTGTTTAATAATTTGATCACTGTGCTTTCTCTCTGTTAAAAACGCACAGAAAGAAGATGGATTTTTTCAGCAATCTACCAGACGAGCTAGTGTGTCATATCTTGTCCTTTCTTACGACCACGGAGGCTGCTTCAACATCTGTTCTCTCAAAGAGGTGGTCCAATCTGTTTGCACTTGTTCCTAACATTGACTTTGAAGACACTGTGTTTTGGTCTTATGATTGCAAAAAAACTCCGTCGAGCTTCATAGATTTTGTGGATAGAGTGATGGCATTGCAAGGTGATTCTCCCATTAAGAAATTTTCCCTCAAGTGTCAATCTGGACGTGTTGATTCAGGTCGTGTGAATAGTTGGATATGCAATGTGCTGCAGCGTGGTGTTTCGGACCTTGATCTTTCCATCGATTTCGAACGTGGATATTCTCTGCCTCCAAACATGTTCCACAGTGATACACTAGTCGAGTTGAAGTTAAGAAGTGACAACTCAATACTTGAGTGGGGGACTGGCCGTGAAGACACTTTCTTTCCAATGCTTAAGACTCTGGTTTTTGAAGTAACATTTATTGATTGTGGCAAGATGGACATGTTTCTTCAAGCTTTCCCTGTGCTTGAAGAATTATGCATCGATGCTACTAAATGGACCGTGTGTGATGAAACCGTGTCAAGTGATACCCTCAGGAAGCTAACTATCAAATCATACGGTTTTGGAAGCGTGTACCATCCAAGGAGCATTTCTTTTGATACTCCACGTCTGGTTTACTTTAATTATGCTGATTATGTTGCCGAGGACTATCCAAAAGTTAACTTTACGAATTTAGTTGAGGCTCTACTCGACCTTACAGTAAATGGATTAAAATTTATGCTAGAAATAACGTCAAGGGGCGATGAGGATCATGTTTTTCTCCGTTTCCGAAATGTGTCGAAGCTCATGAGTGGCATAAGACATGTTCAGAAACTTTACTTATCGTCCGATACTCTCGAGGTTAGTGTTTATTTGTTTTTAATTTCTACTATCTTTTTGCTTAGCGTTAGAGATTTTGAAACAAGTATATTGCACGATCTAGTTGTGTAATGTTGAGTTTGGCTTTGCCTCTTGTTTCAGGTGCTTTCTCTACGCTATGAATCCATACCGGTGTTCAACAACCTCAAAGTTTTATGTATTAGGAGTTCCGCGCATGGAGGATGGCAAGCAATGCCGGAACTCTTAAGGAGTTGTCCACTTTTAGAAACACTAGTCCTTAAGGTATAAATATACACAGCTCATTTGTTATAGATATTATTAGAAAGAATATATAAGAGACCATTCTTGGAAGCCCCTTCCCTTATTGTTTCCTTTCTGCTTTCAGGGTCTCTTACACTATGTGACGGATAAATGTGGCGATGCTTGTGACTGTATTTCTCGGGAGGACAAAGGGCGTTCGCTCATATCTTGTCCGGTGAGGAAGTTGCAGATTGAGAGGCTTCAAAGAACAAAGAGAGAGTTAGAGATGATAAAGCATTTCTTGGAGTCTTTTAGGTGTGTGAAGGAGGTGGAGATTTATGCTGAAGAGAACAACCTTGTAGACTACCTCCAAGTCCCTAGGGAGTTTGAACTCTTTAACGAGCTTTATAGTTGTGATGTCCGGTTCCTGGCACGTGGTTCTTTGCATAAGACGTGGACTACTGTCTACTGCACAACGAATCAAGTCGTC
Organism: Capsella rubella; assembly: GCF_000375325.1. Taxonomy (NCBI): domain Eukaryota; kingdom Viridiplantae; phylum Streptophyta; class Magnoliopsida; order Brassicales; family Brassicaceae; genus Capsella; species Capsella rubella. The sequence goes on from NW_006238919.1 coordinate 12,691,844, forward strand.
AAGGAAGAAAACTTTTCCTAGTTTAGATTCGCGTTTAAAAGCTAAAAATCATACGGCTAACCATTTGGGATTTGACCTCTCGTAAAAGAGAAATTGAGATAAGATGACATATGGAAAAACACACAAATATCTTTTCATTATAGTGGTAGTAGAATGAAACCCTTAATTTGCGTTATGATTACACGAAAATTGGAAAAGATAAAACCGTGAATATATAATAATTATAAACAATTACCACTCAAAAAATGTTGGCTAAAAGCATCACAAAGACGCGAAGAAAAGGGAAGAAATAAAGCAAAGAATCTGGGAGATGAGTTTCAAAAGACATGTCTTCAAAAAGGTGTCTTCAAAGCTATGATTAGTCATGACTCATGGTGGTGTTCAATAATCAAAGTTTTTATTACGACATTTTAGTATACTAATAAAAGATCCCTCTCAATTAGTATATTTTACAACAAGGGATCAAAAAACCACTAACCGGACGGTTAAGATCTTAAGTTATTTTTGTTTGGTTATCGTTGTACCAATGATGAATAGCGAAGAATGTGGAAAGTGGATGCCACACTTAATTTTCGTGCCGTTCACATTTATAGAGACGAGTGCTCACAGTCACAGGTAACGTAGACGTAAGGTTAGTTCCCCTTTCTCGGCTGTTTATTTAATTCTTGTATAAACCAATCTATGTCCAATCCGATTAACCAAATCAGTATCAAATTACATTAACAAATTAACCCCAAAAAAGGTAAATTACGTTACGTACTACTACAAGAACTGAATCTAATAAAAACTGATATGATTGAGTTCGCCAATGATTGATGTTGGCTGTAACACCATTTGTATACCCGGTCAGTCATTCTAGCTTCACTTTGTTACCGTTAAACCATTTGTTAGCATCAAAAAGTAAAATAAAATAAAAGTCAGCGGAATTAGAGAGGAAAACAATAATAATGTAATAAAGAACTTGAAAAAAAAAAAAAAAAAAAGAGAGAAGAGTGGGAGAAATTGGAAAGGGAAAGGCTTTGTGCATTCCTTACTTGCAAATGCATCCAAAGCACCACCATTAATAACTCCTTCAAAGCTTAAAAAAGTTTTGACTGTTACTGAAATCAAAATCAAGTCTTTTTCGTTTCTTCAATCGATTCGAAGATTTTTAAGGGAAAAAATTTGGTTTCTTTAATTGATTAGGGCAATTTTGAGAGATGCGGGAAGTGGAAACATCGGCAATCACAGCAGCAGCTCCTCCGCAATTATCTCAAATGTTTCAGAAACTAGCCATGGCCGTCAAAACCAAGACCTACGAGTTCTTCACCGAAGACGATAATGGTGAGAGAACCGATGCTGAGGGTTTCTCTCTCCTCGATTCCTCCGAGGATTTTATCACCGATCAGAAAGTCGTCGTTCTTAAACCCGACAGGCCTCTTCTCAGCTCTTCTTCTTCTTCTTCTCAAGGATCTCCTGTTAAACCTCCGGTGAACGATGCTCAGCCGAAGAATTTGGGAGTGGTGAGTGTGAAACCTAATCAAGGGAAGCTTTCTCAGGTTAGGAAATTGGATGCCCAGATGGGGCTGAGTTTGATCTCTTCTGTTTTCGCTACGGCTTCCTCTTTTGAGGCTTCGTATCTTCAGCTGCAAGCTGCTCACGCCCCGTTTGTGGAGGATAATGTCAAGGCTGCTGATAGAGCTCTCGTCTCTAACCTCCAGAAACTGTCTGATTTGAAGCATTTTTATAGGAATTATCGCCATAGTTTGGATTTTGAGTCTGATTTAGCGATTGGGTCATGCTTAGAATCTCGGGTTCAGGAGAACCAGAGCAAGCTTCGAGCTTTGGAAACTGTCTCTAACCGGTTACAAGCTGAGATGGATGCAAAGGATTTGCAGGTTTGGAGTCTGAGAAACAAATTAGGTGAGATTCACAAGTCTAATTCCAAGTTATCAAGGAGATTGTCTTCAAACTCATCCCTGGATGTCCTGTTATCGCTTAGGGTTTATGAGTCTTTGTTGTATGATGCCTTTAAAGCTACTCAGAAATTCACTAAGATCCTGATTGAGTTGATGGAAAAAGCTGGGTGGGATTTAGATTTAGCTGCTAAGTCTGTTCATCCTGAGGTAGATTATGCTAAGAAGGGACATAACCGGTATGCATTGTTGTCTTATGTTTGCTTGGGGATGTTTCGAGGTTTTGATGGAGAAGGATTTGATTTAAATGAGATTGATAATGTAGCATCTGACGTGAGTTCTGTAGATTCTTCATTGAGGGAATTGATGCAACATGTTTCTAGCAATCCGATGGAGCTTCTTGATAGAGATAAAGATTGTGCATTCTCTAGATTTTGCGATAAGAAGTATCACGAGCTCATACATCCGAACATGGCATCTTCGATATTCAGCAATATGGATCAAAATGAAGCTGTGCTGACTTCTTGGAGATCTCTGAGCACATTCTATGAGTCGTTTGTCACGATGGCGAGCTCGATTTGGACACTTCATAAGTTAGCGTTGTCTTTTGATCCTGCTGTTGAGATTTTCCAAGTTGAAAGCGGAGTGGATTTTTCGATTGTTTTCATGGAGAATGTCTTAAAAAGAAAACAAGACAAGAAGTTCCCGGTGAATCCTACTCGAGCCAAAGTAGGGTTCACAGTGGTTCCTGGGTTTAAAATCGGGTGCACGGTGATCCAGTCTCAAGTTTACCTTACTGGCTCCAAATGTAAATGAAAGAGATAGATGGTTAAACCAACGCTCAAGTTTCTTCTTCTGATCGCAAAGTTGCTTCAAGGACTTGATGGCAAGAAGACTATAAAGGGTTATAACTTTTTTACCTTCTTACTTTTCTGTGATTAATTGTGTTCTTTAAAGTCTGATTTGAGTTATTGATTTCGTTTTAAAGTGTACAGTATGCGATAAAGCTATGGTGATTTTTTTTCTTTGTTTGGATTGCAATGAATTAAATTGTTTCTCTTCATAGGAGTAATTTGTAACAGATTGATTATCAAAATATAAAGTTTCTAATTAAGCGTTCCCTTTTAGTATTTCTATTTGATCAAATTTTTGGATTTCTTGTTGTTTTCGTGTTTTCAAGCAGCCCTACGTGCCGGTTAAAGTCATAGAATTAAAATTAAAATTCATGCGCGGCCTTGCAAGTTGCAATTACTAACCTTAGGCCTTGTTGTGGTATATGGGCCGAGTACGCTTGCGGATAGATAGTTATTGGGCTTGATTAACCCGATTATATTACACCATTTAAATGGAAAAGTAATGCACGTGAGTGTAAAAGGTCCACGTGGTGTTAACATAAAAACATTCCTTCGAGGCTTCGACGTACCTTCAAAAAAAATTTAGGTTGGCATAGCTGACTTGACCAAGCCCAGTACACAAGTCGGTACGATGTCATTTTACGTACAACGACAAGCTTAACGACTTAAACGAGGAATTTTATTTTTGTATACACGATCGTCCAATTATGATGACAAATAAAGATGTAGTTGTATTTTATTTCGTCTCTTTTTTTTTTCTTTAGTTGACTATTGATTTTGTTGAAGTAAGTGGTTTTAATTAGAACGATTTGTCAGATATAAAATCAAGTTATATTTGTTCTAAAGAAAACGTATAGTATTCAAGTCACCGGAAATTTAGGAACCGACTAAATGAATTTAGAACAAACGATTATCTTTTGCTTTATGTGAGGGTAATTAAGCTTTAAACGTTAACGACGTGTAATGTATTAAATCCTTGCATAAACCTTGATGAACTTGAGAATTTGGCCTTCGAGGTATCGAAAAGTGTTTATTACACGTCAGGTACGATTATCCGTACAAATAAAGACAAAAAACAAAATATTGCAAGCTGTGCCTAATTAAGCTTTAGTGTTAGTATTTTATAATATCGCTAATCAAAATTTTCAGCTTTAACACCCACTACTATACATCTTTTAATTTATTTTTGAGTCTCAACAGTCAGCACCCAACTTAGGTATAGATTTGTTATTATTATTCTTAGTTTAATATTTGAATATCATTCGTATAAGACAAATCTCTAATGCAGTGTTTGAAACAAGAAAAGAAAATTCAAACCCTTTTGTTTTTACCTTGTATATATCAAATTCTAATAATAAATGAAAACCAACTTCCGTACGTACTTTTTTATGATCATATAAATGATCTTCACTTACGTGTGTGGCTATGTATTATTGTGCTGCACATTTACTTACATACTTGGAAACTTTTTTTTTTTTTTTTTCTTATTCTTGCAAGAGAAGACTTATAACATGTAAGGTCGATGCATGTTTCAAGCTTCAACATTTTTGTTATGTGTTTTAGTGGTTTATGGAGTCACCACTATTAAATATTTATTATACTAAAAGTAGGTAATGAGTTGATTCGCACTAAGAGTCTAAGAATACAAATCATGTAGTAATACTATATAAATTAGCTTATTAAGAAAGTTTGATAAGCCAACTCAAACGTAATCCGCATAGGTGAGCAATGTTTAATTAAAAATTGAAATAAAAATTATTTAATTTGAGTTTGACTTCCTAGCTATATCTATTTTGTAACCTCCTACTAGTGGATATTTCGGTATTTTAATTAGACTGGTAACATATATAATCATTCCCCATCAGTCGGCGACCAGCAAATTGGAAATTCTATGTTTTTGTCAACAGATTGCTATGTTTTTATTTTAAATTCCCATTCGTAGTCTCGTAGACGTAGTTTAAATGTAACATGAAGTAATAAAACGTTATGTATGCGTGACTTTTTTCTGGGAGTGGATCTGTCTTTCCTCTCGACGTTGAGTTCTTCCTTATGAAGGAAAAATACAAAATTTTGGTCTTACATATGAAAGGTCGAAACTCAAAGCCATTTATTCGAAAGACGAAAGTCATCGCTCATGGCACTGTTCGCCGTTCGAGACTTCGAGGAAATGCATATATAGTTGACAATATTGTGCATTGAGATAATTATCCCATTATATATAAAAATAGTTTGCCGCTTAGTTTATGAGAAAAACAAATAACACTAATGTGACTCTAGGCACACTCCTCGAAAGATAGAAATATATTTTTAATGTATTCTTAATTTAACTGATATCTTTTGATCATTAAAGTATTGTGATTAGTTTGCTATTGTTATCTCAATTTTGATAACTTTAAAGTAATTAACTATCATTTGAATATTTTTTCTTGGTTACAAATATATTTTTGCGAATTGAAATTCTATTAGCAATACCATGAAAACATTTAAATAAACCATTAGACTACACATTTTAAATAATATACGTGAGTCAAATGAGACCCACATATTTTAAAAGGCTGCGAGTGACACGTTCGTGTACGTAATGGACTTGTACGGAGTCATGAAGCGATGAATACTAGTTTGATTATTTTATGAAAGTATCATTTTCACAATGGGAAAGAAACAAATCGTATTCTCCCACGCAAACCATATATTATTCTATGCCGTATTTTATTTCTTACGCATCATTTCCATTTTCGTTGGAATTTCTCTACGTTGTATGTATGTATATTCATCTCTCAATATGCCAATTTTTTGTTTTTCCGAAATATTAAAAACAAAGCAAACAGATAGTACTTGAATCTTGATTAGGAAAACTACAAATTATACTAGTATAAAAATAACTTTGGCATCATCTTATCGTTACACAGACGAATAACTACTGGATCAAGCTCATATATCTATTAGACTAACTATAATCGTCTTCTAGTATGAAGACAACAACAAAATATATATATATATATATATATGAATACTCCCAAAACATTTTTGTCTCGTCAGATTAACACAACTTGGTCATTAAGAAAATCATCAAATTTAGAGCACAAACTCAAACTCAAACTCAAACTCAGATCTGTCTTTCAGTTGTTACTGTGTGCGTTTCTTGTCTTGTCTGCATATGAATAAATCTATATAGGGGAAGCTAGGCATCTAAAGGGACATACCGTACACAATCTTATTTTCTTTAGAAAAAACTTATTGCGCTAACATAACGTGCAAGCTTCTTAATTTTGATCAAATGACAACAAAACTAAAATTTATAGAAAAACAAAAATATTACTATTTGAGAAGATGTTTTTAATATCGTGTGGAGTGCTGTAATGTAATGTGTGTTACCGAATCAGGGCAGAAAATGTTTGCCACGTGGGTATCACACGTGTGCTTGCATCATAATTGCTACTATTATCAAACAAAAGTTGAACCTTCGGGTGACTCATCCTCTTCTCTGCATCTCTCTACTTAAACCAAAATTTGTTACGTTATAAGATTATATATCAGTTATAAGATTTTAATTCACAAGTAAACATCACCAAAAAGAAATTGAAAATTGCTTGTGGGTTAATTAATGCCTAAAGTATGAGTCGTTTGCCCTTAATTAGATGAGTGGAGTTTAATAAAGAATTCTCTTGGAGAGAAAAGCAAAAGGGAGGGGGGAGTTTCTTTTTTTTTCCTTTGTAAAATCTAATCAAACGGTTGAGATGCTTTGTTCTCATCCAACCGTCCATTGAGCTGACTCAGTCTCTCTTGGCTTCTTCTCTATTTAAGCTCCTCTGTCTTCTTACTCTGCTCTTCCTCTTTAGCGTTTACACAGCCACAAAATCCTCAAAACTTCATTTTTCTCTTCTCGTTCTCAAATCTTCGCCGGTTAATCAATCAAACCAATTCAAAAAAACAAAAAAACAGAGCTTTGAAACTCCTAAAGTTTTGTTTCTTTGCTCTGAAACAGAGGAAAACAGAGTACTAAAGGGTCGTTTTGTTTTAATTTGGTTGCTGCCATAATATTTCTCAATATTTTCTTGTCTAAAAATTAGCCCTGTTCCTTTGTTTTGTCAACGATGAGGAGGTTAAGAGGAATCAAGATAAGGAGACCTATTCAAGGAATCTCAAGATGGATCCTCCGGAGAATTCGGATCCGTCGTTCGAGATACACCCGGTTAAGCCCGAACCGACCGGTTTGTAAGCCGAGAGCCATCACAAAACTCATAAGCTGGGGTCGAAGTCTCACGTCCCACAGCGCCAGATTTCTTGGCTCTAAATGCTCAACCTTGGGGTACGTACCTATTGGTCAGGAGCCCATCCGAGAAAAACCCGACCCGGTTCCGAAAGGTCACTCGGCGGTTTACGTCGGTAAAAAAGACGGCGACTTTCAGAGGGTTTTGGTGCCTATCGTTTACTTCAACCATCCTCTGTTCGGTGAGCTTCTCAGAGAGGCTGAAGAAGAATTTGGGTTTTGCCAAGAAGGTGGAATCACTATCCCTTGTCCTTATTCTGATTTCAAACGGGTCCAGACCCGAATTGAATCCGGGTCGGGTTTCAGTAAACTTCCATGGAGCCGTCGCCGGCAATAACGACGGTGGAAAAAGATGATGATGAAAATGCTTTTTTTAAACTCTTTTTACTATTTTCTACCTTTGTGACCTTTTTCACTTTTGTCACGTTTTTTTTACCCTTTTGTTAGATATGTATGTATATGCGAAAGTGAGATTTTTTTATCTTAAGTTTGAAATTTAGGCGATAATGTAAATAATTTCGAGGTTTATTTTTCTTTTGATTGATTGCTTTTGTTATGATTATGATTAAGAATTTCTGATTAGGATAGTGATTTAAAGGTGAATTATGATAATGATAAAACCCAACGAAAAGTTTAACACGATTCTATTCATCTGTGGACCTACACAAGATTTGTTATCAATCACAATAATTCATCATTGTTAACCCCACTAATTCTACATTACATATATTTGGGAAACTTATCAAATTATTGCAGAAGTGCATGAGAGTACTAATTTATACATGCAAAAAATGATAGCCTTCCAAATTTGATTTGCTTACGAAACACTTTAATGAGAAAAATGGTTATGTATCTATTTTTTCTAATCTGAATCTATAATTAGGTTTAGTAATTACTATTGTATTGTTTAATCTGGTTTCGTGTAAGTGTTGAATTGGTGAAGACATGGTTGGAATAGATTAATGGGGAAAATAAAATACTGCCAAAAGGAGATATTCTAGCCATTGAAGTATTCGTCGCCATTAGAGTCCCTTTCGATATCTCAAAAATTTAGTGATGACTTTTTAGTGGAGAATCCACAAAAAGAATCAATTATTTTCATGGCAAAGCTAAAAAGATAAATATACGTAGAAAAAAGCACATTCATATGTTATTAGTTTATTTAATTAGCAAATAACAACTAAATATGGAGTTCGCTCAACTAAGATAGTCACGCGTGGCTATAAAGCTAAAAGCCTATAACGTTAACATTGGTTTTCTTTACAATATGATTTGTAATTTAATTTTGTCCAATCTATCTGAATAATGATTAGAAAACACAGTTAATCTATGCAAATTATAAGGGTAGTCTAATAACATAGACACATAAAATATAGTTTAGTTTGGTACGACATGTATTTTATACTAGCATGGAACAAAAAAACGATTATTCGTCACGTGTTTTTGTATGAAAATTCGTACTTGTCTCGTTAGATCAAGAAGAGATGGACCAGTTTTACTTGTTAAAAGTGAACAATTTTACAATAATATATTTCACAGAAATTTATTTCTGCAAAAGTGATTTGATACATTTCAGTATTCCTAATATTGCTTTTATTTTGTGAGTTATGTGTGTTCAAGTTGGTTCATATATAGATTGGTCCAATTTCTATCGAGTTGAAACGAATAAGGGATAAGTAGTGGATGTAACCATCAATCATTGATCATCTCCAAAGGCATATACCAACTTGAGAACACAAGGTTAGACCTACGACCGATTTTAACTAAATCCCATTTTTGACTTTCATAACTTATATAAACAAAACCATCAAAACATGGGCTTTTAAACTCATTCACAGCTCAACAGCCCAATAGGTTTTATCTTCCTTAAACATATAGTTTAACTCAAATGCTTTTAGTTGTAATTGACATAACGGAAAGTTGGATGATTAAACACAACATACAGTGATAAGAAAATGATAATACCATAATTGTATAGGATTTAGAGTTAATACATTTGCCAGTTTTCCTTTTGAGCTTTAAAAAAAAAGCTTATACCCCTAATTTAAAAAAAAAGCTTATACTCCGGCACATCAGTATATAAAAAAATATAGGGAAAATTAGCATTATAGTACATTTTCAAAACTTAATTTGTGATATAGTACATTTACTATTCAAAATTGGATAAATAGACAATGGGTCCACTATGTGAGATAGATAATGTGTGAGATAGATGAGAAAGTGGGGTATAGTGTAGTGGTGGTAAATTACAAAATGGTAGATGTACAAAAGGCATCCGTACAATTCATTTGTACATATAATATGTGTACAGTTTGATATGTACAAATACAATTGTACATATATATCATATTGTACAAATACATGTATAATACAATATAATAGTCAATATACATACAATTATATCTATACATATATCATTGTATATAGTTTTTATACATACATTTTTCTGTACATATAATAAATATACAGTTTGATTTGTACAATTGTATTTGTACATATATCCTATTGTACAAATACGTGTACAATCGTTTACGACTTGTATACTAATATTTGTACACTTATTAAGTTGTACAGATGTACATATGTACACGTTTTAAGTTGTACGGATTAGATCTGTACACTTAGTAAATTGTACATATCTAAAATTAATGAAAATTATTTGTTATTATCAAATAAAATCTTCAAACAAAATGCATATCATATAATAGAGAAAAAAACATAGATTTTTATATATTTGAAACTTGTAAAAAAAAAAATTTCATTGACTAGTATTTTAGTTTTTAGATTGAAGGGAGAATGTAATTAAAAATAAAAAAGAGAAAAAAATAAATATTAATTAAAAATCTGAGAGGAAAGAAAAATATAATTTAATTATATATTAATGGCATTGTTGTAAATAAGATGTTTTGGTGAGGATTGACAAGGCAAAGAAATAAAATAGCATAGTAAAAATGTGGATTTTGCTAATTGTAAATAGTAATTGTACTATTTCTACAATTATGTTTCAAAAACTGTCTATTTCTCCAATTATTCCAAAAATATATATACCTATTTTATTTCGAATGTAATTCTGTAAATACTGATCATGTGCCGGAGATTACAAAAGTGCGTTTGGGATCACGGTTGTTTCTCCGGATTGGAGAGAAAACATGGCAGGGACGATGAAATTTACCAGTGATGCATGAGGTCAAGATGCAAAAAGACTTGAGTTCTCAGAGTATTACATCGACTACTGTGGTTGGGAATCCTACTTGCCACTATGTTGTTGGTCTTTACCTTCTTGTTTAGAATATTTTGAAATGAACATTGGACCCCTTTTTTTTTTTTAACTTACTTTGAACTATGCATATGCATCAGATATAAAACATCTAGTAGAATCTACCAAAACTGTGTATGATATGGATTTAAATTTTAAATATCAAACGAGTGCTAAGGTTTATGATGTATTTTAGATAGAGTCTTTAGTAGAGAGACTCTCTTTATATTAGAGTCTTTAACAAACGTCATAGATTAAGACTAATTGAGAGACTCTCTCTAAGCCAGCGTCTTCTGATGTATATAAACCAAAGCTATTCTTCCCATAAATTAGTCTCAGTTTTTAGGTTTTTATTTGGCAATCTCTGACTCGTAGTGCTCTCGTACGTTGGTTTCGTAATATACTTTATCTCAATTTGATTTGCATACTATGAATGCGATTCTCTTCATCTTCTGATTATAACTGGTCTAGAAATTGATATGATTTATATGTTGCAGAACACAGTTTTGAATAGTTTCGTGGTAAACTTCAATTGTTTGTATAATTAAGTCTGACACAGGCATGCATGTTTGGATTGCTCTTTTATGTCTCTATACTTAGAATTTACTAGCTTTGTTTCTTTGTTCAGCTTAATCAATTCAGGGGCAAATGGAAGATTTGATAAGCCAACTACCCAATGAGTTGCTGCGAGAGATACTCTTGAATCTTTCCACCATTGAGTCTGTTAGGACTAGTGTCTTATCCACCAGATGGAGAAATCTCTGGCAAAGTGTTCCTGGACTGTACCTAACTGGTGACGTCAAGGATTTTCTCGACAGATTCCTAAATTTGCATAAGGAAGCTCCCATATACAAGTTTACATTGAGGTGTACTGATGCTGTTATACCCTGTTTGAAGTTGTTGTTCGAAAAAGTGTTGACCCGCGGAGTTCAACATTTTTGGATTAACGGTTTTATGTATAATCTTGCGGGTTTGGGTGTTATTGAGCTGCCTGTAAGCTTATATACGTGTGAGACACTTGTAAACTTGAAGTTGGAATATGTATTGCTGCATGACTTTGATGGTTGTGAGTCTTTCAATCTACCTCACCTTGAGGTTATGCATATAGGTTTTGTTTTGGTTCCGAGTGATGCGGTTCTAGAGATGCTTATCTCTTGCTCTCCAGTTCTCCAAGTCTTGAGCATTCATGATGTTGGAGTGGAACTTTTGAAATTACGATCTCAGACTTTAAGGAGCTTGAGTCTAGTAGGTGTTTTTATCTTTAAGGGAGAAAATGATTCCTCGGATGATGTTGGAGAATCTGGAGTTGTGATTGACACTCCTAGCTTAGAGTTTCTGCGTATCAGACGTTATCCACTCGAATACTTCAGAGTGGAGACTATTAGTTCTTCCATCAAGATGTGTATCGATGCTTGCTTTGATGGGGAAGATGACTTTTCAAAGACGCAAACTTGGCACAAGGTCTTTGCAGGGTTCTCGGAGGTCACAGACCTTAGCATATCTGGCCATACTCTAGATGTATGTACTTCAAACGCAATATATCTTGATTTATTCTTGTTTCTTTGTTCTTACCAAGCGTTTGGTTCTTGACAGGGAACCTATGCTTACTCTAAACTGCAACAACTGCCTGAACTCAAGAATTTGACCCGTTTGTACGCTTTTTTCTGTTCCGACTTTTCAGAGATGTTGCCTATATATCTCTCCAGCTGTCCCAACCTAAAATCTATTGACTTGGTAATGATTCCTTCTCTTTAGTAAAGTAATGAGAGTAGTTATCACTATATATAGTATACATTCTTATGGTGTTTTCCTTTGTAGGAGCTTCATGGCTATCCAAAGATGGATGAAATCGCAAGCTCGCCTGTGCCACAATGTCTCCAAACATCCATTGAAAACGTCAAAATAAAACTGAGGCCCCAGGCTTTCCAAGAGAGAAGCCGAAAAGCTGAAACAGAGTTTGCTAGATACATCCTAGAGAATGCAAAAGCTCTCAAGAAACTCACTCTATGGTTAGATGATGAAGAAGAAGAAGACGAGTCTAGCAGTGTCCTTGAGAAAATTCTCACGTTTCGAAATTGCCCTTTTGTCGAGGTGAAGATAGGCGGAGTAGCATCGAAACTTTCCCTAGGTTATATATTTCAAGCTTTTCTTCTTCTATTTTAAGATTCCTGTTTAGTAGTATTTCTAATTGTATTGTAGATAAACTGAATCTATGATGATCAAGCTAAGCTCTTTTGGTCGTGGTCAGGATTTAAAGAAACTTGTTGTTAACCTATCACTTGAAAATTCTCCACTAACTTGAGGAGAATATTATATGTGTGATGGAATCGATCCAGCGAACATATACTAATCAAAAGGACCATGACTAAATTGGGACCCTCTTTGCACAAAAGAAGTCTCAAGAAATTATTATACCCCCAAAACCAAATCTTCTTTAATCTGTCTAAATCATTTTATCACTCTTAACAAAGAAATAATATACCAAATGTTATCATCCAATTTGTCGACACTTTGGTATTGATTCGTTACTAAACCAAATCTATTAGTTTTGCATTCATCTTGCATATATATCCACATACTTTATAACTAGAGTATGCATCAAATATATTAGAATGCGTATATGAGTTATATAAACGATTTTAAGAAACAAGTGCACAACTCGGTCCCCATAGCGATGAACCTAATCATTCTTGATTATTATATTTAAAATAAAACACTATGAATAAGATAAAATCAAGAAACAAAAGCTCATTTTCAAAAAAAAAACACAAAGAACTCAAAAGAACAAAAATATGAGAAGACCCTTTCTCTCCTCTCTTCTCTTTTTCTTCCTCTTCTTCTACTCATCATCATCATCCTCAAGGTCTTCATCAGAATCTCACATCTTCATCTACGGCGGATGTTCACCGGAAAAATACACACCAAACACACCTTTTGAATCAAACCGTGATACTTTCCTCTCCTCTGTCGTCACTTCCTCCTCCGACGCCTCCTTCAACAGCTTTGCCGTTGGAAACGAGTCCTCCTCCTCCTCCTCTTCCGCCGTCTTCGGCCTCTATCAATGCCGTGACGATCTCCGATCATCAGACTGCTTAAAATGCATCCAAACCTCGGTCGATCAAATCACTCTCATTTGTCCTTACTCTTTCGGTGCTTCTCTCCAGCTCGAAGGCTGCTTTTTACGTTACGAGACCAACGATTTTCTTGGGAAACCAGACACGAGTCTTAGGTACAAGAAGTGTAGCCCCAAGAGCGTTGAGAACGACTACGACTTCTTTAAACGGAGAGACGATGTGTTGTCCGATCTTGAGTCGACTCGACTCGGTTACAAAGTTAGCCGGTCGGGTTTAGTCGAGGGTTATGCTCAGTGTGTTGGTGACTTGAGTCCTAGTGACTGTTCGGCTTGTCTTGCAGAGTCTGTCGGAAAATTAAAGAATCTCTGTGGCTCGGCGGTTGCAGCTGAGGTTTACTTAGCTCAATGCTATGCTCGTTATTGGGGTTCTGGTTACTATGACTTCTCTTCAGGTCCGTCCATTAATCTAAATTTTCATTTCATTTATTAACTATCGCTCTAATTACGTAACGTTTATGTTCGTTAATTATCTTCATTATAGTGCCATAATAATATAATTAATTTTCCGCCGCTTATAAATAATAATTGAGAAAATTCACGAGTCTAGTCGCTTCTTGGTAGCACGAGAAAGCTGAAGAAATCATAATTTTTGGTTTCTTCCACTTCCACTGCAAAGACACCATTAAGTATTGCATAAAATAAAATTAATCTTTTGAATTATTCTTTGGAAAATTCGAGTATCATGATTATAATATCATTGGTTAGAAAAGAATGTTTGTATTGCAATATACAATATATTATTCGTTTCTTTATAGGCATAGCCACCCATGTCCCCATTAGCAACTTTATTTTATATATTCTTTATAGCTTTGATCAATATCACAAAGTCCAAAAGTCACTGCATCTTTGAGAGGAAAAAAATCTAATTCTTAGCTTGATACTATGGGTCTTATCTCATCTTATTGATGTACTTTGTCACATACTTGAGAAATGTTTCTAAATTGTAATCCAACTTTACTTTCTTAATTATGAAAGATCCAACGCATGGAGATGACGCCGGGAAAACAATAGCGATCATTGTAGGAGTTATTGCTGGATTCACAATTCTCGTCATTCTCCTCTCCCTCTGCAGAAGCTCCATGCGTAAGTTTATATCCTTTTACTCATATGCCTAATCTAGTCCTTATCCATTTACAAAAATTCTTATAATCTCATTTTTTGACTATTTTGTTTTGCAGATTGATATAAAGAAGACATGATTTGGGATAAGCGATTGTGTTATTTTTCCTTTTATTTTGTTGTAGGAACAACAACACATTAATTCATTGCTGATTTTTGTTTTTGGATTTTTGGTTTATGAAAAGGAAAACTATTAGTGACTTATATAATACGTGGTTTAGCTTCGTGGAAGAATTAAATATATGAATAGTGTGACTGTGACCCGTATTGTCTGCCTTAAAAAAATGATAATTGATAACTTTATTCCATTAGTTATACCATACTCATTGGAGGGTCATTAGAGATAAGATTTATCAAAGAGAGTATACTATATAAGATATTGTATTTGATAAATCTTACCCCTAAGGACACTCCAATGAGGATGCCCTTAGTTCTCTAGCATAGGCTTATACTCGCTTTCCTTAGCAGGCGCAATTATTCGATACTCAATACTTGGGGATCGTAAAATCTACTATAACATTAGCATATCATTAACTATTATTTCGGACAACGTGACTCGATTTGAGTATCTTTGTAGGCTTTAAAGGTTCTGCCGGATTTTTTTAAAGGACTTAAGAATAAGAGAGGTTCATACTTTATTCTCAACCCTTTGATTAGTGTTAATAACTTAATAGTTAAAACGATCCGGGTCTATCCGGTTCTCATGGATCACACCACATGTTCTATTGGGCCTTTAAAATTAAGGGTTAAGCATCTTAAGCCGTGTAGCATGAAATCAAATTATCCGGATCATCATTATATCAAACCTTTTTTTTAATATAAAAAAAAATCCAATTATCTTTTTATATGGTGGCCGAGATTCGAGAAGCTATCTATCAGTTGAAAAAAAAAATTTGTTGGTCAAATGTTAATTTTTATCCCAATTTTTCTGTTTTTTTCTGTACATATTGATCAATTGTGAATTTGTAACATTGAAATCATGATTTCACTCAGAAAACTTTATACTGTATGTCTGTATATCGTATCTGTATATAAAAACTCAGGTTAGTTATCTTTTAGCTCTGAAAAATTTAACATTTTTTTTTATAAAAAAACTCTTTTTAAAAAAATACTTTTCTCGACACATACAACACACGTATAGTCACACTTAACTCACTTTGATTGCGTCACATTGATTTAGAACCTGAAATGTATAACGTAATTAATGAAATTAGTCTCATATGCATGGGCCATCAACAATCATAGAAACAAAAGCTTACACATAGTCTCACACGTGCCGTATCTCTCTCACCATGTGTTAGATTCCTCGCCACCATCTTCATCTACGTTCTACGATAACTTCCATTCCTCGTTTGCTATTTAAAATACACAACAACAACAATCATATATTTAAGCGCATTCCAAGAACATAACTAAAACACAACAACTTTATCTACTAAAAATGTACACGTTTGTAAAAGTCACCAAATTAATCACCATCATGTTCTTTCTAGCATTTGCAGTCCTCGTAACCACCTCGAACACAGCCGAGTTGGATGTACTGAAGATGGCTCAAACTGCAGTGGTTGAAGCCAGGACTAGTTTTGGGTCGATCGCTGTGGTGGAGGCAACGAGTGAAGTTGCTACTAGTCGTTATCATAATTTGGTGTTGAGTGAATGTGAAAAGCTCTATGGTGAGGGTGAAGCTAGGCTATCGAAACTGGTCGTGGCTCATGAGAATTTTACTGTTGAAGATGTTAGAACGTGGCTAAGCGGTGTGCTTGCGAACCATCACACTTGTTTGGACGGTTTGGCTCAGGAACGTCAAGGTCATAAGCCTTTGGTCCATAGTAACGTCACGTTGGTGCTCCGAGAAGCTTTAGCTTTCTACAAAAAGTCTAGAGGTCATATAAAAAAGAGTAAGAACGTATACACAAACTTTCATGTATCATTTGTTTTGTCAAAATTGGGTAATGATCGATCTCTCCTAGACGCATTATATTTTATCACTAAATAACGATTGTAGAATCCGAATATATATTTTTGTTTGAGATATCATGGTTTATTAATTATGGCTCTCTATTTACATTTTGTAGGGCTGCATGGACCGGCGAGACCGAACCATAGACCTGAAGGACAAAAACATGGACCAAGGAGACCAAAACATGGACCAACGAGACCCAACCATGGACCAGAAAGACAAAGCCATGGACCATCGAGACCAAACCAAAGCGGCGGAATGTTAGTGTCATGGAATCCAACAAGGTCAAGGGCGGATTTCGTGGTGGCTCAGGACGGTTCTGCTACTCATCGAACAATAAACCAAGCATTAGCAGCCATTTCAGGAATGGGTAAAAGTCGGTCGAACAGAGTGATAATCTACATAAAAGCTGGTGTTTATAACGAAAAGATCGACATAGATAGACACATGAAAAACATCATGTTAGTTGGTGATGGTATGGACCGTACAATCGTCACCAATAACCGAAACGTCCCGGATGGTTCCACGACGTATGGATCAGCAACATTTGGTAAAAAAATATACAAATATGATTCTAATCTTCACATATATAATAATGCATATGTTGGATATTTACTAGTTACTCATAATCTAGGGGTGTCGGGGGATGGATTTTGGGCACGGGACATGACGTTCGAGAACACTGCAGGACCGCATAAACATCAAGCTGTGGCGTTGAGAGTGAGCTCGGATTTGTCTTTATTCTATCGGTGTAGTTTCAAAGGATATCAGGATACTCTTTTCACACATTCACTACGTCAATTCTACCGCGATTGTCATATTTATGGTATACGACCATGCATCTATATATATATAATACATTCATATAGAAACTAACGTACGACGGATTAAGAATTTTGTTCGGAAATCTTTGGATAGGTACGATTGATTTCATATTTGGAGATGCGGCTGCTGTTTTTCAGAACTGTGATATATTTGTGAGACGGCCTATGGATCACCAAGGCAATATGATCACAGCTCAAGGAAGAGACGACCCACATGCAAATACAGGTAACAAATCTCTTTACACAAATTATACAGGTAATCTTATGTTTGACCATTTGTTGACTAATGAAATGGTGTAACAGGCATTTCGATCCAACACTCGCGGGTCAGGGCCGCACCAGAATTTGAGGCGGTTAAAGGTCAGTTCAAGAACTACTTGGGGCGGCCGTGGAAGAAGTACTCTCGGACAGTGTTTCTTAAGACGGATCTTGACGGGTTGATTGACCCGAGAGGATGGAGAGAATGGAGCGGCGGTTATGCTCTGTCAACATTGTATTATGGCGAGTTTATGAACACCGGAACTGGAGCGGGGACAAGCAGAAGGGTCAACTGGCCGGGATTTCACGTCCTTCGCGACGAGGGGGAGGCTTCTCCGTTCTCCGTCAGCCGATTTATTCAAGGAGATTCTTGGATCCCTATCACCGGTGTGCCGTTTTCAGCCGGGGTTTGAGTCACTTTTGACTCTTGAATGTTACATCAACACTATTATATATCAAAGCCTACATGGCTACATATATATTTAAGAATATTTACCATTTTATGTTTTCAAAATATTGTTCTTCTACATGCTTACCTTTCTTTTTTCTTTTCTTTTCCTTTAATCATGTTAAAAATCTTTGGTACAGGTGTCTTACCGAAAAACGTGTAATTATGTTATAACGAGAAGTAAAATCACATCACTATAAATGAGTAGGGAAACATCATATACATTTATGATGATGTTTTGCTATAAATTTACAAACTTCTAAAAAATCCTCAAAGTATGCATAACATAATGATATCCCCTAATAATAGTATGCAACATAACGATCATATACAAACTTCTAAAAAATCCTCAAAGTATGCATAACATAATGATATCCCCTAATAATAGTATGCAACATAACGATATGATCGTTATGTTGCATACTATTATTAGGGGATATCATATCATTACCTTATCCAACAAACGAGCTGTCGTCTGATGAGGTGAGCAACTGACATCAAACCTCTCACATGTATCAATCAGATACTTGTTAGCTTCCTCGCTAGCCAAATCTTTTGGTATAGTAAGGTTGGTCACCTTCTCTAACTCTACCATCATGTCGAACCTCCTTCAGAAATAACCAAGGTGAAATCATTCCCAAAAATTTGTCTCAAGAAGGCTATGTCCTGATCCCACGAATGATCCATCAAAATATTTCACGAACCTGAATGGAGGAGTGAAGTCGATTTCAATTGGCTCCTTATCGTACCCATTAGCGTGGTATTTCAATTTATAGCCGCCTGTTAATTCCTTCACCATACCTGCAACATGAAGAAAATGTTTAGTAGGCTTGATTCAAAACGTAAACATAGCACTCAGTGCAAGAAGCAGAGATATTTGCCATACCACTGAGCAACTTCTCAGACATCTCCATCAAGTCATTGTAGTCTGGGAAAGCCATATAGAACTCGCAGGTGGTGAACTCTGGATTGTGTGTCAAGTCAATACCCTCATTTCTGAACTGCTTTCCTAGAGATAAAGAAACAAAAAAGGAACAACTCTAAAGAGAATAAGTAAAACCAAAATTAGTCACCTAGAATCAGCCGTCACTTGGACCTTAGAACAAGACTATATATGTAGATCATAGAACAAAACCCTTTTAGAAAAGAAAAACAAAAAAACGTTGAATAAATATACTCTTTTCATTGCAAAAGTTAACAAACTTCACTGGTGGTGGGGTGTATCATACCGGCTAAAGAAACTTGGTCGTCTTCAACAAGGTCTCCTTTGCTTAAGGTAATATACTTTTCAATGTATTCCGAGATTGACATGGACACTAAGAACTTGTGTGGGTATGGATTCTCTCCCTTTTCTTTCTCTGCTGCAAGATACATCAATCTGTTCTCAAAGTATTGCTGCAAATCAAAATCTCCATTGTCACAATCTGCAAGATACATAGCCTATTGAATGGATATATATATATATATATTGAAATACCTCTGCTGCGTCCGTAATTTCATTATCTGCCGCCATTGATTTCTGGCTTCGACGGCTCGTCTTGGGTGGCTGCAACGTAAAATTGATATGCAAGTTTTAGTGAAGTTTGGTACATACGCAAGGGAAAAGAGGAAATAACTGAAACTTTTTAAACAGAGCTCACTTGTTTGGTCTTTTCTTCTTCCTTACGCGTCAATAAATTTATGTTTTATAAACTATCAAGTCTAGTTTTATAGGTTTTGGTCAGTCTAGTTTCATATTATATTGGGTCGGTAAGTCATTAGGGTTTTTTTTTTTTTTCTCTCTTTTAGTAGCTGGCTTGTCCGTAGATCAAAGAAAATAATATTTTAATCATGTTATTTTGATCATGGACGAAAATACTAACAGAAGAAAATCAAAACGGTGCTAAAAACAAGAGAGACAAAACTGAAACAAGGACAAAGCCTAAAATCAAAAGCCAGAGGAATCGACCAAGGAAGAGTAAGACGCGTTCTCGTCAGACGCAGTCGTTTCATTCCCGACTATACCCCTAGTCGCCAATCTGTTTCTTGTCTTGAACACTACTTCATAGTCTAAACCAGCCAATTCGCACAATTCTAACCTCTGAGTCTTAGTTGATTCCATGTCTGCTTCCCAACAAGACTCTGAAATGATCTCTATCACTTTCTCCATCTTCTCCTCTGCCACTAAGATTCCGTTTTGAAGGAGCGCAAGATAGACTTGTTCAGCTGCCACCTCTCGGATCTGGATCATGTGAATACAAAATACTGTATCGAGTAACCATAAAATATCTCTAAGATGTGGATAGAATATGTCTTTAGATTGAAGTGACAAGAACCTTTGGGTATCGGTGGCCAAGGAATGCTAGAAGCTGAGAGAAGGCTTTTGTGCTAATGGGATCTGAGACCGAAGCTATATATCCAAGTATTGCAAGGCCTGCTTTTAACTTTGTGAAGTCCTTCGAAGCTCTTAGTTCGATGGCTAGAGAATCCACAGCAGCAGCGTAGAAACTCAACGTATAAGTCTGAAATAAAATGACAGATTAGCTTTGTATGGAATGTGTTCAGAATCAATTTATACCTTTGGCAATTTTTATCCAAAGAGGTAAATCTTAAACCAACCTCTTGATTCAGGAAGATCTTGCTTCTGAAGAGGATCTCAATTGTCTGTGTAAAAGAGAAAGATTAAGACATCATCACCACAAAGAAGCTAGAGTTTAATCTACTATACTGTGTGTTTACCTTTAGACATGGTACCATAACTCTGTCACGTTTCTTGTATTCCTCAAGTATCCAGAGAATGTCGTCACACAATGCTGACTCTCTGGACTGTTGTTCTTTAAGGTCTTTAGCTTCACCTTCCCTCATATACTCCAGTAATGCAAAGAGCGAAGCTTTACTAAGTGAATCTTGTAATCCTCCAATCGAAATTACTAATCCAGACATCACCTCTTTGCTGTAACAACGGAACTTTAATAGCTGCACAAACCGTGGGAAAGAGAAAGCCGGAACCTACACAGAAGAAGATAATAACTCATAACCAGATGCAAAAATCCATCACAATAAACGACGTAGCAACCAAGTGTGCTTACCGCCCACTGTAAGCCAGCTTTGTTGGGAAGAATTTCTTCCAATTTTTCTCTATGAGGAATGAAAGGGACGGAAACAGTTTTGTGATATAAAATCCTTTGAAGAACCTTTGCAGATGTTTCTCTTAACTTATCCATTTTCTCCACTCCTTGCTTCACAATACCTCCAATTAGACGGGTCACAAGATTTGAATCGAAAAGTGAGGACGTATCATTGTTATGATCACCCGCTGAATTTGCTTTGATTTTCTTACAGAGGATATATGTACACTTCTCAAGGCCATGGACTGCAGCTTCACGAACCCAAGAACCTACATCACCTCGGTTATCAACTGAATAGTCATCAAGAGCTTTCAGTAAAGTATCCATCACTTCAGTCTTGATAAGAAGAAAAAGAGACACATCATCATTCTCAGGATCACTATCCCTTTTCTGAGTAAGAGTCTCACACACTGATGTGAGTCCCTTAACAGCATTCACACGTGCCTCTGCATCTCTGTCTTCAGAGTTCACCTGCTTGATAGAAAAAACATCCAACAAAGTTAATTATTTCATACTGTTTTTCAGCGTCGATTATATCATTCTGGCATGAAGCCATATGTAGTCTTCCTTACCTCTATCATACACGCACTGCAGAGCTTCAGAACTACATCCTTCCCTTTTGCAGTCAATAGTTCATATGGCAAGACACCCAGTGTAAGTGCAGAGCCTCTTCGGACAGCTACATTTGGGTCTGTTAGATGTTTTAGGTGTTTTGATATTAAATCAACAGATTTCTTATCATTGCCAACGATATAGGATTGCACAAGCTGTTTAACAGCACTTACAGCTACACTCTGCATGTAAGTAAGTGAAACTTGTCAACTAATGAATTATGCTCACAGGATGAAATTAAAAACTTTATGACATTTAGAAAGATAGGTACCTGTATTTGAGAATTGGGATGTCTTAAATTCTCAGAGAGAGTATCAAGCAAGATCCGTTCTGTTCTCTCAGCCAATGTCACATGCGATAATGAGATACATTCAATAAACCGTGAGACGGCCAGTCGCATTATTTCTCCACCTTTTCCACGGTAAAGGCGTGCTTTCTCAATGCATGGGACAATCCCAGCCATACGTTTTTGGCTATCTGTAAAATTGATTGCAGCAGCCTATGTTATAAGGGATAACGATGTCAACCATCAACTGTTAAATTTTCATCTGACAATTAACTAAAAATGTCTTGAGTACATCTATAGTGATAGGGTCTAGATTCCAAGATGGTTCCCATATTTTTTGGGTTTTCATACTAAAAAGTATGTATTTGCATATGTAAAGATGCCACAGAAGGCAAAGCTGAAAAATAGATGGTACTAACCAGCAGAAAGGACATAGCCACACTGGTGTAGAGCTAACACAACCTCTCCAGCTGCCAATGTTGCACCATGGCGCATGCACAAATCAGTTGAAAGGGTACAGGGAACTAGTTTCTCCAGCACATAATTGGCGAAGTGCTTAGGCTCGTACTTCACAAGAGCAGCAAGAGCTTCTGCAGAAAGTTCTCTTAAGCTTTTATCCTAATATCATAAGAATGAACAAAAAACATATTATGAAAGCTACAACTAAAAACAATATTTTGATTCAGTGCCTAGTAAAGCTATTGACTCTAGTTTATGGGTAGTTGAATTCTGAAATTAGTTGTTGACCACTTAAGAGAATACAGTTCCACATTAAATAGAAGCAGGGCAAGAAAGAGATATTAGAATTGTAGATAGCCAGAGGTAAAACAAGATCAAATGGTGTCTAAGCTAATCATACCCAGTGGCAGATCTTGTTGTATAGCAATTCATCCACAAAAGGATACAGATACCCTTCATACTGAGCAATGGAAACAGCAACCTGAAGGTAAGAGTTCACCCGAGAAGAAAGGGAAAAATAGTCAGCTATGTTTACTATGTCAATCCCATGAGGGTAATTTCCTTGCCTTCCAACATTCTCTTGGAAAGCAGCGGCAGCAGCCCTTCTACAGTTCACCTGATAAAAGACATCAATAAATTAGGCAATGAAGAGATTTACAAAACACAATTCTTCAAATCAGGTAAGCAATGAAGACAAAATTATAGTCAAAAAGGGAATAGTACCTCTCTATCAAAGGAACCCACTATCAATAAATCTGGAGCAAGCTGATCCAGCACATCTTTCATATCTTTGTGGGAATAGGCGCGTCCAAATGCCCAACAAACATAGGCAGCTGCATCACGGACATGAGATCCAACACTGTGTGGACCTCGGCGTACATCATAATGAAGTGCCTGCAAATAATATTAAGATGTAAAATGCATAGAACTTCTGCATAATTTTGGTGTGTGATGCCATTGTTTCGTATGTGTTAGAGAAATAAGTAATCATGTGCATGGGATGGAGTACAACCTTCACAATAACTGGGATGACTTGTGGAAAACTTCTAGGCAACAATAACCCTCTTCGAGCCAGTTCAGCTAAGGCCAAACAACCCCCATGCCATGAACCATCTCCCTGGATATCATGAAAATCACAATAACTATTAGCTAGATAATGCATTCTTGTAACTGGAATTTAAGTACATGAAAGCCATGCTGCCATGTCCTATAGGAGTACCTCTCCTGGTGAAAAAAGCTCCAATACGGATGACAACACCTCTTCAGATAGAACAGATGTTAGTCGTGAGGTTACACGACCTATACCCTTTGCAGCAGACCAACGAACCACAGTGTCCTACACAGTTCATAAAATAGTAAAATTTAAAAGAACAATGCTTACAAACACTAGTAACAACTGAGATTAACTGGTAGGCGGCTGAAAGTTTCATGTCTAAAAAAGTTCACATCAGATACTAATTCAGGCTCATCACAGATTTAAGTGACATGTAAGATGTTTATAACATTCAAGATTTGTTTAAGTGTTATCTGGTTACTCTATTCTACAACTTGGTAGAAAGTAGCATGTATACTCAAAATTATTGTGTGGGCATCTAATCATATAAGCTGAGACATTACTACCTCAAGTACTAGCCTAACAGTAGTATCTCACCCTTTAAACATACCGTGTCCCTCAGACCAGAGAGTAGCATCTCAATAATCTCTTCTAAGATCTCTGGAACATCCATATCTTCATCCTCTTGGTCATCCAAACTTTCTGGCTGTGAGACAGCAGTCACAGTATGATTAGGCGCCAGTCTTTGGGATGAACTTGTAGACATATTCTCAGAAAGAGAGACCGTACGAGCCTGCAGGTAATTCAAGAAATAAGTCTCGGATAACTAATTGAGAATGACTACCAAAAATTATGTCAATTTAGGACATACAACATTGAGTAGAAAATATAAAAACCTATAACGAGGAAGTTGATCTTTGCATACTATTCTACAAACTAAAAGGTAAGTACCACATAGCGCCAGGACGGTGAGCGATGAGGAAGACAAACAAGCCCTATCCTCTGAGTTAACTTGATCAAATACTTGCGAAGCAGAGAACTTTTAGCAGCTGCATTTGATTTTCCCAGTACGGTCACGTCATTTAAAACAATAGGAAGCACATCTAACAACATGTTCCGGCTAGCAGTCTGCCAATAAAAGTAGACATATAAGATCCACATGCAAAATGCAATAACCTAGAAATTAAAACCAGCAATATTTCTACCATATATAAAATCAGGGAAAACAAATCGAATCTGTACTTTACTTTGACGTCTGCAGTGTGGACCATTATTAAAACAGAGTGAACAAATCCAGGTTACAAACAAAAGAAACCTTAAAAATGGCAGCCAGAGCTTCCAAAACACCAAGCAAGCGAAAGTGGCTCATGACACTGTCTTCCGTGGAAGATAAAACTTCATGTGTCCACTCGAAAAAGCTGAATGAAAATGCCACAATAGAACAAAAGAAAAGTTTAGTTCATTCACTAAAGTTGAGTACTGTACCTCGTATAGGTTACAAGAGTAAAGAGCACTTTATAAACTATCTTATTGATGAAGTCAAGCTTTCAAAGAAAAAAAAACGGGGAGAACTGATGGTGATAGGAACAGACCTCAAAAAAGCTTTTCCCATATCCGGACGGGTTAGAAGCTTAGAGAGGAGCAATCCTGATATCCTGCGCATTGGTCCAGCACTGCACAGGTAGTCCTTACAGAAACCTAATATCTTCAATACCAAAGGAGGAAGGTCATTTACACCAAAGCTCTTGTCGTTTGCAATGCTTGTATCAACAGAAGAAATATCGAAAGGAACCAACACAAGGATTGAAAGCCACAAAAGAGTGACACATTTGGCCTCCATTTCTCCAGTGCTTTCTTGTCTCAAGGCAGAAACAGAAGTCGTGCTATGACACTTCTCCAGGAGCAACACGGCGAGTTCCAGATCGGATACTTGATGAGGAAAGAACTTGATAACAGCTTTGTAGCCACAGACAGTAACTAAAGCATAGATAATGATGCTTATTGGCTTAATAATTTCAAGAATTTCATCAGGTTTCGCTTCTAAATCAACTATATTGGAGCGGATAATAAACATCAATGGTGAAACAATGCTCTCTAAGTAAGGTTCCACTAGTTGACCTTGCTCTTGGTATTTATCCATCTACAATACAACAAAACAAACGAGGTTGGGAAGAGGAAAAAATTGGGCGGGTCAAGTAGATGAAGTTAAAAGAGTAAGAAGCCTACGATGGATCGGATCTTCTGAACAGACGTAGGATCAACAACACGTCCATTTGAAACAATATCATCGAGAAGGGTTTTAACGAGCTTCCATTCTTGTAAGAAGTACCTCTGTAGAACTCTCTCTTTAGAATCATGCTCGTCGTCTTCTTCCTCTTCCATCTTCACCGCCGCCTCGATTTCGATTTTCGTCGGAGCACTTTCCTCATTGCTAGAGGCCATTACGGGATCAACGGAGGGTGAATTTTATTAATTCCCGCTCGCCGGTAAATTTTGTCAGTGTTGGAACTGGAAAATATCAGTGAGATCGGTGAAGACTAGAGAGACGGCGAGTTTGCACTTTTAGGCCCGTTAATTTTGGGCCTATATGGTCATAGAGAATGAAGGCCCGTTCGTTTCTTAAATCTCCGGATGGTTTTACAAAACCGGCCAACCAATTAATTACAATCACCGAACCAGAGGTTGTACCAGATTCGTTACTTGGATTTTTATAACGGCGGAATATCCAATGAGACTATTTGGGGAAAAAATATATGTAATAAAAACTGCGAAAGGCATAGGAGGATCACTAAACTCTTAGCCTTAATCAGCGGTCAAGATGATACCCTTTTGTGGGATCCAACGGTCAGATTTGATCTGAGTTGTCCCTTAGTGAGGACGAAGAGATGGGAGAAAGATGTTTTGATTGGCTAAAAATCATCTCACTCATAAAATAAGAGTTGCAGAGAGACTCTCTCATCTTCTTCATTTCTTTACCATCATCTTCTTCTGCTTCTCTCTCTCTCTCTATCACAAGAGAGCGAAAACAAAAAGCATGGCTTCTACTTCTTCCCTCGCTCTCTCTCAAGCTCTCCTAGCTCGTGCCATCTCTCACCATGGCTCTGACCAGCGTGGATCTTTACCAGCTTTCACTGGACTCAAATCCACTGGCTCACGCGCCTCTGCTTCTTCTCGTCGACGTATCGCTCAATCCATGAACAAAAACCGCTCTCTCCGTCCTCTTGTTCGAGCTGCAGCTGTTGAGACTGTTGAGCCGACCACTGATTCGTCTATTGTGGACAAATCGGTCAACTCCATTAGGTTTTTGGCTATCGATGCGGTGGAGAAGGCGAAATCAGGTCATCCTGGTCTTCCTATGGGCTGTGCGCCGATGGCTCACATTTTGTATGATGAGGTTATGAGGTATAACCCCAAGAACCCTTACTGGTTCAACCGTGACCGATTCGTTCTATCCGCTGGACATGGATGTATGTTGCTTTACTCGTTGCTTCATCTTGCTGGCTACGACAGTGTCCAGGTCTGTGATCTCTTCTTTGTTTCTGCTGATCCTTGTTTTTTTAAGACTTTTAACTTACGAT
Source organism: Capsella rubella (assembly GCF_000375325.1). Lineage (NCBI taxonomy): Eukaryota > Viridiplantae > Streptophyta > Magnoliopsida > Brassicales > Brassicaceae > Capsella > Capsella rubella. The sequence goes on from NW_006238919.1 coordinate 12,718,957, forward strand.
CTGATCATAATCGAAGAATGTAGTAACGTTAGTGGATAGATTTACCTGTAAAATTCATAGATTCCATCTGTTTTGATGTTCATCTGATGGCTGCTTGAAGCAGTGGAAAGTCATTTCACTGAAAAGGTATTGGATTTGTTTATTAGGAAGAAGATTTGAAGAACTTCCGCCAATGGGGAAGCAAAACACCAGGACATCCTGAGAATTTCGAGACTCCTGGAATTGAAGTCACTACTGGTTTGTCATTTTGCTTCTTTGGCTAGTGGTTCATGCAAATTACGCAAACTTTATATATCTATGTTAAGAATTGTGCTCTCTGCTTTGGCTGGTAATCAGGTCCTCTTGGACAAGGAATCGCCAATGCTGTCGGTTTAGCTCTTGCTGAGAAACACTTGGCTGCTAGATTCAACAAGCCTGATGCTGAAGTTGTCGACCACTACACGTAATATATGCCCACATTTTTGTCATCATTCTTTGTTTGTATATAGCTCTGACATTGGAAATCCTGTTTTCGATTGATTGTCTAGATATTGTATTCTTGGAGATGGTTGTCAGATGGAGGGTATTTCAAATGAAGCTTGCTCTCTAGCTGGCCACTGGGGACTTGGAAAGCTCATTGCTTTCTACGATGACAATCACATTTCCATTGATGGTGACACAGAAATTGCCTTCACTGAGAACGTGGACAAGCGTTTCGAAGCCCTTGGATGGCATGTTATCTGGGTGAAGAATGGAAACACCGGGTATGACGAGATCCGTGCTGCCATTAAGGAAGCTAAAGCTGTTACAGACAAGCCTACATTGATCAAGGTAACTACAAATTCTGAACCATCAAACATCAGTTGGTCTAAAGACCTTTGACATTGTGTTTACCATATTGCTTGTATCCGGATAAATTCAGGTCACTACTACCATTGGTTATGGGTCTCCCAACAAGGCGAACTCATACAGTGTCCATGGAGCTGCACTTGGCGAGAAGGAAGTTGAGGCTACCAGAAATAACCTTGGATGGCCGTATGAGCCGTTCCAGGTACCTGACGATGTTAAAAGGTAAGTAAATCCAAAGCAGGCTTCTGTTAGGTTTTATTTCTTTGAAGTTGCTTTGATGACTTACCGTTTGAGTCACACTTTTCTAGCCACTGGAGCCGTCATACACCTGAAGGAGCTGCTCTTGAATCTGACTGGAGTGCAAAGTTTGCAGCATATGAAAAGAAGTACCCAGAGGAAGCTGCAGAGTTGAAATCTATTATCTCTGGTGAATTACCTACTGGCTGGGAAAAGGCTCTACCTGTAAGTAGAACTCTCTTTGTAGTCGGTACAATTCAATTGGTATTCTAGATATGGGTTTGAGAACATCTTTCGTTTTCCCTTTTTAGACATACACACCAGAGTCTCCGGGTGATGCCACCAGGAACTTATCACAACAATGTCTTAACGCTATTGCTAAAGTTGTTCCCGGATTCCTTGGTGGAAGTGCTGACCTTGCATCATCCAACATGACATTGCTGAAAGCCTCCGGTGACTTCCAAAAGGCCACACCTGAAGAAAGAAATCTTAGGTTTGGTGTTAGGGAGCACGGAATGGGAGCCATATGCAACGGAATTGCCCTTCACAGCCCTGGTCTTATTCCGTACTGTGCAACTTTCTTTGTGTTCACTGACTACATGAGAGGTGCCATGAGAATCTCGGCTCTGTCTGAAGCTGGTGTTATCTATGTTATGACCCATGATTCTATTGGTCTTGGAGAGGATGGACCAACCCATCAGCCCATTGAGCACATTGCAAGTTTCCGTGCAATGCCCAACACTCTTATGTTCCGTCCTGCTGATGGCAACGAAACAGCTGGTGCATACAAGATCGCTGTCACCAAGCGTAAGACACCATCTATCCTAGCTCTGTCTAGGCAAAAGCTGCCTCATCTTCCAGGTACATCCATTGAAGGAGTTGAAAAGGGAGGATATACAATTTCGGACGACTCTGCAGGCAACAAACCCGATGTGATTTTGATTGGAACTGGATCTGAGCTAGAGATTGCTGCACAGGCTGCGGAGGTGCTTAGGAAAGAAGGCAAAACCGTTAGAGTTGTATCTTTCGTGTGCTGGGAGCTATTTGACGAGCAATCAGATGAATACAAGGAGAGTGTGTTGCCATCAGCTGTATCAGCTAGAGTTAGCATCGAAGCAGCTTCGACTTTCGGATGGGGAAAGATTGTTGGAGGCAAAGGAAAGTCCATTGGTATTAACTCTTTTGGGGCCAGCGCACCAGCACCGTTGCTGTACAAGGAGTTTGGTATAACCGTTGAAGCTGTTGTTGATGCTGCTAAGTCATTATTCTAAGAGATTTTAAATCAGACCATACTCTCTGGTGTCTGAAACTTTATTTGGAAACAAAGGCTTATTCACATCATTGTCTCATATCTCAGAATAAAGTACAACAAGGCTCGAAAGACTTTCACTTCTTTTTTTTCTTTTTTGGTTTATTGTGTAATTCGGGTCAACATAGGTTTTGGGTTTGAGATGAGAGACGATTTAGAAAGACATATGTACAACTCCCATAATCAATCAATCGTGTAATGTTAATTTCAGCAGAACTTTTTTTAGCAATTGTTTTATTGTATGTAGATTGTAATGACCTATATGGCTATTAGGCTATAATCATATGAACACAGACAAGCATTGGGTGATGGACAAGAGAGTTTGGTTCTTCATTTAAGGTATATCTACATTTGGGGCCCATATTTATCCATGACGAAGGAATGGTGAAGTTTCTACCTTGAGATATCCAAATATCCCATCCATGTCCTGAGCCAGTGAGCCTAACTAACACAAAGAAACAAGAGTAGAAGAAAGCTACTTTTGTCTTTGTCACTTGTTTGTCATCAACGACCACAACTCAAGTGGAACCCACTATTCTTTTTGGTATCCTAACACTAACACATTATTATGCCACAAGGAAAAAGATATTCGGAATCAATTTTCTTTCTCTCTAGTTGATGGACTATATAGGCCCAGTAAACACTACACTGTCCAATAGAGTCAAAGTCTAGGCCCAGTTAATTACTCAAAGCTTCCACTTGTGATGTCGAACCGCGACTAATTTCACAGACATACATACGGTTTCAATAGATAATATAAATAATTAGGGCTCCTTAATTAGTCCTCGAATAGCTAAAGAGGGACAATGTCTAGCAATACCATGGAGAAGGCACCTCCGTTGTTTTTGTCATTGCCAAACGAAATCGTTGTAGACATCTTAGCCCGCGTACCTAGACGGTATCACCCAATTCTCTCTTGCGTGTCGAAGAAGTTGCGATCACTCGTACGTTCCTCTGAGCTTAACAAGACGCGATCTCTCATGGGACGTGATTGCTTCTACGTCTGCTTTAGGGAAGATTTTGGTCCACGCTCAACCTATACCTATCATTGGTTCACTCTAACTGAGAATCGTCGTCTGGTGTCGATAGCAGTCCCTTGTACGCCTGAGCCATACGCGGCTGCTCTCATGGTGGGTCCTGAGATCTACTTAGTTGGCGGCTCTGTTTATCATCCTTCGAGGAATATATGGATCCTCGATCCCTCGTCTGGAAAGTTGCGTCAGGGTCCAAGCAGGTTTGTGGCCACCCTGTCCGCAGCCGTGGGACTAGTTGACGACAAGATTTACGTTTTTGGAGGGGGACGCGAAGACGAAGAGATCCAAGCGCAAGTCTTTGACCTCAAGACTCAAACTTGGCAAGTCGCGCCACATCCTACTATGCACTTGCAAACCATATGGATGTCCGTGGTAAGCCCGTCACTAGACAGAAAAATTTATGCCAGGAATTCTCTGGGGGCCGTCATGGTATATGACCCTAGAGATGGTCAATGTGACCTCATTAGGATACCAGATAATGATGAATACAGTAAATATGTGTGTGTGATAGACAATGTGATATACATGCATTGCCATGGTGTTGGGTTAATGTGGTATAACTCTAAGACCAGCGAGTGGAGAGGGGTTCATGGTTTGGAACTCAATGAGTGGTATTGGGATCTCGCACTGGTTGAATATAATGGAAAGCTGGCGTTTTTGTGGCGTCAAGTAGGAGTAGCCAAGAGTGAGATTTGGTGTACAATGATCGTCATGTATAGGAGTGGACAAGAGATTCGCGGGCACGTGGAATGGTCTAGTTGCGTACTTCCCGACGTCCCACGTCACTACGAGATTATGCATTGCTTAGGCCGTACAGATTAATAGTAAACCTCTAAAGTTCTCGGTCTCTTATAGCAACATTATAGGGCATTCTCAATGGTAGCCTATTACGGCTAAGATTTTTTTAAGAGAGTACCTATATAAGGCTACCATTGATGATGGTCTTAGTTTTCACTTGGATTATCACATCATTTTTTATATATAGCACATCAACTATATATATATTTGAATTCGTTTCTGCGAATAAGATGATTACCCAGATTCCAATTTCTTACAAGTTGTGATTGCTTTAAAGCTTATGTTTAATACTAGGATTTATCCCATGGTAATTTAAGATGATTACGCACATTCCAATTTAAACGATACTAGGATTTATCACGTGTCCATAATTTAATATATTTATTTAATTAGTCATTTTTGATCACCGACAAAAATAATGAATAAATTTCTGAAACGAACTATCACACTGAGATCAAAACTTCACATATCTTTCTCATTGAAAAAGTTAGTGAATCTTACCAACCATATGTTAGTATTATCATATTAAGATTACAAAAATCTTATCAACCATATGTTAGTATATCACATTAAGATTACAAAAATAATAATCATATGAAGACATGGCATTGGAGTAAGACTAACAAAATAAATCTCAAATGATGATTCCCATATTTCAAATTTCCTAACCAAAGCTAGAAACAACACTTTCCAAACAGATATCCAGATTAGTTTACGAATCTTACATCCTGAGGTGTTGTCGTGAGCCAGATTGGAGATGTACGCCAAATCAGATGATGTATCAACAAAAAAAATATCAAACAAGACCCTTAAAAGCCACAAAATGGGTAAGGATAAGAAGCTTACAGTGGATCGGATCGACTGGATTAGCCCTGCGCATTCGGGTACTCGGATCGGGTTCGGGTTAAAGACGTTCAGGTTCGGGTTTCTCGGTTTGAGGAGTTTAGGATCTAATTGGGTAAATCTAAAACTTTGGTTCGAGTCCACTCGAGTTCGGGTCCGTTCGGATATAGATTTTTATAACCGCTAAAAAAAAAAAATTGGGTAAAAAAATACCAAAATTTTACCCGAATACCCAAAAAAATTCGGATAAATTTTCGGGTTTTTGGATAAATATCTGAATTATTGGATAAATACATGGGGTTTCAGGTAAAAATTTAGATTTTGGGTATAAATTCAGGTATTTGAGTACTAAATTATTTATATACATTTATATTTCGAGTATTTTCGGGTTCGGGTAGTCGGGTTAGCTGCATGGAATCGGAAGTGGTTACGCGGACGCGGAATCGTTTGGAAGCGTATAAGCGAGTTTTTTAGAAAAATTAGGAAGTGGGTGCGCATTGGAAGCTATGTGTATATATATATTATACTAGTCGGTTGCCCGCGCTACGCGCGGGAGTTTATTATTTTGTTTATGAAAAATTAGTTCGTATTTTATTTTCTACTTATTTTTTTCACTATACCATATTTTAATTTTTTAAAACTTAAATTGTGTTTGTATAGAAAAACTATTGAGTTTTAGCTTCATTATTTGTTAAGAAATTAATTGTGTATAGTATAAGTCGAAATGTGGGCGTAAATGGAAGTGCGGTTGAGAATAATTGAGAATCGTGTGCTATTAGGATTTTTACCAAATATAGATCTAGATGTTAATATTTTGGGCCCTTTTATATGTTGGCATGATATTTGAACATGATTCGTGGGTTTCGTGCGGATTGTTATAATTTTAATTGTTTACATTATCTCTTTATATATTATCATAATTTATTACTTTTTGTTTTACGTTTTCCTTTTTTGGATTTGTTGTACTTTATATCTCGTAATGATCATTTATATACTATTATATATATTTTTCTGATTTTATGTTTTATATGTTTTTTTTGTTTTTTCATATGGAACAATTTTAAATTTAACATATTAGTATAATTTACTTTATATTTAGTTTATTTCATTTAATAATGTTTTTATTTTAATTTTCAATTTTATGAAATATAGTTAAGTTTTTTTATTTTGTTTATTAGTTTAACATATGTGTTGTATTGGAAAAAAATAGTTAAATTCATATTGGAAACTTTTAAAGATATATTATTTTTATTTTTACGTTTTTATATGTTTATAAAAAATGAGAATTCATGTTTCGGTCCGACCTATCTCATATATGTTAGAAACTTTTTAAGACATAAATTAGATAGATTTATATTCTCAAAATTTCTTACTTTTTGCTCTATTCCCGTTAAATCCCATTATATTTAGGTTTACATTGTGTAAATATAATCATATATATATTTTAAACATTCACTAAAAACTATAATCTATTATTAATATATTTGTTAGTATAATCGATAATTAGTAAGCTTTTTAAAATTTTAATCATTTATCTTTTTTAGTTTTATAATGTATAATATAAAAAAGACCTTTCATATTCATTTTTGAAAACCTTATTTACATAGGTTTAAATATTAAAATTAAATGATAAAATGATATAATTAATTTTAAAAATTAAATAATAAAATTAGGTGGATGATGATGTGTATTAAGGAGAAGAGAGAAAAAGTTAACTTTATATATATAGATAATATATATATATATATATATATATAAAATACTAAACATAAAATCATACTATAAATAATGAAACCACAATCAGATATTACCAATGATAAAAGTAATAATGAAAACTAAAATGTCATATCTTAAATATTAAGGGTTAAAACTAGAGGCAATGAATATTTTTTTTAAGCAACTATAAATCTGTGTAAATGTATGTTATACATGATTATGATCTGAATCAATATTATGTAGTTTAATGTAGTGTAGTGGCTTGCGTGTATTTTAAAGTACCCCCAATCCCAAGGGTGCGGTTCGAATGCCACTAAACACAAGTAAAAAATTTTTATTTTAAACGAAATGGGTAAATTTGTATTTCATCAATCAGTCATCTTCTTCCTCCTTTAGAAAACCCTAATGGCCGTTCTCCATCCTTTTTCTTGTTTTTTTTTTTTGACATTGATGAGTCTAAGGGAGCTTCCAATCTGCTCCCACACGCTTCTATCACGATTCTAAAAGGCTCATTTTCGGAAACGCGATTCCAAGTCGATTCCGGCCGATTCCGCTCCCGGTTCCGATTCATCACACATCAACTCGAATAGCCCATTTCAAGCAACGTTTTCACCAATTTCAAAAGAGAAGGTCAATAGAGAGATATCGAGTTGTGTGAGGGAGTAATAGCTAAACATGTTTTTGTTGTTTCCTTTGGTTGCTTTTTTTTTTTTTTAATTAACACGCCTAGCGTGTACGATCATATATTTACACGTAAATGTCTCTGAAAACACAAACACATGGTTTGTTTGTTTGCTTTTGTAGATTAGTGACGTCATAATGAGACAGAGAGGACTCTCAGGGTTTCTCCGCGTCTGCAACGTTCTCGATTTAACCGACGAAGTCACGACAACGACGCCGAGCTCCACTCTCGGACGGTAACATAGTTTGATTCTGGGCCTTCTCACTAGGCCTGTTAAGGCGAAACAGTCTTAAGAACCAGTAGACCCTTCTATCTATAGTAGCAGCAGGCTTCAGAGAAGAAGCAAGAAATTGATATAGAATGATTACCAACCTTAGTCTTGTGAAAATGAACAAACTTGAGCCAAGTTAGTTTCTTCTAATGAGGCTTCATTAGAATGATGACCCGGTTTTGACCAATGCGAGTCTCACTAATACGACCAAGGTGACGAAGTACCTGTTAAAAAGACATCAAAAGATGACAATGTTTTATGTGTTTCCAATTCTGAAATGAAGGAAACATATCTTAGGTTCTTACAGTAAGTATTGCTTTTCCTGTGTTGTCTAGTTTCAAACTTGGTCCCTTCATGTCAGTTTCAAGAAAGAAATGTTTGCCCTTCACTGCTTGCGCTGTTACAATATCTCGTAGTTTCTGCATATAAGAGTTTAGAACATAATCTTTCTTAGACCTTCATTGCCACTCGATGATTATAAGAATGTTTTCGCTAGTGAACAGATACTTTCATCTATACATAGTGGAAGATGAGTTATATTAGCTTACCAGTGCTTTCTCCCAGAGGTTTTCCGCCAGCTTTGCCATATAACAAATTAAACAACAGTCAGTACAATCGTAGCATATAAGTCAAATACGCAAGCCAAGAAGAGAGCATAAATATATGAGATATACCTTCTGCTTTGGGGCTGCAATAAGATGAGCATTTGCTTCAGCATACGAAGCCATGTCACTGATGGCCGCATTCACCTTTTCAAGGGTGAGTCTTCCTCTCATGTATCTTTTTTAGGAAAAATGTCAGAAAAGGAATAGGCGTTTCACATAAACAGGCAGAGAGAAGAAAAAGTAAAACTGCACTTACGATGAGAGGGAATTGAGCTCTTCAACAGTTATGTGCCAAAGTGGAGGAGACCCGCGACCCTTCTTCTCCTGGAAACAGAACCCCAAAGATTAACCATAGTCCATAGACAGAGATAATAGAATACACCACTAGCTACAGTTTAACATTCGTAGCCATAGAGTCTTATAGGCCATAAAGTCCCTTTGGAGAAATGCAAGTACTACCTTGGGTAAAACAACTGCTTCCTCATCAGATTTCAAAGAGCTGAGACCAGGATTATGCTCATACTGCTTGGCATTTTCTTGGAGCAAACTGGAATAAAAACACAGTAATCTTTAATCAAACTTTAGGACTATACCAAAATGTATATACCATCTATTTAAGTCTGAATTCAACATAGTAGCCTTGTCAGGGAAGGTGCATAAATAGACATCTTCTGCAATTTCGCTTGTTGTTTCAGTGATGCCTCAATAAGTTTCTACAAGCAACACAAATTCTCAAATTTAAGAACATACAATTTGGTTTCCAAAATTCAAAACTCCAGTTCCAGATTTAAAATTTAAAATTATCTTAGTGGCTAATGACCGTCCTGGAAACTGAGACTCAAATAAGACGTACCTTGGCTTTCGGAATAGCTTCAGTTTCTTCACGCAACCGGTCCTTGATCGACTGAACCTGAAGCTCCATCGAGCTCAGCGCCGTGTCAATCGCCGATAAATCCGAGATGCTTCTCGCCGGATACACTGAAGGAAATTGAAATTAGGTCATCAGACGGAGATCTTGAACAACGGATTGAGTAATTGAGAGATAGAAACTCGGACTCACTGTTCCGAGCGATGATGAGTTCCTGCAATTCGCCGATTCGTTTCTGGAACGAAGCTATCAACGAATCTAGAGTAGATCCAGCTTGAGCTCCCTCCATGCTTCTCACGAATCTCTCAATCTCTCTCCCAATACGAGAGTATCTGTCCCACTTTAGGTTTTACAAATTAGAAATCGCAGAATTTGACTTTTCTACTTTCTCCTCTTCTTTTTTCTTTTGATAGGATCTTTCTCCTCTTCGTCTCTAGCTGTTAATTATTACTGTTACAAGATATAGTTTTGCTGGGCCCATTTAAGGCCCATAAGCACAATTTGCGACCCATTCTTATATGGGATCCAATATATATAAAAAAAAAATCATTCGCCCGACTCCCAAAGAGAATAGAAAGAAAATAAAAAAGAATTCTCCAAGAAAATAAAATCGAAAATCTCCCGCTCTCTCTCTTCTCCGATCATCTCCCATCTCCTCCGATCTTCTCCGATCGTCGCTGGCGCCGCCGGAATATAGGTAAGCCTGATTTATTTAGTACGAATTTCTTCTTGCCGTTAATTTACTCGATTTCTATCGCATGAGGCCGAAACGACTCAATTAGTATGAATTGTGAAATCTTGATGATCATCTTGGTGATCGATCTCACTAAGATCTGTCGATGTATCATCCCGAGGGTTGTTTGGTTTTTCAACTGATGATATAAAGTCTTCGACTTTTGAATCCATTGTGAAAAATCTGTCGATGTCTCATTCCGAGGTTTGTTTTGTTTTCTCAATTGCAGTGTGAGACCATGAAATCACCTACTTGTGAATCCATTGTGGAAATCGGGGTTAGTGATATGCCACCGACTCCTGAGGAACAAAGACATATCGTGACAGAGCTTACTCTCCAAGCTGACGAAAACTTTTTCCTTGTCTCAAACAGGTAAGATTTTAGTACTTATCTGAGATTTCGAATGAGTTGTGTCGTTCCGCTTCCTATATCCTTCGCCCTGTTCTGGATTTTTTAATGTGTATATATAACGCAGTTGGTATACAAGATGGAAAAAATTTGTTGGTCTTCTCACATCAGAAGAACTATCTCGTGGAGAACCTTCAGAAGTTTCCAACCCCGGAGAAGTGTCTAATCATGATCTACTTGACAGTAGAAAGGGTGCTAGTGATCCACAACATCGTAAATTGTTGGTTGAAGGTGTTGACTTCATTTTGGTTCCTGAAAAAGTTTGGAAAAAGCTTATTGAATGGTATCTCCTGCGTCTTGAATGATCCATTTTTTTAATATCACCAACTCTATCCATGTCTAACCTGCTTCTCTATTTTCAGGTACAAGGGTGGTCCACCTATACCAGATAAAATAGGCAGTGGTATAACTGATTGTGTATTGGGTCTTCCTGACGATCTGGTTCTCCAAATACTTTTACGTGTACCAAAGAACGACGACCAGATGCTCTCTTGCGTATGTAGGAAGTTTCAACATCTTGTACGCTCCAATGAGCTTAATAGGCTGAGGAGGAAACGTTCTGAAGAGTATCTCTAATCTCTTTCGTTAACATGTCAACTCTGAGACGGTACTGGTATACAGTGAGCCAAACTCAAGACGGGCAACATCAATTACTATCTACTGAAGTTCCAGCCCTTGATGCTATTCGGTCAGTTAACAGCTCAGGTTTGGTACTATATCTAGTCTGTGGATCTCAACGGCAACCTACACATGTTTGGGCATATAACTGGTTAGAGAGAAACGTTAGGCCATGTGCTAAAATGCCTGTTCCAGTCGTCTTCAAAAGCTCGGGTATGGTAGGCAATAGGTTATATGTGACAGGATGGCCTTACGATGATAAAAGGATGTTCCAGATAAAAGATAGGGAGTTGCAGACTTATTCACTCAATATCAATAGCCAGACTTGGGAACCTACCCCTCTCTTTGTTGAGCCGTCTCAGGAAGGACCTTGCTTAACGACCAGAATAACATCAGTTGATAACATCTTGGTTGGGTATGACATGAACTTTGGTCTGATGTGGTATGATGAGTTGGTAAATCACTGGAAAAAAGTTTTAGACTTAAACTCATTCAGTGCTAAGTCAGTAGCTGTTTCAGAGTACAATGGGAAAGTTGTGGTTATTTGGACAAAGCTGGGAGACAATGGAGTAACGAAAATCCTCTATTGGACAACTATCAAAGTGGAGATGATTACAGGAGGGTTGAGGGGAGTTGCTGATCCAAGTTTCATTGTTGCTGAGATACCTCAAGAGTATGAATTCAGGTTCTTTGTTTCAATGTTTGGTTAAAATTCCTATGTTTGCTCTCTTAGGTTTGGTATGAGTTGTATGACAAAACTATATTGATGTGGGTTGAGAGAACAGGTGCCACTTGATCGTTGATTGTAAATTTTTCTAAAAAAAATTTAAAATCTACCTGTTATACGTCTAGATATGTAAATAGTTGACACATTACAAGTTAAAGGTGTGAACAAAATTTTTACACTAACAGTTCCAAAGAGAGCCTCAAGAGAAAGAAAACAGAGGAAAGTGTTTGGTTCTCTCTTAATCTTCAACAAGAAACTAACCATGATCTAAAAAAGCTTCTTCTTTTCAAGTATTGCTTCAAGTTTATTAAGCTCAAGCTTTACACCCTATGATCAATAGCATAATAGGGAGTACCATTAAAGAGTTGCAGAACCTATTCTATGATGTTATTTTAAAAGTAATTGGTCAATCTTCTCTTTTCTAGCAATGGACTCCCAGTCTTTGGCTGCCATTTCGGTTTTCCAGTTAAGGTTGATGAGCATGAATTTTGGTGTTTCCTCGATTAGATGCGATTGAGATACCTATACCAACTTATATCTTAAAATGGCAATGCAAGCCATGGGTGTCATCATTTCAGTCTCCTTCAAGATTCATCGTCACGTACTCAAGTTTTAGGGATATACATTGGCTAGCTGTTGATAGTGAAGGAGAATAAGAAATTATTTAGGCATTCTTGTTACAAACCAATGATTTGGTCCAAATAGCAGGATAAATTTTATCTCGCATTTTAGTCTTTAAATCTATAAGCGATAGATAGAGAATCTGTAAAATATAAACTGACATTAACAAGTCTAAAAGATTTGCATTATCAAATTCGTTCCCTTAAATCAAAATCTCATAGTAACTCATCAAAAGTAGCGAAAACAGATACATAGGTTTAAATGCAGAGTTGTAGTGCAGACAATGAAATGGTCGTACTTGAAGGACTTCTAAATCGACTTTTCTCTTAAGCCACAAGAGTGCTTGCTGTTGTAGACTCACTGCAACAGTAAGAACAAAAATGTGTCAAACTTCAGAATAAATCAAGATCTTTGTAAACTGGTAAATGTTCAACTACTTACTACTTCCAGACGGGTGGGAGCTTCTTGGTCTTCTTGTAGTAACGAGCAAGCCGGTGGATTCTGCTCTCTACAAGAATCAACCTAAATTTGGAGTCCTTGTCTTTCCTGTTCCTCTCAAGGTGCTTGCGGATGGCAACAGCTTTCTTGATCAGGTGATACAGATCCTCAGGAATCTCAGGTGCAAGACCTTGGGAGAGAAGAATTACAAAAGCTCTATAAGTTAGATTGAATGTTAAATTACAAAAAAATAAGAAAACAAATAAGTAAGGAGACTGAATAGTACCATGAGCTTTCAAGATTCTCAAAATCTTGCTCCCAGTTACACTTTTCACTTGTGGAATTCCGTGAGAATCACGAAGAATGACACCAATCTGTGACGGGGTCAAACCCTTTTTTGCAAACTTGCAAATGGACTCATCAACCTAGGTTGATCATCAAAACAAAAAATCCGGACCAATCAGCGAAACACATTAGTCACAAAAATAAGTCAAGACACCACATATTAAGAGACTGGAGACTAATCAAAACATCACAATTACATAGACTAATCAACTCACAGATAAGACTAATTAAACCGAACTATCACAACGAGATCAAAACTTGATAGATCTTTCCTATAACAGATTTACTTAATCTTACCAACCATTTGTTAATATCACCACATTAAGAGTACAAACTTAACAAACAAACAGAAACAAATAAACAAAAAGCCACCATTTACAAATTTCAAATGCAGATGATTTCTTAACTCCGAATTTCCTAACCAAATTAGAAGCAACCAAAGAGTAAAGTCTACGAATCTTACATCCTGAGGGGTTGTCTTCAGCCAGCTCGGGGATGAACGCTTGTACGGCAGAGCAGATGCCGAGATACCCTTACTACAGAACACAAAACAGATGCAACAAAATGTAAGAGAACAAGTTTTTCAAATCGATACTCAAAATCAGATAGGAGAAGAGAAACGAACAGACGAACCCTCTACTGTGCATTCGACCCATGACTGCGACGGCGAAGAGATCTTCCTTACACTGAGATGTGTTCTTCTTCGGTTTCTTCCGGCTGGCGACTGCGCTCAAGGAGTAATCAAAAACCCTAAATGGCTCCTTTATATATATCGTATCTTCGCTAAGTGACTCAGGTCATTTTGTTCCGAGAGCTATTATGGGCCTTTGTTGTTTATATATAGGCCCATTATAACTAAAGAGGCTTGAAACACTTTTGACCCAATAGAAGAAGAAGTATAAACACATACTGTAAATAACTGACACCGTTTCACTAGTAGTGAAATATGTAGACTGGAGAGGAGATTCCAGTCGTAAATAGTTAGCATTTATTTTTTGTTTTGATAATTCGTATTTTAGTATACAACTTTGTGACTTGGGCTGAGCATTGTGTAATTTTAACTTTGAAACTATATCATCACTATTCTATATATAGGAAAACTTGGATATATAATCCAACAATTCTGATTAAAGTCTAATCATCAACAATCTACAAAGAGAGAATTTGTTAACAAATCAAACTTTACTATGTTTTAAACAAACGGGGAAGAAGACCTAGCTAAATTGGGTACCGCAATACCGGTTCATAAAGTTGCTAGACACGATATGGTGATAACCGTCAACCAAACAATCACATTACGTTACATCACACAGTTCCAGAAGACTACTCAATTAGAACATGAATGATATACACATTTTAAAACAAAACAATAACAAAATTCGAGTCAACAGCATTAAATTTGTTGCACAACCATAGTCAATAGACCAAGAGAATAATCAATATATTTCGTTAGAATTAAAAGGCTAGTATCTAAAATAAAGCTTGACTGCTTGAGAATGATCAAACAAACAAAGAAAAGAGAGAATGAAGGACACGTGAGAAGTGAGTTAAACAAATGTCAACGCGAAGTCCATTTCCTCAAAGCCAAACCACACCCATTTATTAACCTAACTGCCTAACCGTCTTTATCATCACCTTCCTTCTCCCTCAGCTTCCCCTTTTATATACAAACCCTAATTTCTTCTCTCTAAAGCAAAACCATTTCCTCTGTAAAACTAAACTAAATACGATCATGAAGCTCGTCTGGTCACCGGAAACAGCCTCTAACGCTTACATCCACACCGTTAGATCCGTAAGAATCCTCCTCTAGTTCAATATGGTGCATTTTGTACATCATCTTTTTATTCTTTTGATAATATATATGTTTGTGCATCATCTTCAAATTGTATGTCATCGAAGAAATCTTGACTTCGTATAAGAATTTCAATTTTATAGCTACTATATAGTCTTTCAATCCCTGTTTAAAAGTGTATATGGTTCTTGTTTACTCGATCTTGATGTATATGAACTCAAATCTTGATCTTAATTATTATATATGTGTGGCTTTGAAGTGTAAAAGCTACAAAGAATCGAGCGTGGCGGAGTTTTTATCGGCTACGGCGGCGGGATGGAACACGAGGCTGATCGTTGAGACTTGGTCACGTGGAGATCCGATCGCAACCAGCGTCGGGCTCGCCGTCGCGGCCATACACACACGTGGAAGACACGTGTGCATAGTTCCTGACGAGGAGTCGAGGTCTGAGTACGAGGCGGTGATGAAAAGAGCCGTTAGGAGTGAATCAACGGAGGTGATGGTTGGAGAATCGGCGGAGGACGTGGTGGAGAGAATCTCCGGCGTGGATTTCATGGTGGTTGATTCGAAACGCCGCGAGTTCGTCAAGGCGTTGGGGTTGGCGAAAACGAGCAAAATGGGCGCCGTTTTGGTGTGCAAAAACGCCACGCAGAAATCTATCCCTTGGTTTAAATGGCACGGTGTTTTGAGACGAGGCACACGTGTCGTGAGATCGGTGTACTTACCCGTTGGGAGAGGATTAGATATCGCACACGTGGGAACCAGTGCTGGTGTTGGTAATGATTTGAAAAAGCTTCCTAGCCGTTGGATTAAACACATTGATCCTCAATCTGGAGAGGAACACTTGTTTAAGCTTTAAGCAAAACATGCAATGTATTTTTCCTAAATTTCTAATCATGTTGATACATATAAAAGAATCTGGCCAAGTCAACAACGTGTGATGATGATTGATGATATGTTTTCAATTGTATAGCTTCCTTTTGTTTCGACATTTTCTCCCTAAATTACTCATTCGAATTAGGACAAGAGTTACACTCCCAAGAGAAGTGGTGTGGACTTGGTTTTAGACTTTCTTGATGTAATGGGATTAATACCATAATTTGTTGTAATCTCAGGTAATTACATAAATTAATCGTTTGTGCTTACGGACCTAATTACAAGTTTACAACGGTTAACCGGAATAACTTAAAAAAAACAAAAACATGAATCCACCATTTAAACTAAAAATAATAAGAAGCAGTTTATGGTGAATTTTTTTTTTATGTTACATTGTCAACTGATCAGTGTAATCTTTTTTTGTTCGTGTGTTTCTCTCTTTGACCTTCATAATATTCGTCTGTAATTTTGAAAAATATTGTTGACTAGTTTATCTATTTATAGGTTCTGTAATTTTGAAATACTACAATATTTAGGGGGTATTAGCTTAAATCTAATTTTCTAGTAAAATATCTCACGCCTAATCAAAAAAAATGGTTCGTACACGTGTCTAACAGTGAAAACCACAAATTATTTTGTTTTGAAGATAATTTTATATTTTACACATAAAACAATCTGAGGTGTAATATATAACTTTAGTTTATTTAGAAGTAAAAAAAAAAAAAAATTAGCTTAAATGAAGATTTGTTTCCTTCGTAAAAAACAAGTGTCCTATTAGACTAACTTTCATATATGTTTTAATGTTTTCCCAAATTTAAAGGTCAAAGACTCCAGAAAAAAGTAAATAAATTAAATAGCTTAGATAAGATACTTAAAACTTTTTTTTTTTTTTGCTAAGAGGATACTTAAAACTATTAAATCAATTTAAACAAAATTAATTAGGCTCTTCAACTTTTGGTTTAGACAAGAAATTTTCATAACAACAGTCTCCATTTTCTTGTCTCTCTCAAAGTTTATTCCATTTCTCTTCCATGTCTATATGATTCCCATGTCAGATTGCATTAGATCTTCTCTATTCTACGATGGAGACTCCACTATTATCACCATCCTCGTCGCCACCATCGCCGGCATCATCATCAAATGCAAGATCAGTCAGACGACGTTTGTTGGCACCATCATCATCTGAAGCAAGAGGAAACAGGATCGGATATCCGAATGGGCATGACATCGACTGGATAAGTGCACTTCCAGATGAGCTATTGGAAAAGATCCTTTCGAATCTACCCTTTAAGTCTGCTGTGAAAACAAGTTCTTTGTCTAGGCGGTGGTTGCACTTGTGGAAACATATGCTTCAATTATGTATGGACATGAGATTTATCATGGAAGGAAATGCCACACGAGATGTTGACCAAGTTTCTAGGCTTCTCGCGGAGTCCATGACCAAGGTTTGTTGAGTTTTCCCTTCTCCAATCCTTTACTCTCGCATAGGGTTTCAATTTAATATTTTTCTTTTGTGAAGTTGAAAGAATACACATATAGATCGACCTATATATAAACTGATGTTTGAATAAATTTTATAAATCTTTTGAAGTTGTGTGGTGAAAGAAATGTCCTACACATTCGATGAATTCAAACGTATTTAGATAAGCTGACGTGAGAAAGAAATTATAGATGACAAACTACCTCTTAGACACACTTGTTGATGTTTGGTGAAAATATATATAGCATTATTACACTGCCAAATAATCTTATCATCTAATGTATTACATAACGGTTTCTCGCGGTAAATAACTAGTTTAACGGTTTTTACGCGCCAATATCTTGTAGTGAAAAATCGTTATCTAATACAATAATTCATAAGTTAGATTGTATAGTGATAACTATTTAGTATTTAAGAGTGTATAGTGAATGAAAATTAAACAATATAGGATTTAGTTTATTCCATGTATATATATCTTTAAGTATAAATATATGATTATAACACTTTACAAGTAATTTAAAAATTTCTAATTAATTTGTGTTCTGCAGACTATAAACAATCACCGTGGCCGCGTAGAGAGCTGCACACTCGGCCATTTTGTGTTCCAATGTGAAGATGGTACGCTCGATAGGTGGATCCGAACAGTGACTCGTGTGAAACATACCAAAGAGCTTATACTTGTGAACTATATTGGACGTTGCATGTGGCCTATAGGTGGATACAATACGCTCAAGGTGTCCCCAAGGACATTCTCTCATCAAAGCCTCACTTCACTGTCAATTACTCGATACAATTTAACAGAGACAGAGGCCTTCAAAAGTTGTGGCAATCTTAAGACCCTTAAGCTTCTTGACATCATTGCCGATGTTAGTATCCTTAACAGGATTATAAGAAATTGCTCCTCTCTTGAGATGCTTGTGTTGCACATCACATCCCTGAGCAAACGCGGTGTATTGAAGATCAGGAACAAGAATTTAGAGGTCTTCCAAGTGGCTTGCCCTACTTGGATAGATAAAGTGAAAGTGAATGCAACTCGTTTGGAGATTCTGGACATCAAATATATCTATTGTGATATATTTAACTTCATCCTTGATGCTCCTAAGATCCGGTTTAATAGGAATTATTGGGATGGTGAGATTTACCCTCACATGAGCTACAATATTTCAAGTCTCGCTGAGGTACACATATTATAAGCAACTACGTTTTGGATATTTTGTGAAATAATTTATTAATCATATAGTTTTAATATGTTTGTTGTATATATATTTGTCAGGAGAAAAAAAGAGCTTGGTTTGAGGTTATGGTGACTCAATGTTTTGATAGGGTACGGACTGGATCTTTATCCGTGAGAGTAGACGTGACCAAGCCGAAAGAAGTCGAGATCTTGAAGGAGGTCTTACTTTTTTGGCGTCAGGAAATGAAGGAGCTGGAGATCATATTCAAGGTACACATTTACTTCATGGTTTTATTCTATGTGGATAAATAAATGTTGATCAGGTTTTGCTCATTCGTATGTCATATGCATACATATTTGACTTTTCAGAACGGCAATGCTCCTAGAGCAGAGGGTGAATCTTCTTCTATCAATGGTGTAAACCCGTTTCCAGATGCTTACTTCCGGGTTTCTAAGATGTGGCTGTACAATTTCGATGGTTCGAATGAAGAGGAGTTTGCCTTAGCGTCACGTTTTGTGACACAAGGAACAGTGACCGATAAGTTGATGATAGAGACATCGACGTATCCACCAATGAAGAAGTTAATAACAGAAGCAAAAGTTGCCAAGCTAATGGAACTTTCTCAAGGTAACTGTGATCTTACTATTGAATCTTTTTGATGATGAGTTCTGGTTCGAATCTATCCATTGATACTCTTTCCTTTATTGCTTTGAGGACTTTTATGCTTTAAAATTTCAAGAACTGTGTGTTTAATTTGGTATTGGTTCTGTATTTTAAAGTTTGAGAGATTTGGATATTTGGATATTTTGATGTTTTATTAGAACTATTTGATTTGGATATTACCTCATTCTTTAATATTGTGTTTCTGTTTTGGTCAATGCTTTTCAGAAGGGATTATGTAATAATTGCAGGACAAAACTAAGTTGCATAAAGTTGATTCAAACAAATCATTCGTTTCTACATTTATAACAAGATCATATATATGAACTATTTGAAGAATATGAACATATATGTGGCCAACAAAGCTAACTTGTAATCTTGGTCATTTTAGAAACCCACAATTTAATGATGATTCCGTAGGAAGACATCTACACTGCCTAAAGTGAAACATCAATCTTCATGTTAGTAGATTTCTCCTTGAAATGCCAACTTCCTCTGTTTTCTAAGTATTGCTGTTTTACATGGGATGATGATGATGATCAAAGTCATCTTCTTCAGAAGCTACTGGGAATCAAAGTCGGGTTTCGAAGGGTATTCAAGTCCCTGCAGCTCCGGCATTCGCCTTAGATCTTCTTCTGTATATCCTGGGATGAACCAGTATCTCTTATCCATTCCAAATACCTATACAATGGAACCCCAAACGTGAGGGAGAGAAGAAAACTTATAACTTCCAAGGCACATTCAGATGGAAGGAGGAATTAAGCCATTGGCTTTAACTAACTAACCTGTTCAAAGTTTTTCTTTTTACCGAGGTCATACCGCCACTTTGTACTGGTTTTCTTCTCATATGCCTGTTCACAACTCAACACCAGGAAAAATTCATGAGAAAGAGACTTCTTTCTTGGGATGTTCTAAGAAAAGTGAAGACCCAAATTCTCATTAGAGCAAAGAAAGCTAAAAGCTTAAGCCATGGGGAATGAACCAAAAATGTAAAGAGTCTAAAACCTATATTTTCACTCGAAAGCTCGAAGCTACAGCAAATGGGATTCACCGGAGGTGTAAGGAGACAAAACATCTAAAATGACCAGAAATTACCTCTATCGTTGTAGTATTACCAGCTACCAATGAAATGTGCATGATCAAGAAACCCATCACGCTCAAAGCAAAGGCCAAGTTTAAAACTGTCGAATGATGAAACAACGTGAGATTGATTAATAAACTGAAAACACACCAAATACCATATATAGATAGTATACGGACATCCAAAACATACCAAATGCAAGAAAAGTGGTGGCAAGAGTTCCTGGGGTTCCAGGTATTTCTTCATCACTAAAGAACGCAATGAAGTGCGGCATTAGAACCAAAGTCACAAGGCTCGTCTCTAAGAATGTGTAGAACTGCATTTGAACATTATAAAACACACAAATGTTGTGACAAGAGTAGCAGATTACAAGCTAAAGATGGAATATAATTAGTGCTAAGAAAAAACATACTTACCAAGAAAAGAAGAAAATACTTATAATTCAGTGCTCCTACACAGTTAACAACCCAAACACAATGGTGATCCATCTTCAACACACACCGACCACCTGGATTGAATCGATTTCACAACAATTTTCAGTTTCAAGACTCTACTATATATATGGTACAGAAGAGAAGAATCTCTTACAAACAGAACAATGATGACAACGGGAAGGTTTTAGTTGATTGCACTTCCTACAAAACCGAACTCTTGGGTTTGAAGAATCGGGCTGTAAACCAACGAACTCCAAACTGTTTAACGGATCAGATTCACCTCTTTCTTCATCAGTAGATGGTCTCCAGTTTGGAGGCACAGCACCAGGATCAGTAAAAACAACAGAGAAGTAGCTCCACAAAAGCATTGCCAGCTGCAGCAAATGAAAACACATACTTGGCTAAATTCACAAAACTTCCATCTAAAAGAGAACAACATTTCACATCTAAAGCAACAAAAGAAGAGGAGAAGATAATAAAAACATAACTTTGTTGACCAAATCGACTAAAGCAATAAGCTGTGATCGAGAGATTGAATTGGCGAAGATATTTACTTACAAGGAAATGGAAGAGGATTAGGATAGTAAGAGCAGCAAGAGAATCAAGGCCACCTTGAGCTAGTGCTGCAGGACCATAGTTAGTCAAAACGACGGCGTAGTAAGTAACACCGACAACACCAAGAACCAAAAGGATCATGATCGATCCAAGACCTCGTAAGGCCGTGCAGAATTTGAATATGTTCCAGGCCATTGCTGTACCAGATCTATGCATAGTCTCAAAGCAACGATCGATTACAGATGTTAAAAGAACAGCCTTTTTTTGGGATCTCCTTGAGGGTTGATTTCGTGATACTTGAGTCAGAGGAAAGACGCGTAGTCAAAGAAGATAATTCAAGGCCAAAGAAGTGTGTTTCTGGGGAAATTTTGAAAAGGTCTTTAAACCTTTCCTTAGGGCTTCTAAATCTGGGACAAAAAAAAAATCAGAAAGAAATCAAATGAGAGTGAAACAGAGACCCCATGGACGAGGAATGATGATGGACTATGAAGATGGTGGGGAGCTTTGAAGAATGAGACTTTTTCTCCTTCTTGGATTCGTTTTTCCCTTTTGGAGCTAACAAGAAATTTCAGACCGAACTTAAGATTTGTAGTTTAATGACTTTGGGTTAATCAAAGTCTTTCAGAAGCCCAAAACTGTTTTAATAACATGGTTTTTTACTACCGGCGTCTATTATGTGATTTTGGTAATTTCCCCGATTGGACCAAACCGATATTTCCCTTAAATGATTTAGTGAGGGGAAAACGACAAATGGAAAAAAAAAGAAAAAAAATAGGAACGCCCACCGTGGGGCTCGAACCCACGACCACAAGGTTAAGAGCCTTGCGCTCTACCAACTGAGCTAGACGGGCTTGTTGTTCAATTATCTAACTAGTAAGTTATTTTCGAATGCTAATCGGATATGAGTTTGTCATGTCTCGCAAGAAAGAAATTGACTAATAAGATAGTAAGGTTCACATGAAACAATGCCAATAAATTCTCTAGGCCTTGGTCCATAATATGATTCAATGTGAAGTTGTGTCACACTGCTTTAAAATTTAATATAAGTGGCTGACTAAAGTTCTTTATGTTATTGGGCTTCTGAACATAAAACTCGTTTGGGCCAATAATAGATGGATATTAGTAAGCCCTTTAAAAGTTGAACAAAGTTGTTCTTCTTCTTCCTACTCCAAAGACTAAAGACGAACCTGAGCGTACAGTGAAGATGGCTTCCATGGCGTCACCGACTACTTGCTTGTACCACCACAAATGCCGGAGAAAACTTGGTTCCTATCCCCGTCTTATACGAGCCTCGATTCCAGATAATTCAGATGACAAACATCCCAAGCTAATTAGTCGAAGGTACTCTCTCTCTCTGACATGTGAGACTCTGTTTATCACCGAACCAACTCACCAAGTATCTAATTTTGAAATTGCTGTGAAATTGGAAGAGAGATCATTCTTAGAAGCAGTGAATTAGCTATGATCGGAGCTATATTCCAGCTCAGGTACGTTTTCTTCGACGGGATTCTACAATCTACGGCTCAGGTGTTATGATGGTTTTAAGACAACATTGATGATGACTGATGTGATGAATGTGTTGTGATTGGTTTAAGTGGGAAAAAACCAGATTATCTCGGAGTACAAAAGAACGAGAGATTGGCTCTATGTCCTGCCACTAATAACTGTATCTCCACTTCAGAGAATATCAGTGATCGAGTGCATTATGCTCCACCATGGTAAAATCAAGAGCTTTGTCTTCATATTTCGCTCTTCTTCTTTTAAAGTAGTTGTTCATCTAATACTGTTGCTGCGTGTCCTGGTGTTGGCAGGAACTATAATGAAGGAAGGAAAACACCTGTGAGAAGAGAAGTTGCAATGAAAGAGCTTCTTAATGTGGTATGAACCTTTAGACATGAACCTAAAATCTTAAGCATTATAAGTTTTTGATAATCCCCCCGTAGTTACAGCGGTTCAATGACCATTTTTGCAGATCAAGTCGGTGAAACCTGACAAATTTACCCCTCGGATTGTGGAAAAGAAGGATGATTATGTTCACGTGGAATATGAAAGTCCAATCTTAGGGGTAAGTAAATTAAAGCTTTCTATTGTTTCTCTGTCGACCAACATTGCCAACGAAATTGGACAAACTATGATTCTTTTGGCAGTTGGTAGATGATGTTGAATTCTTGTTTTCTCCTGGGAAGAACTCAACAGTGGAGTATCGATCTGCATCCCGTAAAGGGAACTTCGACTTTGATGTGAATAGAAAGCGAATCAAGGTAATGAACTTGACTGCCGAAATATCTCTGTTATTGCCACTGGCTAAACAGCTTATCTGCTTAATTATTTTTCTCATTTTTTATACGTGGAGGCATTGCGACAAGAGCTGGAGAAGAAGGGGTGGGTATCCGAGAACAGCTTCTGATTAAGGACACAAAGGAGTTTCCAGATTCTAATCTTGTCTAAATTTAACTTCGTAATGCAATGCCCTATGTAAAAACATTGCAATAAATGAGAGAAATAGTGTTTGAACACATGGACTTCAGTGATTCATACAAAAGGAAACACAGTTTTGGAGAAACTTCAGATACGAGTCATGATTTTAACTGTGAAGTATCAGATCCAACAGCAGTTCATACGAGTTCTACAACTCTGGAAGCCTAATGTTGAAGTGACAAATAACAAAACAGAAGGACATGGTTGGCTAAATGCACGGAAGGAGCTTAGTCTTTCCTCAGGTCCATGAGTTCAGTCTTGATGCCATCGGCCTTAAGTATCATAATCTCAAGCTTGTCTCCCTATTGCAGCAAAAAAATTCCACAAATCATTAGTCAGAACAAATAATTAAGAAAGATGAAGTAGTTGTGCACCATTGATGTCAGGGATATAAACTAAGCAAATCTTTTGGTAATATCTTGACTAAATGTAAATGATATGAACACGTAGGGCAAATGAAGACACAAACAGGGCAACTTACAGTGTAGATATCCCTCTCTGTGGCAGATGCGAAAACAGTTTTAACCAAGTCAACTGCTTCGGCTTCTGAAAGGGGTGTGTTCGAATCCTACATGGTGGAAAAAGACAACTAAGTAAGCAACTGAATGATTAAGTTTTATGCTTTACAATGCATAACGCCAAAGCACGATTAAAATATCAACAAACCTGTTTAGGTAGCAGCAGAGGACTTGGAGATTTGAGCTGGTTGTCAAGGAAAGGCATGATGAGTGTGGAACCAGAACCTTGAGCACCGTATCCAACTCTCTCATATGATCCAACAGCATCGTAAGTAAAGACACACCCTTTTCCTGAATATAATCAAGAATAAAGATCACACAATGTACCTCTTCTATAGTCACATCATAACAAAGAAAAGAAGAGGAAAATTTTACCTTCTTCGTCAAGACCTCCTAGAACATTAAATGCATAATAGGGGAAAAACCGCTTGAAATAAAGCGTGTTGGAGAGAAGCTGGGCCATTGCAGGACAGCTCATCTGCTTGTTATGCTGATGTTGATAGATCTGCAGGACACCAAACACAGAGAACTCTTACACAAGTCCTTATATCCTTAGAAATATATATCTGATATGCAAACTGCAGAGGATGATACATATTTGATCAAATGACAAAAGGAAACCTCACCAAGTGTCTGGATTTAAGAACCTTCTGCAATGCTTTCACATCAGCCTGAAAGCCAGAGGAAGACAACACAGCTTTGTCTGCTCTGGAAAAGTTAAAAGAAGACAACAACTTAACAAGAGTCTTGCAAGTTAAATGAGATGAAAAAACCCCAAAAATTCTATCTCAGGTTGCATAATCCAAAGAACTACACACATTGTAAACATAAGTAATATGAACACAAGTCAGCGAAGTGATTACAGAATCGAAGAATAATCAATGTAATTACAAAGTCCTATACTAGAGATACACTATACACAGCTCAAAAGTAAAAAATTCATACGTAGTATTCCATTCCATCCAAATATATAACCATTTTCAGCCAGATCTACGAATAATAGATTGAAAAAACCCAGAAAAGTTGCAAAAACCCTAATAATCTACAGGAAAGCCCAAAATTGAAGTATTGCCGGCACTGAAAATTACTCCGCAGAAGAATTGAAAAGTGAGGAATTTGACAGAACAAGAGTGGGTACTTACAGTTTATGGATTTTTGAGTAATCGCGACTAAGAATACTGTAACCAGTAGACATACGAGTATCGGCGGCGATAACGCAGTAATCCGATCCAGCGATGGCCACACATGTTCTGAATAAAAACAAAACGATTAGATACATAGCAGTAAATCAAATCACAAAGGCTCAAATAGCAAATTAGAAGAAAGAAGACGACACTAAGCGAAGAAACTCATAAGGTTGATTAATAAAGGTCACAAGATCCGTACCCTCCATTGTTATCGTAAGGAGACCAGTTCGCGTGCTGCTTAGTCATGGTGGATTTGAGAGAGAAGCTTAGAGCTAGGGCTTAGAAGAATCGAAAATGGCAGAGGAATAGCTTTCCGGGTTTGTGTTTTTGATGTCAAAGAAACTTCGGATCTTAGCTCTGGCTTTGTTTACAAGAAAAAGCCGGAGACCCAAAAACGGTTACGTTTTTGCCCTGGGAAATTACGGACTGTAACGATTTCATATTGGGCTTTATATTGGACCTTATCTGCTTTATATTGGGCCTTATCTGGGTTTAAATTTCCTGGGATTTTTTTCTTTTTTTGTTCTTCTTCTTCGTCTTCTTCAATTTTTCTTTCATTTCAAACTCGTAAGCTTCTTGCATTTTCCTCTTAGACCATTGATTGTTGTCGTACTCGTTTCCGTTCTATTGTAGAAACTTTTACCCTAGCTTAGTCTAGATCTGGTTGAAACCTTAATTTCCAGGAAGATGTGGAGTTTCATGTTGTTCTTGTAAAACTTGGAGTCCTTTGTAAGGATTTGAAGCTGGGTTCCTCGAAAAAACCATTCCTTCTGCTCTTACTCTAGCTACTTCTCTCAATTTTTCTTCTTTAGCTTCCCTGACTTAGTGCTACCAATAAATTCTTTGCATTTGAGGAAAGTTGGGAATTTAGGGTTTTTGGGTGTGTGCGTGTGAAAACAATGGAAGCACTTGTTGTTGATGCTGGCTCTAAACTTCTCAAAGCAGGAGCAGCAATTCCAGACCAGTCTCCTGCCATGATAATTCCATCTCAAATGAAACGAATGGTTGAGGATGGGTCTTCTTCAGCTGATAACCCCACCACTGGGTTTGAAGATGTCACTCTTGATCCTATTGAAAGGGGTTTAGTTAGAGATTGGGATGCTATGGAGGATCTGTTGCGTTATGTAGTCTACACTGGACTTGGATGGGAAGAGGGAAACGAAGGCAATATACTCTTCACAGATCCACTATGTACTCCTAAGGTTCGTATCTCAACTTCCTCCCTTGTTATTAGTTTAAAGGTTTAGAATTTAGAATTCTTGTGAAGTATCTTTTCAATTTCGATAATCCTGTTCCGTTGGATGATTTAAAATGATCCATTTTGTTCTTATAGTACCACATTTTAGATAGCAAAATGTTAGTTTTTTCTGAACGTTTCGACCTAATTTGGTGCTGGAAATGTTTGTTTGTGGACAGGCTATTAGGGAACAATTGGTACAGTTGATGTTTGAGACATTCAATGTCTCTGGTTTTTATGCATCAGAGCAAGCAGTGCTGTCCCTTTATGCTGTTGGACGCATCTCCGGTTGCACTGTTGATATTGGTCATGGGAAGATAGGTATACTAGCTTGGTTGACCTTTGTGATAATATGATCTGACTCGTTGTTGTGTCTTCTCATGTTGTCATAATTCTCTGTGTTATGTGACTTTTATGTTTCATGAGATTTTGTTTCCCTTCACTAACCTTTATCCAGGCTCTAAAACGTTTTGTAAAACCAAATACTTTTTGTCCTGTAAGTTGCAGTAGGTTGGAGGTTCCTTGTGTATGTGGCTGGGCATTATTAAGATGATGTTGTGTCTGGTGTTTTTAACTTTGTGATTGATACCACTCTTGTCGTTAACTCTTGTACAATGTCCCTCAGATATTGCCCCAGTTCTTGAAGGTGCTGTACAACACATTGCCTCGAAACGGTTTGAGCTAGGCGGAACCGAACTTACAAAATTATTTGCCCAAGAGCTTGGAAAATCCAACCCGACAATGAATCTCAACATGTCTGACATTGAAAAACTGAAGGAGCAGTATGCAAACTGTGTTGAAGATGAAATTGCTTATGAGAAAACTCAAAGCTGTGAAATCGAGCAGCATACTCTTCCTGATGGACAGGTTTGTGTGACTACATTTTTTAGATTCTACATCTTGTGTACCTTATACGTATAGATAACAAAACCATGGCCTTATTAGGTGATAAGCATTGGGCGAGAGAGATACTCTGTTGGTGAAGCTCTGTTTCAGCCGTCGATATTGGGACTGGAGGAACACGGAATCGTTGAGCAGCTGGTCCGCATTATCTCCACAGTTTCATCTGAGAACCATAGGCAGCTCTTGGAGAATACTGTACTCTGCGGTGGAACAACCTCCATGACAGGTGATAACAATACTTGATACACTTGTGTTCTGATATCTTGTGGGTTGGAAAGCTAAATTGTTTTGTTGGAATGGTCATTGGCAGGATTCGAAAGTAGATTTCAGAAAGAAGCAAACTTGTGCTCATCTGCTATTAGACCAACACTGGTGAAACCGCCGGAATATATGCCGGAGAATTTGGGGATGTATTCGGCCTGGGTTGGAGGAGCCATACTAGCTAAAGTGGTGTTTCCGCAGAATCAGCATGTTACTAAAGCCGATTATGACGAGACTGGACCATCGGTGGTTCACCGGAAATGTTTCTAGAATGCAAAGACAAGACCATCGGTAGTTGTTGTAGCTGAGGATTTTTTATTTTACTTTTGTTGTGATTTGAAGATTTGGACCAAATTTAGTAGTAAAACACTTTCAAATACAATATCATTCTAATGAATCAGCATGTTAGCCGATTATTAAGAGACCGGACCATCGGTGGTTCACCGCACCCAACTTTGGTAGTTGTTCTAGCTGAGGATTTTTTAGTTGTGTTTTATTTTAATTTCGTAGGTTTTACCAATTTGTAGGAGGAATAAAGAAGAAGAAAAACCGTATAAATTTGGAAACTAATTTTTGTAAATGGTTTTTAAAATTTCTAGGGTTCTTTACCCGTACGTCAATTGGTCCTTATGGTATATTGCCAATATTGGTATATACGCTTCAAGTATTGACATATTGGTTAAAGAATTAAGCGAAAAAAAAAAAGAGGATATGTATGGTAAGTAATTACCGTGAAAATGTTAAAATTTTGTTATTTTACTTATAATAATAATAATAATAAAAAAACAAATTTCCATTTTGGTCCAAAAACAGATTAAGAAACTATAACCGGCATAGGTAAAAAGGCAGGTCCTTAGATTTTTCAACTCAGAGCGATATTGCGTACGCATCCGTTAGGTTTGTCTACGAGGATCCTCAAACTGATAGAGAAACCCTAATTTATGTTGTAGAAGCAGTCATCCGTAGATTTGCTAGGAATCTTATTAGCATACTCTGTTTCTTTACATTAGGAATAAAATCTTATGGGATTTGGGTAAAAGTTTTGAAGTTTGATTGGTTTTGATTTTTGCATATGTGATCATCAGAGTGCGTTTCTTCATCGCCGGTTACTATGTTGGTAAATTGGTTCGCTGGGAAACACATCAAGAAGATCAATGATCTTCAAAAAGCAATAGATCAACTACGCGAGGTATGATTCTTTGTTTCATACATGTATTCTATTTAGAAAACTGTATCTTTTCTTTTTGAGCCAACTATTGCTGTAAGACATTGTTTGACTGTTAACTCTGAAACGACAAAACTTAACTTGTCAAAGTGCATTAGACTTTTCTTTTTTTTTTTGGTAAAAAAGTGCATTAGACTTGTGTTGCTATAAGTATGTTGCTGTATTCTTCTTTCTCATAATATTGTATGTATGCTCCCATATCATTCAACTCAGTGGCTTGATTTCAATACGAAAAATGAGAAATATTGCCTGGAGGATGTTGCCATACACTCTTATTACCTGGAGGAGGCTTTCAGACACACTCGGGATGCAAGAGCACTTGGGTTTGAGGACTGTTGCCATAATGAGTCGTATGGTCAGTATGGTAAAATCTTTTTTTCACTTTCTGTAACCATCCAGGTCTATTTATATGTTTGATTTTGACTCTGCCCGTTTCCATGTAGGGCTTTTATCACTTTTGGAATGCAAAAAGTCATCCGCAGAAATGGCTGAGTACTATGGGAATACTCGTCGGTCTGTCCTAAGGAAGGTGAGGTTTTTTCTTATTCAGTTTTCTAAAGTATTTTATCAGTTTCCCTTACGTTGAAGGGATTATCTCAGCTTTTTGTCTATCACCCATTTTGTGCAACAGTTGGTTTTGCTAGAATATCGCAAAAAGAAAGAGATTGAAGCTCTCACCACCGCCCAAAAGATTAGAAGGCTTTTTTGTTTCCTCTGTTAATTTTTATGTTGCTCTCGTATCTCTCTCTCTATCTATCTAGCTCATAATGTTATTCCCTAAAATTATGAATACGAATGGTTCGTTGGTTAATGAACAAATTTCCTAGAATCTACGCATGTATGCCAACTTAGTTATGAACCAGTTGTGTTGATTCTTTTTCTCTGATAATTTATAAACATGGGAAAGCATTGACCTATATACAAACACCCGAACCAGTAAGATGATGATACTCCCGCCCGCGCGCTTTCCTTTGTTGGTAAAAAGACTAAACCTTAATGCTATGATGACACTTCAGTGTGTTTGCGAGAGTTATAATACTTTTACGTCTTTACAAGGATACTGATTTGGACCAAGTTAAGTAGTAACTTTCAAATACAGTACTATATTTACTAATAGGTGTTTTGTTGCTCTAGTGTCTTCTGAACAACTTTTGAATTTTAAATAATAAATGAATTTGGTTGACAAACGCAAACGTTTTATACACATAACCAGTACCACAACAGCAAATCATAATCCCGGTGCACCAGACGCAACCGTTAGCCGTTTTACAAATATTACGAATTCACCGTGGGAACAGACACAAATGTGTTTTGTCAATTTTCTCATCAAACAAAGTTTCTGATTTGAAAAATTTCCAGAAAATAGCAGTAAATCGGGTACATTTTGAAGCAGCTTTCTAAAGGGGAGGTTTAGCGAAAACCGGCTCGAACCTCTTCAAACGAGTACTCAACTGCAACGGCTTCTTCCTCCATTCTCTTCTCCACCGCAGGAGTGAACGGCGTTGTTGCCTCCATCATTGCGACTGAAGCTCCCGGAGTTGTTGGTACAGCTCTTTTGTTTTCTTCGTTGGTTTTAGGTGTCAAGATTCTCTCCTCTAAAGATGATGGTTTTGTTGTGTAAGTGTCCCTGTGACCCTCTGGGGAATTCAAGATGTTGGAAGTAACAGGTGAAAGAGGTTTCCTAAGCATTGGAGATCTCCCTTTGCTCGTCACAGTTTTTCCTGAAACAGAGACGTTCTTTGACCTGAGACGACCTGGAAGCTCTGAGTTTCTCCGTCCTACACATTTGACACAAATTCTCTTTAGTTACTCTCTTTCTTGGTCTATGTAAACCAAAAAATCTTGTCTGAATTATTATGCACCTGAAGGAGCTGGAAGAGTCGAATCTCTTCTACCAGTAGTGTTCTGGTCATAGTAGCTGCTCTGAGTTTTTGCCTTCTCAGGCTTCAAACGTTGATTAAGCATGGCACCACCAAGTGAGAGTTTTCTGTTCATGGCAGCATTTACTGGCGTTCTCAATGGCTTCTTTCCGCTCTTATTTGGGCTTGGTTTAGACCCGTAAAGGGCTTCTTGTTCTGTTATGAGTTGTCCATGGAGTTTCTTCAGATCCTGAAATGAAAAGTAACAATGTCAAAGTTGCTAATGATGCTTTTGGTTCAGCTGCTAAGAATTTGCTACTAGTAAAAACAAGTTTTCCTTACTCTTTGTCTCTGTTTTTCATGCTCTTTCTCTTCCCATAGAGTCTTGTACTGATCAAGCATCGTTAAAACTCGGACCTGAACAATTCAAAGGAGCGTGCTTTTGACATTTTGTGTATAAAATGCTGACTTGATAAGTGAGAAGCATAGAGTCATTAATCAGTAAAGATACTTACACCATCATATAAGAAGTCATTTCCTCTTTCATCCTCCCAAGCAGTGACTTTGGCAGTCAAAGCCTCCACCATCCCTGCATCAACAGCCCCAGAGAGTTATGGACAAAATATCATAAAATTCACTTTCTAAGTAACCAAAGTATGGATTGAGGGTTTTTGTTATATAATATAAAAAGCAAGAATGTTACCCGGAAGTTTATTGACAAGTACACGGGCTTTTTCTGCACGCTTCAATGTAAGATGTGCTCCTCTTCCAGCGTTGTACCTGTTATCATCCTGAGAAGCCAACAATGTGAGGACTAAAAAACAGATTGAAGCAGAGATATAGATTGATATTAAATTTCTAACCCGATTGTACTCTTCCAGCCAAGACTCTTCTTCACATACTGACATCCATTTCTCCACTTTTTCAAGAATCTCCTTCCTGCTTGAAGCTTCCTCTTTGACCTTTGCAATCTCGGAATCAATTTGATCTAACAACTGCTCAGGATCCTTGAAACCTAAAAGATGAGGGGAATCACGTTATTATTAGCATGTGCATATTGTTTACTACCAGTATAATAAGCATAACTTCAAACAAATAAGCTTTTCCTAATAATGGTTTACCAGATTCTATAGCTTCAACTGAAAAGTTTTCCGATTTGAGAACTTCGGTGGCCATGTGCATCTTCCTTGATATTTCCTCAAGCTCAAGCTTCTTTCTTAGTATCACCTCTTTGATCTTAGTTATTTTGAGCTTGCTAAGCCTAGTGACTTCATCCTCCACCTGTAATATCAACCGACATTATAAAAACCATGGTCTCTAGTCTGCTGTAAACGGATAGATTAATAATACAGGGAGGAAATTAAAAAAGGTATTTTCTGGTTGCACTCACGCGTTTGATGGAAGCAACAGAAAGTATGTTAGCCTCAGTTATTTCAGGCTCAGACAAAGCGATGCTGCAGGTGACATTGTGAAATATATTTTGCTCTTCGGCAGGCGTGTCCAGCAGATTCCATAGCTCCAACAGGGAGACTGCAAGATCTTGAACCTGAAAATTAAATGATACGAGTCAGAAACCATAAGCACGCAGAAAAATTTACAAAAAGAGCTCAAAGACTTCTCTAACCTTCTGCATTCTCTGTAACTTGACCTCTCGTAAATTCAAAATCATCATATCCAATTTATCAAGAGTACTTCTGCTCACATCCCTGGTGTTAGAATCAACCAGAGAGGAATGAATCCCTCTTAGCATGTCCTTGAAATCTTCACCAAGCACCGAGCACAATGAGGTAAGCGTATTCTGCAAACGTTCTACCTCTTCCAATCTTTTGCTCTGCAATTTGAAAAGAATCAATGTTAACATAAAGAAAAACAGGAGCATAGTAGAATCTTGTGTGTCCCATATATCAAGAAATCTTAAAGGAAAACCAACCTTTTCGTTCTGGAGTTCAGCCAATTGCCTACGCAATTCCTCCAACTTCTGAAGTGAAAGATCAGTCTCTTCTGCAGCAAACTTGTTCAGATCATCTGTAGGATTTCCAAGTTGAGATGACAACTTGAGTAACTGTTCAATGACTTCGTTAAACCGATTCATTCTCTCAGCTTTCATTTTGCGCAGTCCCTCCAATTGAACATTAACATTCTCAAGCTCTTCCTTCAAGTTTTCTCCCAATCTGCTGTTAGACTGTAAAGAAAACAAGACACCAAGAAGAAGGGAATAAAAAACATGACTACTTGCCATAACTCAAGCAGACAAACAAACAAACAAAAAGTGATCAAAACTTAAAATCTTGAAAACACTTACATGAGTCTCTTGTCCACCCATAGAAGAGCCAATGGCTGCAATTTCCGCTCTTCCAAGAGCGATTTCTTTAAGCAAATTGGCTTTACAGCGACTAGCCTCTTCAACTTTTCGCTTGTAAACGGAGAGACACTCCTTCTCGATATCAGCCAAAGCAGCATCTTTTTCATCCTCCGTCTCTCCCATCTCATTCCATATTTCCTGATATTCAAAATTGGTAAAAATCTAACATTAAATACCGGAAAAAGAAACGAATATGTTAAAAATCCTTCAGGGAAAAAAACCTGCAGTTGACGAAGTAACAATCCACATGTCGTCTCGATTCGAGAAAACTGCTCTGTTGAATTCCGCATCATGATGATTAGAACACGCTAAATCCTTCTCTCTAAACCTTAAGACAAAAAATCCCCAATTATGTAACATCACCAATTAGGAAATCTCGTAACTCCGATTCTCGATCACAACAGAAACCAGATAATTCGGAAACAAATACAGAACTTTTCTCTGTTTCCACCACAGAATTGAAATCACAAAAAATCAAGAAAAGAGCCTACCTGGATCTAAACAAGAAGAAGTTGTGAAGTGAAGAGGATGATCAAAAGAAGGAGAGAGCAAAATTAGGGTTTATAAGTGCTGAGAGTAACGGATGTAAAAGTTAAAATTTGAACAAGGAGCGGGAGGAGGGTCCGTTACGATCCGAGGCTCACGATTTTGGTTGACGTGGAATCATCTGACCCGTTGGTTTGAACCCTCTTTCCGTTTTTGCCTTTTTTCCTTTTTTCTTTAACGGATCAGATTTCGTGAGCGAGCAATAAAGCCTTCGAATTTTGAAATAGGGATATGTTCGGATTTTTTGAAATATAATTGGCTCCAATTTTGATCCTAAATTTAATTAAAAATGGTAAACGATTATAAGATTATTTTCGAAAAGCACACTGAATTGACGACTGTGTTATTTTGGAAGTTGCTTTGTTGAAGTCTATCAAATCGATAAATTTGATATAGTAAATTTCTAGTTATATACACACGACTTGGAATGAGATTAATCTGTATAATTTCTTATTCCTATATTATGTTTTGTGTATGCCTTTTATATGTTGTTTCTTGCTCGATCAGCGAATACCGCCGCAAATTATACCTTTTTAAAGTTTCTTCCGACATTAACTAACTAAAAGAAATTCTACGATATAAACATCCTTCAACGGATTAGTATTTTTTTTTTTCAAAGAGGGTTTTGATTAGTATTCATTGTTAACTTGCACAGTATACTAATAATGTTAATTGTATGAGTTTTACAGAAGCATTCCAGCATAACAAATCTCCGACAGAGTTTGGATAAAATGTTTTACAACTTTATTAGATGGAGAGACTAGAGAATGTGGGTTTCTAAGAGCAACTACAACAGGGGCTTTAAACCTGGGTTCTCTTTGTTTTTAACAAAAAAAAAATCAATTAATGACATAACTAGAGAGAACCGGCTCTCAATAGAGAGGCTTTTGGTGGGTGAAGAGTCGATGACGTGGCGCTCTGTGAGTGGCCGAAGTGTATAATATATAAAAAAAAAAAAACCCAATCGCCAATTTTTCCTTCTCTTTCGCGACTCGTTTCTCTCTTCTCTCTCTTTCTGGGCGATATGAAAACCAAAAAATCGAAAGGTTGGATCCGTTGATATCTAATGCTTCCACGGCGGAGAATGGTCTGATTTAGAAGAGTGGTGAAGGAGAAACAAGCGTCATCAACGAATCTCCATCGACGGTGGGTTTCCGGCGAATCGACAGAAGTTGGGATTCTTAATCGGTGAGATTTTTGACCAATTCCGGGAGCTTCTTTCAACAAATCGGTATGTACATCTAATAATTGGTTATTTTATAGCATGGATTGATTAATTGGATTGTATGAAATGAAGAAATTGTTAATTTTTGTGTCAAAATTATGATTATAACGTTAATGGGACATGTTTGTTTGTAGAAGTTTAGGTTTTGGGGATTTAAAGTTTAGGTTGCGGATTTAAAGTTTTAGGATGATTCTGAATTTTAACAAAGTTTTAGGATGATTCTTTGACGCCATGTTTTGCTTCTGATGATTCTGAATTTTAGAGAGACAACTCTCTATATTCTTCTTGTTTTGCCTATATATATTTATATATAGGATGAGTCTGCATTCGTATGGTACTCTTGAGAATTGTTCCTGGACAATGCACGGTGAGTTTTTTTTTCCTGCGATATGCATGTATGTCCACAAATAAGTACAGTTCCTTGATTCTAAGTTAAGAGTCTGAAGTATGTTTCTATCCCCATTTCAACTATAAGCTACTTTGTAAGATGGTCTCATGTTGTACCGGCGTCATTTCATATTACCATGCTTCTTTCCTCGAATTGTTCTTTATTTCATCTTAGACTCAATTGCTAAAGTTTGTTTCTTAATTTCTGGTCTTGGCTCATGTTGATTATTTGCTGTCATTTCTTTCTCTGCCTTTTAGGATCAAACTGGGTTGTGATTAGCTCTTGTTTCTGGACCGACGAAGCAGTTTGGTGAAGCTCCTTGGTGTGCCAATGGTTGATGATGATAAATCATCAAAGTCAAAGAAATCTTCATCTCTAACCATAAAGACAAGGTGTCTCTCCGCTCTAAGTAATACATGATGAGATGACTTTGGTCTCTGTTCTATTTCCTGCCATTTGTTTCTTACGTTCATTTACCTCGGTTTAAAGCATTCACCGAGATGAAATTAATCTATCTGCATTGTAACCAAACAGAACCATATTGATTGTACATCTTGTTTCAAACAGAACCTCTTCTTCTTGTTTTACACTAAGACACATCACTTCTTTTGACACAACACTTCTTCTTGTTTTAGAAAGACACAAGCAACACTTCTTCTTGTTTTTATGAATCAAATATTCACTTGCATCAGATGATTTTGGGAAGAGCCCCATGAGGAGTTCTACCATTGGAGGACACAAAAATAAAATTTTGATTTGAATTTCTTCCCAACAAAAATAACAAAATTTACTAAAAAAATAATGGGAAGAGACTCTCATGGGTCTCTACCATTGAGGATGGTCTAAATCTGTCACGAAAATTTATATGCGCTTATAATTTGTAATCGTTCTAACGTCTGCCCTAAAGCTAAAATTTGTTTAAAATTGAATTTTTGTGTAATGCTTAAAACATTTATGAAAATATCTTGTACCAAAGACAGAAATGGAGAATAAACAACATTTTTCAAGTTAATATATGTTTATCCAAACTCTGTCGGATCAAGGATGTTAACCGATTTGACATTTTATAAAGACCATCGGTTGTGAAACGTGAAGAGTTTGTTTACACATCATATAACTATTCAATCACCTTTTTCTATTTTATTTTTGTGAGCAAACGCTGGTATATGTTTATAAAATCGTCATCTAGGCGTTTATGTAGCCAAAACCACCCCAACGCATTGTTTTTGGTCAAATTAGTACAAACCAAATTGTTTTATGATGATTGGAATTTGGAAGTCGATAGAAAAAAGAGCCTGTCTGAAAGAAAATATTAAAAAAAAAAAACCAAACTAAAAAGTAAAAATACAATGTGGAGAGAGAGAGAGAGAGAGAGAGAATGAAAGAAGAGAATGCCCCTCGGACTTATCAGTATTGTCAGACCAAGCCTGAGAGCTTCTTAGTGTTATTAATAATTGAAAATAAAATTGATTAAAACAAAACACACTCTGGAAAATTACTCAAAACTCCTTCTTCTTCTTCTTCTCTGTCCGTCTCTCTTCATCGTCGCGTCGTCTTCTTCTTCTCCATCTCGTCTCTTTCTCTCTCGCTCTCTGCGCTACTAGTTCGTTTTCCTGATGAATTCTCACAAAACCGAAGAAGTTCTGTTCCACCACCATCATGATCTTGGTCCGACGGCGGACTTAATCGTTCAATCACAACCCTCTGTTCTCCACGACCACCACAATTCCGAAGTCGATCCCGATTTTTCTCTCCCGGAATTCGTCCTCTTCCGTTCTTCTCCTTCCGGAGATTCTCCCGGTCACTCCTCCGACGAACACGACGATGCGTCTCATCCCTACGCCGGAGCCCCCAAAATCGATGCTTCCTCAAATTCTAGGGTTTCGAGTGGAGGAAGGGATGAGTTTTTTATCAGCCCCGATCCTCATATCTCATCTCAGTTCTACACATTCAACTCAGATTCGCACTCCCTCATGATTCGCTGCCTCCGCGAGGGGCGTCTCGCTACTCCGGCGGAGATCCGCCTCGCCACTCCTAGGTCTGTCCTCAAGTCATGGCGCTGCGTTTGGAAAGACCGAAACGAGGAAACGGCTTACCTCACTGCCTGGAAACGGATCCAGGATAAGCTGACCTCGCGCCTGGATCCAGCCACCGGTAATGAATTTCTTTGCTTCAAGAATAATTCTCAGCAATTCGTCTCTCACATTAACCAGTGGCAAGATATAGTCATGGGCTTTCACGGTGATGGTGATTTGAAACACCTAGGCCCCAAAGAAACGATTGAAAGGATTAAACAAGTTTGGACCGTCGGTGCTAAGCTCTATGGCATTCCCGAGAGCTTTATCAGGGTTTGTGTAGCGGCATGTCCTATTTGCAATGCTGAGTCTGGTTCTGGTTCGAGGAACAAACGCCGTCGGTTTGAGTATACAGAGTCTTTTGATGTCCCTGCCAAGGATGTTCCCGATAGGTTGCAGCAACTGGCTGCCAAGCACAAGGTTGTGCTCTGTATTAGGCAGAAGTATATTAGGTATAAGCCATTTATGGCTGAGGTGAAGGATTATGCTTGTCATAGAGCTGGAGAGCCTGCCTCAATTAAGAAGGCTAGGATTTTGAAGAGGGAGCCTTATCAGTCAAAGAAATGCGGCTGTGGTTTTAGGATTAGAGCTATTGTGCCCATTGCTAACTACAGTGAAAAGACCAAAACTTTTGTATATCAGGAAGAAGGGACTGCTGTTTTTAAGCTATACGCTGTCCATTCAGGGCATGAGCCGGGCGCAACGGATGGAAATGCGAGGATCATGCATCGGGTCGTTGGTCATAAGGGGTTTTTGATGGATCAAGAGACCGTCTATGGAGTGCAAGAAGAATTGGAAACCGAAGGGATCAGTGGCGATATGCGTTTTGCTGTCTTGCATCAGGTGCAGGAACTTAGGAGTGAACTTGGCACTCTAGAAGGAAAGATTGGGAAGTTTCCACAAGAGATGTTAAATTCGGTGTCCAGCGAGTTGTTTGAGATGCTCAACAAGATCAGGAATTTCCGCGATGAGAGTGTTCTTGGGGATGAGAGTGTAATCGGCGATGAGAGTGCTAAGGAAACAACGGGCTTGCTTCCGGACAAGTCACACTCAGATGAAATACTTGTTGGAGATAACGATCTAGCACATTGGAGTGACCATCATCACGAGCATTTATATGGAGATGGGAAGGATGCAGAGCTTATTGAAGACGAAGAGGACAGTTTTGGGAGAAGCCTTGATGATGTTGTTCCTTGGGAACAGATAAGCCCACCCTCGGGTTGTGGAAGTCAAAAGGATATCTTGTCTGAGACATGCAAGCCTGAGAAATGGTTGAAGTGCAATGATTTTGATGAGAAGAGCATTCTGAATAGTCAAGATTCTAAATTAACAAAACCGATGAGTCATGATGGAGCTAGTATAGAATCAGATATAGGTTTAGCTGGTATACAAGTCGATAGCTTCTATCAAGAAAACTCCAAGTGGTATGATTCTCCCTGTGGTTTGGATTCAAACACAGACGGTGAAGACAATGGATTCAGACATGGGGAGATTTTGTAGAAGCACGGTAAGGTTCTTCATTATAACCAAGTTCTAACTATTTTATCTCACACATCTCGTTATGCATATCCTTCCCCACATCATAACTGGGAATCAGGTTGTATATTTGATGTTTTCTATAACAAGGTTTGAGGGATTTTTTGTTTTTGCCGTCTGTTGTAGGAGTTTCCTTGTTGTGTGGCTATGTAAATTGAAACCCAGATTGTTTCTCTGCATATATATAACATTGTTAATTTATTCAACTAAGATCTCTCCTTTGACTATTGTAAAGTGATCATCTTTTGCGCCCAAATCATTTGAATGTATATGTATCTTTTGGTTTCAGAGTTGACTTGGGAGTTGGGACAATCTTGTTCTGGATATATAGTAGGATAATTCTGGAATCTTTCTGTACAGGTTCAGTAGAACGCCAACATCGTCTTACGATTATATTTGTAATTGTGTTGCTACAACCTTGCTTGGACAGTTACAAACTTGAATATGTGTTTCTAGACTCAATGGAACTGGTTTGTCCAAGATTTTAAATTAATTAACCTTTTCTCTAATTAGCCATTGCTATCATATCTCTAAACTTTATGAATTTTGAATTGTAATTTGTAATATACAAATACGTACGGTTTTGTGCCGTTTTGGATATAAAAAAAAGTAGACCAGACCGGGAACAGGATACAAATTTCCCGGCAATCAACAACTCAGAGACGAAGTGAGGGAAAATGACGATAATAGTGTTTGAATTTCTCTCAAATTACAAAGTGGCCCATCAAGTCCACTGTCAACTGAAGAGTACTTCGGTCATGTAATTACGAAATTTTCATTTTCGATGGCAGAAAAATCAAACTGCGACGAAGCGATCTGAACTAATTGGGTAATCCGGAATAACAAGTCTAAAGTAAAATTCGAACATTCTCAAACGAGTCTACAAGTCTACATAATAAACTTGAATATTCTCAAACTATATAGACTAAAATTCGAACATTCTCAAACGAGTCTACAAGTCTACATAATAAACTTGAATATTCTCAAACTATATAGACTACAAGTCTTTACTACAATGTACAGCGTATAAACGACTAAACAATTGATTAGGACCGTCAACTATAAATAGTGAAGACGATCTATGTTAAAACACGTTCACTGAGCGATTGAAGGATAGTGATGATACGATCATTGTTAAATTGTGTTGCATTGCATGGTTTTCAGAGCCACATGCGCCCATTGAATAGGTCTCTCAGGAATAAAGACAAAACCTGAACTGGTGGAACGGATCGGTCGGGTAAGTGGGTGGGTGTGAGCAGATATGGATTGAAGGGATCACGCTCAAACGTCGTAGTTTCTAGGCAACTTCTCCTCTTCTTAAGCGGTCAAACACATAAGCGCGCGCACATACACACACAATCCAAATCCACTCACTCTTGACAAAAAGACAAGTGTCGTCCAAAATGTTCTTGAGGCCTGAGGGTGTTCATAAAAGAAGAATTACTAAAAATCACCTGGTTATATATTCAATTTTCTATATATTATCTTTTTTTTAAGCTCCACACGTATGTCAGAGTGCATTGAACGTATGGACTGACCTTTTAGCATTTGATAATTCCAACCCCATCCTTTTGTTTTTTTTTTGTCTTCCATGCGTTTTTGGTATCAATACTCTTAATTATACTACGTACTAGTTAGGGATTGACATTTCGATTCTACATACACACACATATATATATATAGGTCTGATTACTGACATGATTTTCACTGATAAAGCCTAAAGTCTAAATAATTTAGCCTAGAAGGGAGTAATGTAAATTAGTAGTAGTACTCCAGTGGTAAAAGGGATGGTAGAGTATATGATAACTACCGAGTAGTTTATATATCCCACAAGACACGGTCTGACTAAGGCCTTGAATGGAAGGGCAGATTAAAGGCAGATTAAAAGCAGATAATACACACAATGGGGGAACTGCTATTTTTCCTCCATTCACACAAAATTAATATAATGGCAGTTCAAAAAATAAAATATTATTAAAAAATAACTAGCAGATCAAAAAAAAGAAGGATATTTGTACTGCACTATGAACAGTAAAAAAGCTGGAGATTTGGAGTGTTTTTAAATGAACTGCTTTTTTTAATAAAATATTAATAAAACTTGATCTGCATTTAATATGCCATATCTGATTAATCTGTTTTTGTTCTGCTGGGTATATTTGAACTGATTGATCTGCTCTGCCGTATTTATTATCTCCATTCAAAGCCTAATTGTTGTTTGGGGTCCCTGAGATTCCCATTCCCCATGTCCCGCACATGCTCGCTTTTCACAGTTTTCACGCCCATTCATTTATCTTTCCTTTTTCCATAAACCTTCCCATCACGGTTAACGGTAATTCGTTGTTCTATCTTTCCAATAACGACGCCTCTTCATTCCTTTGTATTTTTGTTTCTTTGTTTTCTTTTATTATTATTTTCAGTTCGATTCTTTGTTTTCCTCTAAGACCATGATTAATGGGGGAGTCTTACTTGTTTCTTATATATTTTGTTGATTAAAATTAAATAATTAATAATGCTAAATGGTAAGAGACGTTCCTTGGTCAAGAGTTAATCTTAACCTTAAGAGGTGCACGTGTCAATTTCTTAGTGGTCGAAAAAAGAAAAGAAAAAAAAGTGGGGAAAAAGGTTCTTCTTCTCTCTCCCTTTCAGACAATCGCATGTCTCTCTGCTCAAAGCTGAACTTGTCCTCTTCTACTTCACATTCATCTCGCTTCTTCCACGTTATTATATACATAATAATATTATAATTGTAATTTTTATTCAATAACATTGTACATGATTAATATCACAGAAATTCTTATTCACCGATTTATTATTTTATCATTTTCTCAAGGATGATTAAAATTCAAAAGTTAAAATCTTTTTTTAGAAAATTAAGCAATTTATTATTCTCAATTTCTCATATATATTTAAAATTTTTAAATATGCAATAATTAATAAGTTTTATAAAATTACAAATTTTAGTTCATTTCATTTGAATAATTTGTTTTTCTAAGAACCTCAAGTTAAGAGTCTACCATTAAAGATACATAAAAACTAAAATCAAAAATCTAACTCTTAACTTTAAACTTTTCAATTTTATTACTAAATTATTCTTAAGAGAAAAGCTTAAGAGCTCATCAATAATCATGCTCTAACGTCACACTTCAAAAGACCCAAAAATAGTGGAACCCATATGGCCATATATATATACACGCTCTTGTATTATTGCTTAAAACCTAACCCAATCATCCTGCTGAATTTTTTTACCTTAAGCCAAATAAACCTCCAAATCACAAAACCCTTATCTCCCCTTCGTGTATGATCACTCTGTTTCACTTCCACTTTTCATCGATCTCTCCTTCCCAAGCCCTATATATATAGACATAAACAACTCTACCTTTGATTCATTTTTCTTTTCAACGGATCACCAAATCAACAGTATACTCATGGATGAAGTCTCTCGTTCTCATCCACCGCATTTACTGTCAAGAGATCTTCATCACTATCACCATCAAAACGCTGTACTAAAACGCGACCGAGAAGAAGACCAGTTTGAACCCAACAACGACCACTCTAATTCATCCGGCAAAGACCAAACCACGACTCCCTCTGGACAAGAGAATACCAAGAAGAGAAGGCCACGTGGCAGACCCGCTGGTTCCAAGAACAAACCCAAAGCACCGATCGTAGTCACCCGAGACTCCGCAAACTCCCTTAGATGCCACGTCATGGAGATAACCAACGCCTGTGATGTGATGGAAAGCTTAGCCGTCTTTGCTAGACGCCGTCAGCGTGGCGTCTGCGTCTTCACCGGAAACGGCGCCGTTACAAACGTCAACGTTAGACAACCCGGCGGAGGCGTCGTTAGTTTACACGGACGGCTCGAGATTCTCTCTCTCTCGGGATCGTTTCTACCTCCACCAGCTCCATCAGCTGCGTCTGGTCTAACGGTTTACTTAGCCGGTGGTCAAGGTCAAGTGGTCGGGGGCAGTGTCGTGGGACCGCTTGTGGCTTCTGGTCCAATTGTGATTATGGCAGCTTCATTTGGGAACGCAGCTTACGAGAGGCTGCCATTAGAGGATGAGGAAGAAACTGAAAGAGAAATAGATGGAAACGCGGCTAGAGCGGTTGGAACGCAAACGCAGAAAGAGTTAATGCATGATGCGGCGTCGTTTACACATTCGGATGTAGTCAACTCTGTTTCGTTGCCAGGTGAAGCTTACTGGGGACCGCAACGATCGTGTTTCCCCTAAGATTTATTTGGAAACTTTCGTCTTCTTCTTTTCTTTACTTTTTAATTTTCTAAAGATTTTTACTAGGTTTGGATTTTAATGTTTGCTGATCAATGCCTGGAAGTTTAATTAATGTTTGTTACAGATCAAGAATGTGTGTTGAGACGCAGTGGTCTGGTCCCGGATTGATCTTGATGGGCTTTTGCGTGTGTGCTGACTCGATGTTTAAGTGACATAGTTGCTTTCATGTGTGTTTTTCTTTGTTGCTGAATATAATTTTGACGAGGCAATCTTTTGATGTTTCGGATTTTATCTTTATTTACATATGCATCCTCTCACGTCAAAACTTTTTACACCCACATGAAAGCTACTGTATAAGAAGAAAACAAATGAGCATTCCAATGCTGGTATCATGACAATGGCAAAACTTGGAACAAGGTGATTGCATTGGCAGACACTTTTCTTATGACCTTTTTTTCCTTTAGATACTTGTGCGCAAACATTTGGCTTGTGTGTACACCCACGCACATAATTACTCCACACGACTCAAAATTGCTTTGACTGATGATGAGTCATCAGATCTCTTACTCTGAAAATAGATGATGAAATAACATAAGAGGTCGCGGAGACCAATGGAGGTGTATGGGCCGAATCTGTAAAGCATCTAAAGCCCAATTAAATAAAAAAGCCCTAAAGTGGCCTCCTTCGTTCATCATCATCTGTAGCAGTCAGGTAGGCTAAGTTCTTCTCTCCCGCCGCTTTTTTCCTCCTTACAAGACCTATTTGTACGTTTGCCGGAGTCTTGACGTCAGCATGCCCA
This sequence comes from Capsella rubella, assembly GCF_000375325.1. Taxonomy (NCBI): domain Eukaryota; kingdom Viridiplantae; phylum Streptophyta; class Magnoliopsida; order Brassicales; family Brassicaceae; genus Capsella; species Capsella rubella. Next base: position 12,762,922 of record NW_006238919.1, read on the forward strand.
GTCACCACTTCCGGAGCACAACCGATCTTTGCCTCGTCGATACATCGATTATCTACAGTGTGCCCACCATTATCATCTCTGCCTCCAACTGAATTTTTGTCATCTCTCTCGTTGTTCGAATTTGATTCCACTAGGGTTCGATTGGATTTAGGGTTTGAAATATGGCAGCCGGCTTGATCTCCATTGACTCTGCTCTCCATTTCCCTCGTTCACATCAACTCGATGGCTACAAGAGGTTACTCTCTCTTTCTTTTATATCTGTGACTCTTTGGAGTTCCTTTGTTATCTTTCCCTAATCTTATATTCTTATTGGGATCATAGTATCTGGAATTGGATTCGTTTCGATAGTTATCTGGTGTCACTGAAATCTTTTTATCAACTAATGATCGGGAACTGGAAGTGTCAAAGATGATTATAAACATAAGTAGTGAACTAATCTCGGAACAAAACAATTTTTGTTTTTTTTTTTATCTCTGAAAAGAATCAGTTTTTGTTGTTGTTGTTGTTGTGTGATGAAGAAGAAGGATTAGCTGGAGTAATGCTGTAGATGTTTAGAGTTCATAGTGTTTAGGAGACATATACTCTTAGTGGCCGAGTTATACATTACTCGCACTCTGTCTATCTTGCCTAAAGTTTGTGAATTTTCTGTGCTCTATTAGCTTATCACACAGAAGGTATGCGAAATGGGTCTCTCCAAAAGCAGCTGTTGTACCTAACTTCCATCTTCCAATGCGCAGTCTCGAGGATAAAAACAGGTCGATTTGACTTCTTCTTTCCCTTGTTATGTTTCCTCTTATTTTTGTTTCATGCTACAGCTTTCTCTTGTTTTTTTTTTTGGTTGCAGGACAAACACAGACGACATAAGGTCCCTTAGAGTGATCACAGCCATCAAGACACCATATCTACCTGATGGGAGATTCGACCTCGAAGCTTATGATGACTTAGTCAACACGCAGATAGAGAACGGTGCTGAAGGTGTGATTGTTGGTGGTACAACCGGTGAAGGCCAATTGATGAGCTGGGATGAACACATAATGCTTATTGGCCATACTGTAAATTGTTTTGGCGGAAGGATCAAAGTCATTGGAAACACCGGAAGCAACTCGACTAGGGAAGCTATACATGCCACTGAGCAAGGATTCGCTGTGGGCATGCACGCGGCACTGCACATAAACCCTTACTATGGGAAAACATCCATTGAGGGCATGACCGCACATTTTCAAACCGTTCTTCATATGGGACCAACGATTATCTACAATGTGCCAGGTCGAACAAGTCAGGATATACCTCCACAAGTTATCTTTAAACTCTCTCAGAACCCCAATATGGCTGGGGTTAAGGAATGCGTGGGTAATAACCGAGTTGAAGAGTATACTGAGAATGGAATTGTTGTTTGGAGTGGAAATGATGATCAGTGTCATGATTCTAGATGGGATCACGGGGCGACTGGAGTTATATCGGTTACCAGCAATCTAGTTCCGGGTTTGATGAGGAAGTTAATGTTTGAAGGTAGAAACTCAGGGTTGAACTCAAAGCTTCTGCCTTTAATAGATTGGGTATTCCAGGAACCAAATCCGATTGGTGTTAACACTGCATTGGCTCAGTTAGGTGTGGCGAGGCCAGTTTTTCGATTACCTTATGTGCCATTGCCTCTGTCCAAAAGGATTGAGTTTGTAAAACTGGTGAAGGAAATCGGAAGGGAGCATTTTGTAGGAGAGAGAGATGTTCAGGTGCTTGATGATGATGATTTCATCTTAATTGGTCGATATTAGACCGTCTTCCTTGAAAGTTGGCTCTGTTTATACTCCTCTATGATACACTCACAGAGTTGATCTGCTGGTCTGTTGCTTTTTAGTGATGAATATGATGGGTTTTGCTTACACTATCCTTCTCTTATCTTTGAATGATTCTTTTTCTTTTGTCTCTGCGTGTTTGGCTCCTTTATATTAACGGCATGATGAATTTGTGAGTTTGGTCCTCAAAATCGCTATCACGGATCGGTAACATCGATTGTCATGGGAAAAAGAAACGCATAAAAATGACCATGGATACATGTTTATTTATATCAAAACTTTGAATGAAAAATAAAAATCACCCATAGATCATTAGTTTGATTTTTATTTTACGAGAAGACATGTAATCAAGGAAACAAGATTCACGAAGAAGATAACAAGAGGAAGGAGGTGGAGAGAGGGGAGAGTTTTGGATGAAGCAGAGCGAACAGAGCATTGTTTTCTTGGTGGAGAAGGAGAGCTTTCTTTTTCAAAGCCTCGTTCTCTCGTATGATGCTTTGATTCTCTACGAGAAGCTTGAAGTTTCTCATCTCCATCTCCTTATTTTCCTCTCTCAGTACTCTTCTCCTTCTGCCTCCCAAGAACAGAAAAAAACATAGTAAACTATTATAGTTCAGAACGCTAAAAAAGAGACAATGTGTCTGAAGAAGCTTGATAAATACGGAAGACATGAAACTGAACCTGTTGAGATTGAGGATACGAATATGAATTTGTTTCTTAGATTTTCGTTTGCTATGGTGCGAAGCTGATCTCATCGTTAATGTCTGAGTGTCTGAGAATGGTGGCTCTGAAGATTTCAGACACATCTCATAGTTTTATTTCGCACAAGAACTGAGTAAGCATTATATAGTAGATGATCTACAAAGCTGTTGTGTCTTTTGAGATAGAGAGAAAGAGAAAGGGAGAGATGAAAAAAAGATAAGGCTTTTGAAGGTAATGATGGCAAAAGGAAACTCATGATTAAAGAGGGGCCAGGGATGCATGAGTTCAGGACGAAGATGATGAAGAAGAAGACCAAAACAGAACCTTCTCTCTCTCTCTCTCGGAGTCTCTATTTCTTGTTCTTGATTGAATACTTACTGTACTAATAGAGGAAAACTTAGTAGAAATAGTTGAGAGGTACATATACCAGATCAACCATAACAAATAGCAAATCATTCAATTTTGATACTAATTGATTACTTTAATTGTAATATTTCTATACAAAGTTACATTTCTCCATAGCACCTCTTGTTTTGAAAAAAAGGCTCAAAAGAAATTTCCTTTTAACTTACGACCAAACCCATTTGAAAGGTTCAAGTCTTGGATTTGCGGTTTGGCATCTCGTGATCAAACCCGGTTTCCCTCATAACTGGGGGTGGGTCTAATTTAAGGAAAAAACCTTAGTTCCGAAGAGACTTGTATATTTTGTTCCAATGTAAAAAATCTAAGCATGTGATATGAATAGTGAGAAATATATAATTGATCTAAGGACTAGGACCACTATAAAACTCTTACTCATTTCTTGTGTTGATATCTTGTTGAGATGCAACCAAATAGAAAGACAAAGAAAGAAAACAATAAAGAAGGGGTGAAGAAACTAATACTACAAAAGACTAAATTGCAAATTGTAGGAGCTAGTCAACATCCAGAATTATTATCATGCTTCAAAATGATCAAAGTAGTTATGATTCCACACCTATATTCTTTACTATTTCTAGCCATTCCTTAGAGTAGGGCATTGTCTACTAGAGATGAAGGTTGCTCTTCATGTCAGAATATATTTTATAAAAAAAATAAGCACAGAAGAAGGATCATAAATGGAAAAAGATTTACCATAGGTTGTGTGAAATTTCTGGAGTTGCTACAATGATGAGTTCTTGAAGCATAAATAAGAGTGGTCCATATAAAACACAACCACGCCCCTTCTCTGCTGCAAGATGGTACCATATGTGAATCCCCCTAGCTATAGCGTAGCACTCTCATGCTATTAGCTAATTACCATTCAAATTTTGTTTAATCATTTTGCTTAGATAGTCAACCCCCAATAAAACATTAAAGATGTTATCAGAAGGAGACGATGAGATCTTTTGGAGTCAGCTAGACCTTTAGTTTTAAAAAATCAGCATGGTGAGGTTCGTTGTAAGATATTATCTTTCGTCTTCTTATGTTTCACCACCGTCGACACCATTTGTGCTCTCTAGTTAGTTCCCTCGGACGAGAGAAAAAAAAGGCGGGGACTTTTTTGAAGCCTTAACCTTGTAGAATGAGTGTGTCGTCTTAACAGATTTAAACGACAGGCTGTGTCGGTGATGTGGGATGGTTGGAAACATAAGCCCATTGGGCTCTTGAAATATATAATAAATGGGCTACCTTATAGAAGGCATATACATATTAGACTTTAGAGTGTCTGATCCGGTTCTTGGTTCAGTTAAATCAAACCTGAGTTTTTTTTTTTAATGAAAATTAGAAAGAACATGGACCCGAAGAGGCTCTTCACTTTGCTCACCACGTGGAAATATCACAAGTTCAAGTTCCGACGGTTCAATGAATTGTGCAATTTGTAAATGAAAAACACGAAAAATCACGCATAAAGTTACAACGTTGCAAAAAAACCACGAACTGAAATGCTACTAGTTAATTAGAAGATCTCTCAACAACAGTATTACAAAACTAATAACACACCAAAACAAAACAAAAAACAATCATCAAATATCTAAAATTAACTAAAAAGATTAACTTAAACACTTATCCCAGTCTTAACAAACAGAACCACGTAAATAAATAAAGGGACTCGTCTATAGCTAAAAAGAAGAGAGTGGCACTCTCGGTAATTAAAGAGTGTTTTATAACAAGAGAGATGTGGCGGCAAGAGCGACGACCAATGCGGTGAACAACGCAGGAGCGTTCACGTGAAACGCCTCGTTTTTCGCATTACTGTCCTCTGAACTTGTCGGCGAGTCTGACGGAGCTCCTTCCGGCGAAGTTTCGTCCTCCGGAGGTGCCGGCGGAGAAGCTGCCGCTGGAGTAGGTGCTTCAGCTGGAGACGGTGACTTAGCTGGAGACGGTGTCGGTGCAGTCACCGGCTCCGGTGCCGGCGCCGGAGATGGAGATGGAGATGGAGATTTTCCGAATAGCTCAGTGGGGAGTAGTACATTATCCACCGTGAAGATCACGACAGGTGTCTCATCGATCACCGTGTCAGCGAGTCGCGACGGAGCAACGCCGGTGTGAAGGATAACCTCGTCGCCAGAAGTGGACGTCGTTAAATCGTACTTACCGGCGCCGTTAGTGGCTAACGTGGAGATAGCGTCTTTGTTAGTCTTTAGTGAACCTTTAGGTTTGTACTCAGCGAGGGCGTGGTAGTCTAGGAGCGAGACCACCTCAGCTTGCGTGAGCTTCGTCAGATCTGGTACACCTTTCGCTCTAAAAGCTTCATCGGACGGTGCAAAGACCGTCAAGCCTTTTTCAATGGTTGATACGTATGTTTTGAGTACGCCACTCGAGACGAGCAAACTCGCGAAGGTTTTACAACCGGCTTTCTCGAGAAGTCCGGTGATGTTGCTGAGTCCGCCGGAAGAAGGAGCAGGTGCGGTTAAGATTCCGGGAGCGATGATCGGAGCGTTGATTTCGAGAACGGAGATGTTGTAAGGGATTTGTTTAACGGATTTGGTGTAGGATGAATCGAGCTTGGATCCAGGAGCGGCGGAGCCAAATCCGACTTTGCCTCCTTTGAGATCGGTGACGTTGACGAACCCTAGGTTTCCGGGAGCATTTCCGGTGGTTTGATAAAGCGTGGTGGTGAGAGTTGTGCCTTGAGAGAGCTGGTGGAGTTTCAAAGGATCGTAGTAGTCGAGGAGGACGAGGAGGCTGAGAGCGTTTTTGACGACGGAGAGTGGATGTTTTCCGGCGAGGGAAGACATTGCGCCATTCTTGAGGACGAGGACGGTGATGGTAGTTCGGCTGTTGATTTCGTCGGCGAGTTTTGTTTGGGAAAGGTAGCTGTTGAAGGAGGAATAGTCCGGCGTATCGGAGAGGATTTGAGTGATGTTATGGCCGGAGACGGTGGAAGCGACGGCTAGGAGAGACAAAGCGAGTGCCAGGAGAGAGAAAGCTCGTAATGTCCCCATTGGAATTTGGACGGTTGAACTGTGGAGTAGAGGAGAAAGTGAGAGAGATGATCAAACGAAGGATTTATTAAAGAAGAGGTTAACAATTTAACCATGGTTATACATTATTTGAAGGTTTCAAACTATGGTTAATTTGAGAACACGTGCTTACCTATTGCTATAAAAGGCCTGAAATTTCGAAAAGGGTTTAATGTCTTTTTTTCTCTATGGTTCGTTCGTCTTCCAAAAGCAACCGTTATAACATTTTCATTTGACGTTATTCCCTATGATTTGGTAATGATTTAATGGTTAAGACTTAAGTAAGACTCTAAGACTTATATCAAGACAAAGTTATTAAACTTGGTCAACTAGCTAACTACTACATTAATTAGTGTTTTTTCCTTTTAAGATTTATTGATCCACACTATAGGCAATGTGGTTTTTAGTTTTTTTACATTGCTGCTCATCAGATTTGTAAATGCATTGAGATCAAAAGGATTCAGATATTTGCAATCTATGTATATTGTTAGTGTTAGTAGTAAACTCATAATTAAGTGTCGGTATCAATTTTAAATACTTGGTCAATAATAGTTGGTATCATCTTTTATAAATGGAAAGAAGGTTCTTATTTTCCGACAAAGCACTTATATATAAATTATATTTATTTCATAACAAAACGACAATCCAAATATTATTTTAATACGTGTAAAAAAAATCTCTAAAAGTAAAATCAGCTGAACCTTCCCAAATCAGCTAACCATCAATAATGGGCGGAGATGAGGCTTTATTTCCTTGATTTAAGCCCATTAACAATGCTAATAACACGTGTGGGCACGTGTCACTCTTCAGCTTCACATGATTTGTATTGGGCCTGTCATAAGCCCAAACTGCGTATGCCGGTCAAAAACAAACGACCGAAGACAAAAGCTCCGCCGCAGAATCTCAGATCGGATCTTTAGAGAGAGAGAGAGAGAGAGAAAGAGAGAGAGATGGAGAGGGACGTGTCGAGCTGCAACACTTACAACTATGGCGACGCTCTCTATTGGGACGCTCGTTACGTGCAAGACGCGCTTTCCTTCGACTGGTACCAACGTTACTCTTCTCTTCGCCCTTTTGTCCGCAGCTTCGTCCCTACTTCTTCACGTGTCCTCATGGTCGGCTGTGGCAACTCCCGTATAACTCTCTTCTTTCCTTTTGCAATGGATTTAAAATCATCTACCATTGGTTGAATTTGACTTTAGGAGCATAGCATCCAACTGTTTGTTCTCTTTGGTGCAGTGATGTCAGAGGATATGGTGAAGGACGGGTACGAGGACATTGTGAATGTGGATATCTCCTCAGTGGCCATTGAGATGATGCGAACCAAATATGCCTCTGTTCCTCAGCTCAAATGTATCACTTTTTATTTTTATTTGAAGGTACTTGCTTTAAATATGTAAAGTAAGAATCTTTAGTCTTATACTCTGTTTACCCAACAGATATGCATATGGATGTTAGAGATATGAGCTACTTTGCGGACGATCTCTTTGATACAGTCATTGATAAAGGTATGTTGTAGCCAATTGCTCTGTTTTTTTTTTTTTTTTTTGTTTGGTTTAATTTAGGTGGAAAGCTTAGAAGTGATATTTTGTTACCTGTTGCTGCGGCTGCTGGATTGTGTAGGAACACTTGATTCGTTGATGGTACGGAACCTGATCCTATGTTTCTCGTATTCATGTCTACATGCGTTTTTAAGTTTTCTTCTTTTGTGTGGTACGGTGGATTCCAGTGTGGCAATGATGCTCCTCTAAGTGCTACGAGAATGTTGGGTGAAGTTAGCAGGTCACTAATATCATGGCTGCTCCTGGATCATCTCATATAGATGCCATTTTTGGATTCTCTTTCTATATATTTTCTGTTTCCTCTTATGAACCAACAAAAACTCTTCTCTTTCATCTTGCAGGCTGATTAAACCTGGAGGGACCTACTTTTTGGTAATATACTTTCACTTGTATCCCCTTTATGTCTGCAACTGTTCATAGTCATTGTCACTGGTACTAGAAGATATTTTATGTTTGTTGGGTAGATAACCTACGGTGATCCCAAAGTGAGAATGCCTCATTTGACTCGTCCTGCTTACCACTGGAAGATCTCCTTATACATTATACGTAAGCTTCCACTTTTTTCCTTGCTGTAAAAATTGTGTTCTTCGCTTCATTCCTTTGAGGTTCTTGCAGCAAGACCAGGATTTAAAAGGCCGGAAAGTTGCATGTCGTCAGAAAAATCTTGTATGGAAGCTATACCTCTGACAAGCGAGGGATTGTTGCCACATGATTATGTTCTGGAGGACCCTGATTCCCATTTTATTTACATATGCAAGAAGATGGACGAAGAAGAAGCTCATTTACCCTCGTACCCATTAATGGAGGATGTTTTGTAGTGATGTCTGTGAGTGGACTAAAACAATGCCAAATTGTGCACACGTGTTTGTCTTTCTTGATCCCCATTTAGATCAGCCGATCTTTTGTTGTATCCTGTATGTGTCTTGTGATCTATCCCAATTGATATAGGTCCGAGCAGGAATTGCTCAAGCAACTCATAATTTCTTTTATACGAATAAACATCTCTTCATCTTTTTCAAAGTCTAATGGATTATCTTCTTTAAAAACTGTATAATCATTTTGATAAAATAGAAAGGAAAGCTTTACATGAGAAGAAGATAGAAAAATCTCAAGAAACAAGAAGTCGGAGTTGGTTTTGTGAATTCAATATCTTGCAGAATGCACCATCAATGTCATTGTTTAGCTTCTTCTTCTTCTTCTCCATCATTAGCCAACCCACTTCCCTCTGCAAATCCTCTGTTGGTGCTGCAAGTTTCTTCCGACAGATCTTGGGAGTGAGACATTTCTCGGTGAGTTGCTGTTGATTTTATCAAAACAGTTAGATCCATTCATCACTCCGAGCCAAGCTTCAGTGTCTGATCCACCAACTTCGAGCTTAACTGCAAGCAATTTCAATTTCAAACATAAATTCTGTTTTCTTACTTGGTTTCTGAGTTAAAAACGATGGAATACTAAAAGAGCGTAAAGACTATGTTGCTCTTTTGCTGATTTTATAGTTCAAGATATTTCCAAGCCTTATAAGGCAATGACAGTAACATTATGTCTTCATCAACTGATACAAAACTACCAGGGGGTCTTCTAACTGTAGTAGATGGTTGCAATTACCGAAGAAGGGTAAATGCGAACAGAGTAACAAAACTTACAGCTGGATCGGTGAAGATGATCAGCTGTTTATCTTCTGTGGAAACTAAGAGGTTAGTGTTGTCTGTGTTCAGAGCCATAGCGGTTATATCCTGCCCTTCACCAAGCTTCAAGACATGAAATACCTAACGAAGAAGAATTTTTGTTTTGTTAGGAGAAAACTTCCTAGAACGACATCAAGAGCAATCTAGTGGGTTTGCATTAATTAAATTGTTCGAATAGTAATACCTGGAGAGTGTATAAGTTGAGGAAGCAAACTGAAGGAGATGGTATATATAATCTCTCAACTTCTTTGCTTATATTTGATGAATCATCTTCACCAGTAATGTTATTAAAACTCCTCGATCCATCAATGTCGGAAAAAGAATTCACGCCAATCACAACATTTTGTCCGTCCATGGATAGTTCCATGCAGCTTATGGTACAAGATGAAGGAAGTCTTGCTTTGGAAATGAGAACTCCATTAATGGTGAACGTGCTGATAGAAATTTCTGAGCTACTCCAGACAACTATAACTCCATCTGAAGAAATGCAAAGAGCATGGGCCTCAACGCCAACAAACCGTCTTATTAGTCTACCATTTCTTATGGAATGCAATAGAACATCTGATGACTCTGAGCACGATACGACTATTCCTTGATCCGAGCTAACACAGCAACAACATATTTCCCTTCGGTGGCCACGGAGCACTTGTATGGGCCCTTCAATGCGACCCTTTTTGGCTTTGTTCGCCAAGTTGTTGCTGCTTGCGGAGGATGGTGTTACAGAGCTTGTTGTCTGCTCAGAATCGCTTGTCTGAGAAGTGAATCGCTTGTGGAATCTCCACAACAAAACAGTTGTATCTCGTGAACCTGTCACAAGAAAGTTGTTGTCTGTAGACAGAGACAGATATGTTACAGGAGCACAGTGACCAAAAGCTGTTTCCAGTGTTTTCGCTCCATCAGATGAGACGATCTTAATGCTGTTATCCACATGTCCACCTAATTAGCATACACGGATTTTCAAATGATAAATATATTATCAATCTCCAACCTTTCACAGAGATCAGAGCCTTAAAAAGTGCTTACCAGTGATAATTTCTCCATCGTTAGTAATAGCAGTGACAGACGAACTTCTGATTCCTGATGAGGCAAATGCTTGTGCTTGGGGATATTCCCAATCACTCTTGAACATTCGAATCAATGTTCCGCCAGCTGAACTCGGCTTCCCGTGATGAAAGATGAAAGGAGCATTTTGGCCAACAGGCGTGTTTGGTTGCCACTTGTGTTGTGCAATATGTGAGGCAGGCACATTCATGTCAACAATCACAACAGTATCCAAAGATGCCTTGATGGCTGCAGCAGGTAAGTTGCAGTGTTCTGGAGCTGGTACAGGATACGGTCTTATCCCTTTTGGATTCCGGAAGATGGTCTAAACAAGAATATAAGGTGTTTGTCAATTTTGAATGGTAAAATTTGGCACAGTGGAACAACTATGAATGTTTTACATAAGCATTAACCTGCATATGAAGGGCATCTTTTAGAGGCATTCTTTTGATGTGAGGCACAGTCAATAGCTGCAAAGGCGTTTGCCCGATATTAACTATCTGGTCTTGAATATTCCGTTGTTGTACCTTCATCAATAGCCACAATAAAGTTTCAGAAATAGGCTATTATACCAAAACTAAGAAACTCCAATAGTACTACAAATGTAACTTACTGGATCTGTGATCTTATCAATATCAACAGTCCCCTCGTAGGTAGTGTAGAAGAAAACATTACTTGCCAGTGTAGCTTCCTTACCACGTTGCTTATACCTAAAAGAATAAGTTTAAAAGAAAAACAGAAGTAATAAAACAAACTCAACTAATCATACACATAAATTTTGTTTTGACACTAAGTTGTTGACAAATGTGCTGACAAGATGTTAGTTCAAGAAGAAAACCTACCCGAAAATGAGATCAATCCATTCATGCAAATGTGCAGAGACATGCTCGCTCTCAAGAGCCATTCGTTGTTTGTGTACAAAATCAATCGGACTTTTAGCCCAAGGAGGAAGTTTCACAGAATCTGATGGGTAAAGAACAATATCATATAAATTACTATGGTTTTTAGTTTCAGGAGTAATATTTTGTCTGGACAAGGAAAGGAAATAGACATAAACTCATACCAAGCTTTTCAACCAAGTTCTCGTTGGTCAACACCTCAGGAAGGTAAAATAACTCTGGAACCTACAAGAAAAAATGAGAGGCATGAATATGGCTACACTCTGCATTTACAAAGAAGAGGAAAGTGATTAAAACTACTCGATTTGATGCTTTTGAGAGGAGCCAGTTCTTACCAACTCCTTCACATTACTCATCTCTTGGAGAACTCCTTTCCAAGTGGCTGCAATGTCTGAAAACATGTGGTTTGCTCGACTGAAATTTCCACCTCGTTGAATTGAAAGAGTTGTAAAAGGTTCAACTCTAGCTAGATAGTGCAAAACCTATCCACAAGAGATAACAAATGGTAAACCATCTGCACGGACCATCATAAGTGAAAACTCTATCCAACTACTGTAAATTGCAGCAACTGTGGCAGATATCAATGATATCATATCATAGAGAAGATAACCTACTACTCCAACACTTGAGTAATGAGAATCATAGTGGAATTTGGGGATCACTGGATCTTCGTAGCTAGAGAATTGTTCTTGAAACTTTTTCAGCCGCTCCGGGTTCAATGTACCAATTGGCTGAACATATACAGACCCCCGTTACAACCAGTTTTAAGTTTAATGGACTATATGCAGGCATTGAGCCAAACTACAAGTAATACCACCTTGGAAAGATCCCTGTAGTTGGATGGATTTGAAAGGTCCAGAATTTCTGATGTATAGTCGCACAGAATCCATGGGAAAACAGGATACTGCCAACACATAGACGAAAATTACAAAAAAGTGAATGATATCAAATATTTCACATAAGAAAAAGCATTCTCACTTGAACAAGATTTACCTGAGAGATGTCATTATAACTACGCCCAGCCAATGTGTTGAGATGCATTAGGTACTCAAAATTGCTGATCTGCAGATAAGATGCAAAGTATCCAGCTAGAGTTAAGTATCTTCCAGATGTTATATAAAGGAATAAATAAAATAGCATGACCAAAATGAAGGCTATTCTTTGGTTACCTCCCGTCTAGCCCAACGCTGCATTAACTGTGTTCTTCCCAAAAGTTGTTCTGGCCTCTAAAAAGGAAACAATTTATGTAAGTTTTGCACCACAGAGGAAAATTTTACTCAGCTTGGTTCCTATCTAGGTCCACCATGCACGAAAGAATGGGCATACGTAGGAAGAAGAAACCAAACCTGAGTTGCCAAGTAAATATCTTTCAGAAGAGGAGGCCTTGCTTGAACAATAGCCCGACATGCATTTCTTCGTCCCTCAGTGTTCTATGGTGTTCATCAAACATCATAAAAGTATTTGGTGAGAAGAGATAGAGACTTGAAATCCAAGAAAATAGATATAATTATAATGTAACAGAGAAAGTTTTTTCGATACCCCAAAATCAAAGAAGAAATTTGAGCGATCCACCATAAATAGCTCAAGAGCACTCTTTCTTAGTAGATATCTGTGAAAGAAAAATATTAACAAAGATAAAGGTCTCCATCACTATTTACATAATAAGACGGAGAAAATAGTGAGCTAGTAACAACATTGATAATAAAACTTTACCGTCGGCTATAAATCTGATGAAGAGAAGACATCAACCAACTACGATCTCTCTCTTGGTCTTTTGATTTAGAACCATCTGACTTTTCATCCAAATGCTGGTCTTCTCCGGTGTCAACAATAAAATTTATTCTCCGTGTAGTAATCTGAGGAAATCAGAAAATATCCATTAGTTAAACATGGAAAATATTTCTCAGCCCTGGTTGGTTACGCTCTGTTTTATCTCTTGGTCACTAATACATAGTCATTAGTGCCAGTTACTTGTTTAAAGGATAAATAGGTGATGTTAGTCAGAGCATACTTGAAAGGTTCCTTTGACAACCCCTAGTGGCCGGACCATAGAAGAGGTAATTTCAAGAACAATCCTTTCATTGAGAACTACTTCTGTAGAATTTTGAACCATATCATGTTCACTCAAAGGTCGATGATCGTTCATTCCAGTTGACAGTGTTATTGCATCCTCAAGTGTGCCAGATCTCCTCTCTTCATTTTCCCCTTTGTGTTCTACAACATTAGACTCTATTTCGAGATCATCTGCATCTTCATGTTCATCATCTTCACACATTATTTCCGTGGATATTGCTTCAACAGCAAGAACAGGTGCATTTGATAGAGAATCCAAGTTATCTTGATTATTCTTCAAGTCTGCCTTATCTTCATAGTTTCTTGTTGTCTCAAGATGACTAGTACCAGAGTAATTCCGCCTTAAACATTGTCTCATCCTCGAAGAACTTTCCATAGAATCCAGTTTCCAGAATACCTGCATATATGATGATGTTACATCACTGGAAAAGTTTTCAACATGTAGTAAATCAAAACCAGCAAAACGCAACTTACATGTTTAGGACTGCAGAATTGTTCTCCGAATGGTCCAAAGAAGCATCTCATCTCTACCAAATAACGAACGAATTTGCGCCAACCACTGATTCCCATGCATAAACGATTTTTCACTATTTTATCATTTTGCATACGCCTGTCAATCTGATGAGTGGTTGAATCAATAAATGTGGATTAGTGTATGTACCTCACTCAAGAAAAAGACAAAGTGTGACAAGGCAAGAGAGAAAACCTCAGATCTCTGCATGTTACGTGCAAAGGCAAAGCTTGCAACAAGTACAGCAATAAATTTGTAGGACAAAGCATTAAAATCTTTTCCGTAAACTGATTTTGTATCCACAGGTTGGAGACATTCTATCCATGCTACTCCCATGGCTTCAGAGATATTCCATCTCTGTAAACGCTCCATATCACTGATAGTCCTACGCTGCGCCGATGTGGCCATTGCAACAGCACTAAGACCTCTCCCAGAACCAATCTTGGCATTCCGTTCAAGATCGCGTGCAGCTGCCAGAGCTGCCGCTTTTGCAGCAGCTTTATCTCTTGGTCGACCTGGTGAATCATCGTTTGGAGCCTCCAAGGGTTTCTGGAAGCTGGAAAATGTCTGAAGTTTGGTACTCTTACGCTCAAGCAATGAAGAGTCTCGCCTAAGAGGTGGGGGTGCTGGAGTTGCAGGAGGTGCCGGTGCTTCCCATCCAGCTGCCCCTGCAGCTATCATCGCCAGTGCCATTGCAGAAGGAGGCGATGCAAAAGCAGCTGCCCACTCCGGAGAAATCATAGAAATTGCCGCCTAAAATGAAAAAAGTAACGATAATAACCCAAAACACACTTGAAATAAGTCTTCACGTAGAAAGGACATAATTTTCTTAGAGATGAAACAGCATCTGCAGAAACTAAAATGAATGATGGGCATATACAGAACCTCAATGGGGAGTGCATCAGCAGCCAAAGCACGATCATCAGCGACAAGGGGGTTAAAACCATCACCAGTAGCAAGTTCATGAATGCCAGCTAAAAGAGGTCTCCATCTTCGGAGAATTGCAACAAATGGTGGTAAAATAGCCTCTAGATATTGTTTGCGTAGTGGCTTTCTGTCTTTGCTGACAGCATTCCATACCTGCAACAGACTTGGAGTCAGTAAGAAAAAAAACCACAAAATAAAACAAAGTGAGCATTCAGTTAACCCAAAACTAGGGGGTGATTTCCACTCTTGTTCTTCTAAATCAGCATGAAAATGTGAGACCAGACCATTATTAATCATGGAGTATTGTTTAGGGAAGAGCTAACCTCAGAATACAGAACGCATGTAGTAACCAATACTCTCTGCCTCTTGGAATCAGTTATTGGCATGTTTAGAACAGGAGATAGAACACTGAAGATTAAAAAAAAGTCATTAACTTCTCTAGATAAACTACAGAATCGGAACAAACAACCATTTAGAAGGCATGCAGCATCCAAAATGTGCCCTGCATTCTAATTTTGTGAAGAGATCTAGTCTAAAGATACTTAAAGCATATGGTCATGATTCACAAAGCCGCATAGGGAGAAAAGGATGTCATTAATTTACCTCCATAATAAAGCTGAGGGTGACTGTCGCATAGACATCTGAGAACTGATATCTAATGAGGCAGAATTCCCTAAGGGGCACTGCAGTCCACCGGAAAAACCGTCTTCAGAACTTAAATTTTTCATCAACAAACTATCTTCACCATGGTCTTCTTCCCTTAAAGACAATAGCACCATTCGAAGCATGCATAAGAAGGGTTGATCACTGTCCAGTAACTGGTAGAGTGCTGCCATTCCTCCCATCCCGGTACCGGATCCTCCACCAATTCCTAGGCCACCTCCAAGTCCAGACTCATCTAGCAGCAAGGCTTGAAGCATGGATACTGATTTTTTAACCAGAGGAAGTTCAATCCAGTTTCCATGAGAATCTTTTTGTAAAGCATGTTTCCAAGAGTCCCAACCACTTCCACCACCACCAAAACAACTAGTTTTTGAAGGAAGTCCAACACCATACCACAATCGACTTCTGTACTTCCAACCCTCAGCCAAATCCATGGCACAACTTCCATATGAAACAAAAGCGCATGAAACAGATTCATAGGGCTCAGCTGCTGCAGCAGCAGCAAGACGCTCCATTACAGCTGTAGAAATCTGACCACTTGCATCGGCCATTGAAGCAAGTATCTGAAGAAAAAGTAAATACAGGAAAATATCAGAAGGTTAAATAAATGAGTATAATTATCTTTTTTTAAATGATGCTATGTAAGAAAAGAGGAAATAAGCCAGTAAACAAGGAGCCATATCGATCCGGAGATAAGAAAATTTTTCACTTACATCTAAATGGACCCCTCCAGAATCACTGGACACTGAAGCACGGCTACTAGAAACCTCTGATGATTCTCCAACTGTTGGCAATGTACGTGAACGGTTGTTAAGAGGATAGACTAGAGAAAGTGGAGAAGGAGAAACATCAACTGCGCTTGCAGCACAATTCTGCTTGCTTTGTATTCGCAAATGATCTTCGACAAGCATCAAAATCACAATTGTATTTTCCACAAGAAATACTGAAAGCTGAGCAGCATTTTCTACTCCAGCCTTTGCATCTTTTGGTGTTAGACTCTCTGCCGCGAAACCAGCAGATGCTGCAGCAATAACTTGAGTCTGTTTGAAGACATATAATGTGTAAGTCACTCTAATAGCAGCCTCCCAATATAACAAGACAGGTAAAAACACAAAACTTCAAAAGCAAACTGTCTTAAACAATTTAATAATTAGTATAGAGCAAAGAACAAAAGGTTTTTTTTTTTTTGTGAGAGAACGCCCCTGGAATATCAACTATAAAATGCATGTGTAAGACGATATTTGTGTTTATCTATCAAGGATTTGTGTAACTAACCATATATAAGTCAATAAGACAAAACAGGAGTTACCTGAGCTTGCAGTTCCCTGGAAGTAAAGTCTAGCAAACCACCCAAAAGCCTTCTTTTGAAAATTGGCAGTGATTCCTCACGCCTTTGAAAAATTAGGAAAACAAAAAATGTAAAAATAATTGAACAGAAACATGTATCTCTCGAAGTACATTGGAAGAAGCAATACAGTATAAGAACAATATGATCCACAAGGGACCTTCACAAACTAACAGTGTTACAAGAAAAAGAGATGACACTCAAAAGGTTATTTTCATCAAAAAGAAAAGCGTAATATGAGGAGCAGTAATATAATTTAACATTAGATTCAAAAAAAATAAAAAAAAATAATGAGGAGCAGTAGTGCATGACATTACCTTATTCGTTTCTCTCCAGTGCTAGACCCACCAACAATAGAAAGCCACTCTGCACAATGAATTGTAGCCTCAATCTCCTGTAAAGAAATCAGAAGTTGCGAGAAATGTAAATTAGCACAATTATAAAAATGAAAAGGAATTAATATGGTAGACCGCTGAAACAAACAAATTTACCTTCCAGCCATCCTTCTGGCGCATTGAATGTTCCAACATTATGATCAAGAAGTTATGAATCAAATCTTCCACTTCAGCAGAACCGTGTGAAGCAGATTGTTTCCCTGCATCCTTCTGTGTGTGTAAACACAGTATTCAGCATTTTTAGAGTTTGCTGGTACATGCTTTAAAAACTTGCCAGATAAAAAAAATACTTTTATAATGACAGCATAATTAATGACAGCCAGACTTATAATGTAAGTTCCCATATCATACATCCAATTTGGCTCGTTACTACTACAATAATCATGGAGGAGAACTTTAAAAGTTTAAGGTTGGAGTTATACCTCGTAGTTTGAGATCAAAATCTCCAAGATCCACTCAGGCCACTCTTCCATTTTGGTCAGAC
This sequence comes from Capsella rubella, assembly GCF_000375325.1. NCBI lineage: Eukaryota > Viridiplantae > Streptophyta > Magnoliopsida > Brassicales > Brassicaceae > Capsella > Capsella rubella. The sequence goes on from NW_006238919.1 coordinate 12,780,427, forward strand.
TGCTCCTATTTTCCGGGTGGCTACAAGCCAAAAATAGAAGATCCTGACGTAGAAAGAGTGAGTTCAGAAAGAGACATTGTAGAGACACTGGGCAAGTAGAACTTTGTAAAGCACTTTCACAAGTGCATTATGGTGCATACTCTTCCTTTTCAAAAATGTTCATGGACATGCACAAAAGTGTCTTTAACTATGACATTTATACCTGAAGTGCTCGATTTTGTAGAGCCTTAGATGCAAATGGTAGAGAACGCAGAAGAATTAACAGTAGTTGAGGGTGCTCAAAGCGACGACCTGAATCATAAAAGTTCAGGCTATCCTCAGTTGATGAAGCATTGATCTGCAAGAAAGAGCCAGGTATACAATTAAATTTAAGCTTATGTCAAAATCTAAAACAGTAAGTTTATCACAAAAAAGGGATATCCTCCCAATCTTTTTCTGACCTTTAATCATGATTAATTATCACATTGAAATAGCCATGGCTTATGATGATAAATATAGATTAGACATATGACAGCTAGAAATTGCTCTCCGAACCATTTACCATTAGGTTTCAGAGATATTTGTAACAAGGTACAAATTAGATTGCAACTTATAAACAGCATAGTGTTCTCTCTTTCTCAACCTATTCTTTTCTTTAAGCCAGCCATTGTTAACGATAGATGAAACAAATGAAAGATCAATAATATGTCATACCGAAGCCCCAAGTAAAGTTGTGTAAACATTGTCGGTCATCAGTCTGTTTGGAGCTACTTGAAATGCTTTCAGCAGAGCAAATAGAAGCAATGAGACTTTATCATCAAACATTGTTCCACCATTTTCATGAAGCCCACTACCCATGAGGTTACTCATGACATCAGATTCGGCACCAATGGAAAATTTTAAGTGCCCTTTTGAAATCAATGCACCGATCAATCTAATGATCCCAATCATGACACGATCTTTATCGTCAACATTGTTTCTTGCATTATTATTGAATGGAGTTTCAGAAAAAGAGGATACTCTGTCAGCATTCATGGAATTAGAGATGGTAACTGAGTCACTATCACAAATGGCAGTGGCAGATCCATGTGCTTTTTCTTGTTTAACTGACTCTGTTTCCTTGAAAGATCCTTCATTATCATCATGAGCATGTGACTCATCCTCATTACCTTGAGGAACTGAATCGAAGTGCTTCAACAAACCACGCCCATCGTGTTGACTCTGATCACTATGATTAGTCGGGACACTTGTTTGACCCTTGGCTACAGAATATGTGACGTCTTCCTCACCAGATTTAGCTTCTCTCTGGAGCAGAACAAGAAGTGTTTCTATCCCACCAGATGTGATAAATGCCTCTGCAAATGTCTGAGCCTTTGCAGCATTTGGTTGTACAACCAACCTAAACATGAGATGCAATACCCTTGCAACCTAAATAGAGGTAGGAACTGAATGATATTAAAAGACTGAGGAACGACACATGTTTAACAATTATGAAGTGTCACTAAGAAACGTGTTACCTGATTTGGTTGTGGACTGTCAATTATGAACCCAAGTAACAGATGGACATCAGCAGCAGCAAACGAAGGAGATGCTGCTCCCATTAGAAGTTCAATAATCACCAAAAGTTCATCAACCAATGCATTAACTTCTCCCACTTGACGTTCATCCCCATCTAGAGAAAAAGTGTTCACAGAGTCTTTCTCTTGAATTGTCCAGTAATATCTTCGACATCCACCCAGAAGTATCTGAATGGCATCAGCATTCCTCATAGCTGTTGCTTCAGTGAAAACCATATCTTGAAGGGATGACAATAGCTTTTTTTGGAGTCTATAATTACACACACTCCATATCTTCAGATCCAATAATAATGTACGAAAGAGCTGTACTTTAAAAGCATGATTGATCTTTTGAGATTGGCAAAGCGAAACAATGGCAGAAACTAGTTCCTCATCTCCTACTCTATCGTGCTTGCGATCAAGGGATGCAAGTGAGTGAAGAAGATAGCCCAGAACTGTTGCCAGGATTTCAGGCCCCCTAGAACGAGACAACTCTTCATTGTTCCCAGGATGTTGAATAGCAACTGAGATAATTCTAAATATTGGTGCAGCAAGAGAATATGTTGTCAGAGATGATGGAAGATTTCTAGAAAACGGTTCCAGACTATCTTTGTGCACACTGCTAACGGTTAGAGGAAGCAAAGACATGGGTCCTCCATAAGCTAAGGCCCAGAAGGACTCCACTGACTTCACTCTCGTTGCAACATGGACTTGTCCAATTACCTCAGCTGGTCGTCTTTGAGTGCCTTAAAAAGAAAAAAGTAATGGATTTCCAAAGTAAGAAAAAAAGCAAATAACAAACTGTGCAAACTTCATATGAGAATGGAGAATAGTGATACCGATATAGATAAAGCAAGAACAATTAAAAGTATACAACAAATCGACCAAATGAGAGTCTGAAAACAAGTAATAAAACACACCATACTAAGGAACAAAGATTTTTCAAAATTGTAGTGTTTTGGACGAAGTAGAGCAATATTAGATATATTATAAAAATCATGAGTATTATCATAGGCACCTGCTGCTCCAGAAAGAGAAGCATCTGGACAAAACCGCCCACTTAGTAGAAATGGGTGGTAAAGTAGGTGAATGTATACTCCAAGCTCTAAATCCAAAAAACTGTTTTCCTCTGCCTCGTTACGGACACGGTCATTTGTAGCTAACCATGGAATACCTGCCCCATCGCCAAAGCAAGGCAAAGCATCCCCACCTCTAGTTGCCAATCGTGTCATTATTTCAGGACCAATTGGTTCTTTAAATATATAAACTGGTCCAATCTCAGCAAACAAAGCACACTGACGTCGACGACGTTGTAGACCAGCAGCTGTAGATGGAGGATTTGACCCGATGCAACAGAAAGAAAGCGGTTTGGATATACGAGGATATTCAAATGGATGAGTTTCATACAAAGACCCGTCAATATATAGCCGCAATTCACTGTCCGAATTCCCTAAAAGTCCCTGATTGCAGGTATGCTCCAGGCCTATAAAGTACCAACGCTGAGGCTTAAACGCATGAGTGAAATGCAGTGAAGTTTTACTTCCTTTCCCACTGCCACTCTCAACCACCAAAAATTGTGCATAGAAATATGCTTCAATCCCCTGATTATCAGGGGTCAAAAAGCTGAACAGACGAGGCATATGAGCAGTACCCTCACCAGTGTGTACATTTGTAGCCGCTGCACTAGACGTCTTCCCTGATTTGGCTGCGGAAGCAGCAGCGATTGCAGCTGCAGCGGTTGAAGCATCTAATGTGTCAGCAAATGATTCAATATAAATCCAAGTTGCAAATGCATAGCCATTGGTAAAAGGCCAACGACTTTCTCCCGGACCAAGTAAGCCTGAGCTTTCGCCAACAAATTGGAAACTACACGCAGGTCCTCTTGATTCTTTTCCATTCATTGCCTTCTCCAAGGCATCCATCAATGGACTTGACCACACTGTAGGAAGAGAATTTTTAATAACATGAAGCCATCTATACAAATCATCAACGCTAAGAGAGTGGCCAGCTAAATGTTGAATACAGTGAAACAAAACTGCTGCATTCCACATCATAGTGGCGTCCTTGGATATTATCTCCTCGACTGATCGCAAGAGAACACTTAATAAACCCGCCATGGAACACATAGCTCTGTTTCTCGTGCAAGAACGTAAAATTGCTAGCAATCCGCGCACCATACGGGTCCTGGGGGACATAAAATTGACACTGTCACCGGAACAAGGTAAGCAAGGAATAAGCTCACCAGCAACAATGGCAGCACGAGAGTTCAACATCACACTAGGAGGATTGCTATCTTCATCCTCTTCAAAACTCTCAACTCCACCCATGGTCGCAAGAAGTGAATCGATGACAAGAAAAGCAATAGTCTCTGAATCACCTCCAGACCCAAAACTCTCATCACCGCTAACAATATTTTTGAGTTTGTCTAAGCTCTCAGGCTTACCCATGATAGCTGAATCTACAAGATGCAATAACTCTGGAGAAACGTTTGGCATTGTGGCCTTTGGCTTAGGCTTCTGTGGGGACTGAACCATAGGATATCCAGATTCTTGATGGTAGAAAGAATCCAGACTGGTAGCTGAAAGGGACTGGTTGAGGTGCTTATCTTGATCACCTAGAGAAACCTGGTCAAAATGGTCATCCTTGAGGACTGCATCAACTGAGCTAATCCCTTGTAAGTGATCAGCATCATCCATTCCTACCAGAGCATGTTCATCAGCAAGAAAACCAGAATTATCTACAACACTAGGCTTATCATCAGCAACATCGAGGTGTCCAACAGAGGCTTTGGAGAGATTGTTTACTTTGTCTTCTTCCATTTTAGGAACTTATAGAGAAACAGTCCTTTTCTATTCCACCACCTGCTTAACATCCATAAATTAATCACAGATTTAGCACAAAATAAAATAGTGACAGTTACGAACATGAATCTATTCATAGTAACTTTTAACTATAAACATGAAATTTCAAACACCTTCCCCTTGGCAGTTTTAACGTCCGAGCACACGAAAAGGCTTCGGAGAAATCAAACATGAAATCTCTCTTTTCCCCAGAATAAAAATCAGATCTTTCCGAGGATCGATGAGTAAGATATCAGAATTTCATACGAATAAACTCAGATTCCGCGTTTAACGCACGAAAATGTAAATATTCCCATAGAGAGAATCGAAAACGTGAAAAGATAAAAGAGGTGTTCAGACAACGCCGCGAGTAAATAGACGTACGGATCGGAGATAATGTCGGAAAAAAAACAAAACAAAAAAAGGTGAAATGGAAGGATTTGAGATTACCCGGCTGGTGTAGCTAGAGTGGGTTAATTGCCTTGTCTCCGACGCCGTAAGAAATGCATTGTAGAATCGGTGAAGGAGAAGGATCTAATCGGAGAAGAGGAGCAGGGACTATCGGAGAAAGGCGCGCGCGAGGAAGAGGGACTGTTGTTTGATTCAGCAATTTCGCACCCATAAATAAATCAATTTAAAAGAATAATGTGTTTTCCCTTGAGATCAGCTCCCTCTCTAGAGGAGTGGTCTGGAATTTGTAACGACACCGTTTTAAGAAAAAAGAAAGGCATGCGACTTCACGCGCTAGATGGCGCGTCCACACATGTATATCTAATAGTCAGTCAGTTTCTTTACAAGCACGGTATATATATGGTTAGGGTCGATTTGTTGTTAATTGATACCGGTCCAAAATAAACTCTTATTTATTAAGAAATTTCAGTAAGAAATTACAGAAACAAGGAGAAGAAATTACGAAAGACTAATTAATAGAAATAATTGTACGCTTTCTCGAGGGTGTCGGAGTAAATTGGTCTGGTCTTGTGCAAGGTAAATCCGAAAGTCTCGTCCATGTTGAAATCCTCAGGAACGAACATGTTTTTGAGGTTTTTAGGATGCCATTCAAACGAATAGATAAGTGAAGCAAGCATGAGAGGCACAATCCTCAAAGCCAGCGATATTCCAGGGCATATCCTTAGTCCAGCTCCAAACGGTATCATCTCGAAATCTTTACCTATCGTCTCAATGTCTCTTCCCAAGAATCTCTCTGGCTCGAACCGTTCCGCGTTTTCCCAAACGGTCGGGTCTCGTCCTATTGCCCAAGCGTTTACCACAATCTGAGCATTTTCAGGAATGGGGTACCCTAATATCTCTGCGTCGTCTGACTCAGCTTTCCGTGGGATCAGAAATGGACTCGGTGGGTGCAAGCGTAGAGTCTCTGTTACAACAGCTTGTAGATAGGGAAATTCTAAGAGATTGGAGTCACGAACGAAACGGTTTGGGCCAACAATAAAGTTGATCTCGACTTTAGCGTTAGCCATAGCCTCTGGGTTACGAAGTAGCTCAGCCAATGCCCATTCCACAGTGGTTGAGTTCGTTCCCGTTCCCGCTACAAACAAGTCCTTCAAATCAACAAATAAAATGAGAGTACATTAATAATTCAAAACAAGACATTTATATGATTATAGCAGGCTTGCGTTTACAAAAAAAAAAAACAATACTATTATACCAGCTTGCGTTTCCATTTAATAGCTACAAATTATATTACAACAACAACAAAACAATATTTTTCCTTTTTATCTCCTGTTTCCATGTTAAATCTTATGTCATGTTTCCAAATAATTAATCATTGAATATATGCGTAAAACAACAAAGAGAAATATATTAAAAAAAATGAACCGAACCATAATTTTGAGACTCGCTTACCAATAGAAAGTGTTTGATATCGTTCACGTCGACTGATCCGTCTTCTTGAATAAGATCAAGCAGTGAATCCAACAGATCGATTATCGATGCATCTCTAGGTTTAGCCTGTAATGATCTTCCCGCGATGCGAGCATCGATGAGCCCTTGAAAGACCTGAAACAACCTTTCGGAACACATCTTCATCCCTTTCCGGATACCTTGCAGATCAAGAAACTCGAGACACGGAAAATAGTTTGCGAGGTTTGGTTTGCCCATGATCTCCATCATACGAGACAGCGATTCCTGGAATTCCAGGGAGGCTCTTGAGTCGTAACTACCTAAGTCGGTCGAGAAGACAACGTTTGAGATTACATTAAGCGATGTGACGAAGCAAGCACGAGCAATGTCGACGGAGAAGCCTCGTTCGCCTCTTTCGATAATGAATGTTATAAGTTCCTTTGCTTTCTTGGACCGTACGGCCTTCGTGGCTTTGTGACGCTCCCGTGAGAAAAGTTTTGTCGCCAATACCTTCCTCCATAACCTATTTATTGGAACATGCATATAGTAAATCAAACCAAAGTAACCCAACTAAAACTTTTATTACAACCATACTGAAATTGGTATCATTAACTATCTAATTATCTATGTACGTTGAAAAAAAATAAACCAAGCGGAAATCAAATCAAACCAAACCATGTAAACCAAAAATCATAAAAACTACATTTTTATGTTAATCATATTTAATCACATTAATTTTTTTTTTTTTATCACATTAAATTATAACTTACCTCCAACGAGACGACGTCGAAGGTAGCCATGCTATGGAGACTTCGTGGTGGCCGATGGGTCGAACCGTCTCGCTAAATGTTCGTCCAGAGAAGACATGGTCAAGCGTTTTCAGAACCTCTCTTGCTGCATCTGGTGAAGATATGACCACCGTGGTTAAGCTTCCAAGCCTAAGACTCATGACGGGTCCATAAACTCTCGAGAGATCAGCAAGTGAACGGTGAGGAGCTTTTCCAATGATCTGGAGAAGGTTTCCGATTATGGGCCATCCCGGTGGTCCCGGAGGTCCCGGAAGCAGTGGGCTTGATCTCCGTCTTCGTGATTTAACAGCAACAAGGAGAAGATATGTTAAAAGGAAGCTAATTAGTAGCAGAAGCAGAGCTAGAACAACGGTGTGTTTCATCGTTACTTGGTCGAGTGTGTTCTTCTAGCCACATTTTTTACTTTATTTATAGAAATTGTACTATAATTATCATTAATAAAATTGCTATCGTTATGGGCTAAGTTTGAGCAACAGCTTCATTCTAATCTAAATACGCTGGTTGGCAAAAGAGAAAAAAAAAGACAGAGAAAAAAAAAACCCCATTTCTGCCTAGTGCCTAGGTGTCAAAAAGTCAAAAGCACAATATATCGGTCGCTAGAAAAACTAAAGAAACAATATGTGATATGTTTTGTAATTGTCAACACCACATATGTGATATGTCTTAGTTATGTTGATTTGTTGATGAATGATTTGATATATATGGAACGTAATTCAATTTTAATTAAGCTAATATATTAATTAAGACTTCTTTCATAGGTGGAGACTAAACTGGAAAGAAACCTAATTAGACCGGTCGATACAAAAACGAAAATAATGTCAAACACGTTTCTTGATTGGCACGACACAAAGTGGTTCTGTTTTGTGCAATGTAGCACCGAAAGCCTCGCTCATATCCACATTTTCAGGAACTACACCGTCTTGATACTCCCAGTCAAAGCCATAGAGAAGAAACGCAAGAACTAGGTGCATTATCCTAAACGCGAGTGGCATTCCTGGACAAATCCTTCGTCCAGCTCCAAACGGAATCAGTTCAAAATCATTGCCTTTCACATCGATTCTTCTCCCCAAAAACCTCTCTGGTTCGAACTGCGTAGGATTTTCCCACACGCTCGGATCTCGTCCTATCGCCAACACGTTCACGAGAACCTTGTTTTGAAGCACAGTAAGTAATTACAAAACACAAAAAAACCCCACCATATATCCTTTAGAAATATTAATCAGTTTGGCATTAGCTATTAGATTATGGTTCGTTTAAGTTTCTTAAGAATACTTAAGTTACATACCTGAGTATTCTTAGGAATGAGGAACTCGAAAATTCGGGCATCATCAGACACGGATTTTCGAGGGATGAGAAAAGGAGCAGGCGGATGCAAACGAAGACTCTCTTTCACAACTTCTTGTAAATAAGGTAGTTTAACGATATCCAGTTCGTGAACGATGCCGTTTAGCCCTATCACTTGTCTTATCTCTTCTTGAGCTTTCACTATCTTCTTAGGGTTTCGAAGTAACTCCGCCATAGCCCACACCACCGCACTCGAACTGGTGTCTACTCCCGCCAAAAACAAGTCCTACCCACACATTAAATTTTAATTACGAGCATGTATATAAAAACCATGCAGTTTGTTCTGTCTTGATCAAGACTTACGAGAAGCAGATGTTTGATGTCATCATCATCAAGTTCTGACTTCTCGTCTTGAGCAATATCCAAAAGAGCATCTAACATATCGGTGTTGTTTCTACAACCGTGCGATGCTCTCTTTGAAAAACCCTAAAAAAATTTGTGCATCAGTAGCCTCGCTTCTTTTCTAGCTCCTTGCAAGTCAAGAAACGCAATAAAAGGGAAGAAATCAGCGAGGTTTGGTTTTCCGGCGATCTCCATCATCCGAATCACTAGGTTATGGAAATCGTGAGATGTCTTCGAGTGATGACTGATGATCAAAGTTTGCGAGGTTTGTGGAAAACAGAGCGTTTGAAATTATATTGAGTGATGTGACGAATAAATTTTGTTTATTTTGTTTATTTTTTTTGAAAAAGTGATGTGACGAATGATGTTCGAGAGATGTTCACAGCTTCTCTTCTCTCGCTGCATTTGTTAACGAAGCTCGTGAGTTCTTGCGCCTTCATCACCCTTAAGTCACTGGTTGCTTCTAAACGCTGCGTTGATAATAAATGATTCGTCGCCATCTTCCGTAGAAACCTGGCGTCGTCAAAGCATACACAGAATGCGGAAACTAAATTATTTTAATATTTCATTTATAAAAAACGTTATTCATTATACCATATATATATAGAAGTTTAATTCAATTATTCATGTATTTATCAAAACTTAACCAAACCGACTTGAATGTATTATTTACCTTGGCGACAAAAAAAAAATGTATTATTTTTATTTAGCAATAAATCATATATGTTGCATCTTTTTAGTACTTGGCGGAGATAGATAGATCAAGTGTCATTAGATCAAGAAGACACGTTATTTGTGATTTGTCCCTTCACCGATTTCATTGTCTTGTAGTTATATAATTAGTCGACTTGATTTATCTCTCTGTTCTTTTCTTTTTCCGAATAAATATTATCAGACAAAAATATTGAAATAAAACTATTTAGATTAAATTTGTTTACATCAACTAAAATGATTATATATACTGTAACTGTTGAACTGAATCATAACAACGGGATAACGATACAGCATTTACCGGGAGGCCGGATCTTTCATATATATATTTCGGCTACGCATTTTCTAATTTCTACGAGTGGTCTCACGAACTTGTATAGCTAGTTCATCACTGGTCAACGGTCAACATCACCTTGAGTATGTGTGTATGTGGTAAAGCACGTCTTTGTGAACTCTTTGAGATATTTTTTTTACCAAGTCACGTGGATCGTCGAATCATCAAAACGTTCGTTGCCTCGTTAACGAGGCAGAATCTTTAATTACTTTATCTGGTCCATGTATTTCTGCTCACATTCCACTTTTTACCACATGTTTTTGTAATGTTCTGATCATACCCTATTCTCAATTCTATTGGACAGCTCAATGATGACGACAAAATAAAAATTAAAAAAAATTGGACAGCTCATGGTTTTTCTTTTATTATTTTTTTTTTGAAAAAGAGTTTTTCTTTTATGTTGATATTTGAGCATATATGGAAATTTATCCAAAAAATATATATATATTTAGTACTTAAACCACAGTATCAATTAACATTATATATTTATAAATATATTTGTATTGTCTGCTTAAAGCAGAGATCTTTTGAAGAATAGTAGTATCAGAGACAAAAGGGGCAAATTTTTTAAAAATATGAAAATAAGGGACTAATAATAGTGCTTTGTTTGGGAGATGAATTAAATACAATCTTAATTCGAAAAGAACCGTTTCTCTCGCCTCGCGTCGAAGCATCTCCGTCCTCCCCTTTGCCATTATCTCTCTCTCACACACACTCTCTCTCTCTCTCTCTCTGGCCTACCAAAAAAAAAATACTTGAATGCATTCTTAATTTGTTCTGATTCTCCCACTTGACCAATCCCGTGAAGATAAACACTGCTGCCGACGCTTCTCGCTGATTGCTCTGACCTGGCCTGTGTTGCGGAAGAAAAGGTTTCGATTGCGCTTTTGGTTCGATTTCTAGGGTTTCTTCGACATACTGATCGGTTCTCTCAGTTTCTTCTGTTTTGGTTGCAGGAGAATGGGTTTGATTTCTGGAATTCTGTTCGGGATTGTCTTCGGCGTAGCTCTAATGGCTGGCTGGAGTCGTATGATGACGCACCGATCCTCCAAGCGAGTCGCCAAGGTTCGATTGAAATCAATCTTCTTTTTCTCTGATTGATTTGAAATCCCTGATTTGGTTCTTCAATTGAATCCTCTGCGATAAGTTTTGAGATTCTAAATCTGGTTTTCTAAATTAGATAAATTGGTTGTTTCGGGTCTTGGGATTAGCTGCAACGTGTAGATTATCAACATTGGCTTTAGCGAAATTCCTCTGCTACTTCTAATTATTGACATTAGTGTACCAAGTTTGTGTTCATCTGTCGATTCTACTTAACAAATTCCTCTGCTGCTGGTTTCCACTCTCGCTAATTTTATTTGTTTAACCATGATTTTCTGTGAAAGAAGACGACATGGCTTGCTTTACTTGCTCAGTTTTGAGCCTTGAGGAGCAGGATCCTTCCTACCTCTGACATGAACACTATATCATTGACTAGTTATCGTCTTGTCTTCTGGCAGGCAGTTGATATGAAACTTCTTGGCTCTCTTAGCAGGGAAGATTTGAAGAAAATATGTGGTGATAATTTTCCACAGTGGATATCGTTTCCAGCATTTGATCAGGTACTTCTCATGATCTCATCATCACTTTTGGTTATATTTTCTAGTCAATGTTCATTTTCCATGATTTTTGCGTGGTCCTTGGTTGACATGATTTCTGTGAGTCATTGAGTTGTTAGAATATAAATGTAGAACTTTTTGCCTCGGTAGAAAATCTAGTTCTGGTTCCATTATCCATGACATCAACAATACTTGATTTTGCGTACATATTATATATGTCTATGGTTTTGAAACAAGTCTAGGACAGTTTAAGCAGTTGGATTTTTCAGGAAAAGTTACAAAATTCTCAAAATCCAAACCTTGTTTACTTTATCTTTTCAGGTCAAATGGCTGAATAAATTACTGAGCAAGATGTGGCCATATGTTGCTGAGGTGAGATACTAATCTTCTTTTGTAGCAATATTAGGTGTTTTCTTTTCCTGTGTATATGGTTGGAAGTTTGCTATTAAACCATTAGCATATTTACCATGAATAATGGTAACTGAAGATATCCTTGGAAGGGGAGAGTTATACTGTCAAGTTGTACTCCAAAGTTCGAAACTATTGAAGAAGAGTGAGATTTAGCTTGTCTAGAATGGACTCGTGGACTGATTCTTTTTATCTGGTACACAAATCTAGTGTTTACTGGCACCTAACATAGGTCTAATTTGTTGGAATAGTCACACTTGCCACAATGCTGCTTAGCAATCAAAGAGTGTAATTTTTGTTGTTCTTTTGACTAATCTCCAGGCAGCAACTATGGTAATAAGAGATTCTGTTGAACCTCTGCTTGAAGATTACAGACCACCAGGAATTACTTCCTTGAAGTTCAGCAAATTGACGTTGGGTAACGTAGCACCAAAGATTGAAGGTAAAGTACAGTGGAAAATTATCGTTTTTGTGATGGCTATTCCTTTTATCTTCCACTGTTCAACTTTGCATTTTCTGACCACACACCTAATAAATCATTGTTGCAGGTATTCGTGTTCAAAGTTTCAAGGAAGGTCAAGTCACAATGGATGTGGATCTTCGATGGGGTGGTGATCCAAATATTGTTTTAGGTGTCACAGCACTTGTTGCTTCTATACCCATTCAGGTTGCTAGAGAGATATTTTAGTATCATTCGTCTGGTTTGTCGTTTGTGCCTAATAGAGAATTGATCATCTCCACAAACACTTGTTTCTGGCTGAAACAGTTGAAGGATCTTCAAGTTTTCACAGTTGCACGTGTTATCTTTCAACTTGCGGATGAGATTCCTTGTATATCTGCTGTTGTTGTTGCTCTACTTGCTGAGGTACACTTTCTTCTGAAAAGATCCAGAATAAGATGTATTTTTCTTATACCATTCTCTCCTGTCTTACGATGGCCAACTTTTTGAATGATCCCAACCAGCCAAAACCGAGAATTGATTACACTCTGAAGGCTGTTGGTGGAAGCTTAACAGCAATTCCTGGACTATCTGATATGATTGATGTAAGTCCCTTTCTTGTTATAGTTCAAGCAGCTTCCAGCTGTTTTATTTGTTCTCATTTGGTCTTATGCACAGCCTTTTGCTTCCCTCTCTGTTAGGATACTGTTGATACTATCGTCAAAGACATGCTTCAGTGGCCTCATAGAATTGTAGTTCCCATTGGTGGTATTCCTGTTGATTTAAGGTACTTTAATTTGTTCTCCTTCTTTTTCGTTTTGCGTTTTTTCACTCAACAAATAATTTTCCGGCCACTACCTTTCTTTTTGTCTTTCCTCCTATTCTGATATAGATAGGATTTACTTGGGAAGTGATTATACGTATTGAGAAAGCACTAGATAGTTTGACAGTTCTCTCTATATTTTCTGTTTCTCCTTCTCAGTGATTTGGAGCTTAAGCCACAGGGAAAGCTTATAGTAACAGTTTTGAAAGCAACAAACTTGAAGAACAAGGAGTTGATTGGAAAATCTGACCCTTATGCTACTATCCACATTCGTCCTGTATTCAAGTATAAAACAAAGGCAATCGAGAACAATCTGAATCCTGTTTGGGACCAAACATTTGAATTAATTGCAGAGGACAAAGAAACCCAGTCGCTCACTGTAGAGGTCTGGAATCTGAAACATTTGTGCTTCATACTAGTTCGACTTTGCCATTGCAAACATTAAACTATTCTCGCTGTTCTATTAAAAATTTTGGCAGGTATTTGATAAAGACGTAGGTCAAGATGAGCGTCTAGGGCTTGTGAAACTTCCCTTGAGCAGTTTGGAAAACGGAGTTACAAAAGAAATGGAGCTAAATCTGTTGTCTTCACTTGATACTTTGAAAGTGAAAGATAAGAAAGATAGAGGAAGTATAACTCTTAAGGTATAGATCTTCCCTCAAATAAACAGCAAAAAATTTTCCTTTCCGCCGGTTCCTAAATTGACTTGAATTGAAGGTACATTATCATGAGTTCAACAAAGATGAGCAAATGGCGGCATTAGAAGAGGAGAAGAAAATCATGGAGGAAAGGAAGAGACTGAAAGAAGCAGGTGTGATAGGTAGCACAATGGATGCAGTTGGGATGGTGGGAAGTGGGCTCGGTGCTGGTGTAGGAATGGTTGGGACTGGGATCGGCGCAGGAGTCGGGTTGGTTGGGACCGGAGTGAGCTCAGGTGTTGGGATGGTTGGTAGTGGCTTTGGGGCTGTCGGTAGCGGATTGAGCAAGGCAGGGAGATTTATGGGTAGAACAATTACAGGTCAGTCTAGCAAACGCAGTGGTTCCTCCACACCTGTGAATACCGTACAAGAGAATGATGGTGCCAAACAACAGTAAGTAAAACATTGGGTTCAAGCAAGATTTGTGATCATAACATCGTGTTACTCTGGCCATGCGATGGCGACTTCTTTTTTACTCTTTATTGTTAATTGTCTTTTCTTAACTTGACTCGAATTTGGTTTCTGGATTCACTGCATCTATTTGTTTTTCGTTGTGAGCTTTCCAAATTAAAAAATCTTGTACAAAGTCATTTGTTTAATCGTCCCATAAACAATAGATCTTCCTGTCTAATGATTTGGTGGTTTAACTTATTAGAATGTTATATTACCAAAATGAGAAGATGTGTCAGGCTTTCATATATACACTTGTTAATTATATTTGAAACATGCTAACATCATCGGTTTAAGTTAACAAAAAAAAAAAAAAACCTGATTGATTGGGAGTAAAATGCTCAGTTATTGAGACTTAAAGAGTGCAAATAAATAGATAAGTACCAATGGCTTTCACAATCACACTTTCAGATATAACGTCGCACTCATAGCTTTCTTTGTCTAGTAATAAATTCTAATACCATAAAAATTCATGACGAGAAAAGGTAGAGAGGCTTTACCCAACAAACAAATATCCCTAAAAATGATAGGAAAATCTTTCTTATCTAATTTTGGATTAGTTTTCAAAGTATCATTATTGGTATTATAATATGTTAATATTATGTGGCTTCCAGTCAATTTCTGTCTCCTCCACCTTTAGTCGATGTAAGACCATTATTTTAGATAACCCCTCACTCAGAAAAATCAACCCCAAAAAACAAAAAGCGTTACGGAATTATTTTTATTTACATTAAATTACAAAGAGACCAAATTTTTATTTTTTGCCCGATTAGTTGTATAGTTTTTTTTCTACTATTACAGAAGATGAACAATTATATCTCTTTGTGTATGTGGATATTATTATCTACTAGTATTAATCAAAATCGTAACACAATACATCTGGAGGAGACTGGGACGAGAAAATTGGTTGACGTGTTAACACTCACCTATGACTTGGATCCACGTAAGCCTAAACTGTGGGAAGTTCTAAATTGTGTACTGATTGGTTGATACGTAAGCCAAGTGGATAAAGTGTCCCGACCACAAAGACCGACCTGATTTTCATTTTTTTTTATTCGTTAATAATTGCATTACGAAATAAGTGGCCACATTATGAAAATATTATCTAATACTGTATGTACGTATATATATATATATGAATGATGATTATTTAAGGCAATTTGCTATAGTTAATTGGCTAAATTAGGTCATATAGCAGGACACAAAATAGATCTAGTTGGTGCATCTCTTCTCTTTTGTATTTTTGTTTTGTGAACAATAAACTTGCATCTCTTCTCTCTAATTACTTTTTCTTTTAACTAATGTTCTCATACGAAAACATTCAGTTCAAGAGTACATTATGTCATCACACAACATTTTGTTCTTATAATTTAATAGTCGTAATTCTCCATTTTAAAAATCTCTATACTTATAATACATTATATATTATTTTCATGATATGTAAGAGAGTTCCTCTATATTATAATACATATAAAAAGTTAGGTCGTCTTGTTTTACGTGATATCTAAGTTATATATTTTTCACGTTGTGTACAATGTTATTTCCGTTTTACATATATGTATGTATAAAGCCTTAAAAGTGGAAAAGGGATGGGGTGATAAAAAAATATTTCCACTGTTGAATCGTCTTTGCTTATCCATGTTATAAGTACATAATGCAATAACAAAAAGTTTGCATTGCATGTGATACCTCATAATTTTATTTTATTTTCTTTAATTAACGACGCACGAAAAATTAGAACGTTCCTCATATATATATTTTATTAGGTTAAATTAGTTTGATACATACTATTACTTTTTTTTTTTTGGTAAATTGATACATACTATTACTTATTTACTTAGCTAATCACAATAATTCATTTTGGAAATCGAAACTCATTTCTGTGGACAGCAGTTCTAATCCACTAACTGTATTTATCAATTCAAGTTATATTCATTCGAATTCCACAGAGTTATAAGATGCTCTTAGTCACTGCAGCCAAACACACCATATATCCATAACCTTCTTTTATTAAAATATAAATAGAGACAACAACTACAAAAATAAATGGATAAGTGGGCTCGAGTCGACAAACAATGTATGAATAGGATTCACCAAATAAATAAGAATACTGTTGTTAATTATATTCAGTTGAAACTGTGTTAACTTTGCTACTATTAGTTAAGTTATTATAAGTTTATAAATAACCATATAAAAATCTAAATCCACATCCCTCGGAAAAAAAAAAAAAAGTTTAGCTTGGCCAGGTGTTTGTTTTGGTAAAGACTAGGATAACGCGTGTAAATGCGCTTTTAACCAAAACTATTAGGCCAAGTGGCCAACTTACAATCACTTTATCTGAACCTGACCCGACCCGATCGACTTAAACCGGATCACGAAGGTATACATACATATCTATCTTCAGATGTAGTAGATACGTATAGTACACTGCAGGGTTAGGCTCAGGAGAATTGACCTTTTCAGTAGAGTGAAAACAAAAAAAAATGGTCTATTTAAAGTTGCTTTCGTATTTTGTGTTCTCCGTATGTTCAAAACCGTAGAAGAAGAAGAAGAAGAAGAAGAAAATAACCAAAACAAATATAAAGCTTCCTTTTTTTTTTTTTTGTATTTGAGTTTTCTTAGATCAATTGGTTAAACCCTGTCATATCAATTAGTTCTCGATTCTCCGCGGCCATGCAACTTTAGAGGTTTTTCTTTCTTTTTTTCGTTTATTTGGGAGTGATTATGGGCGCGAATATATCAGGTGGGTTGCCGGGGTTTGACCGGAACGGTGACGTTTACTCGAGGAAACCCAGATTGGTGGATTTACCGGAGAATTGTGTTGCGTTGATTATGACGCGGCTTGATCCGCCGGAGATTTGCAGGCTTGCTCGTCTCAGCAGGCTGTTCCGTCGCGCTTCGTCAGCTGATTTCATATGGGAGTCAAAGTTGCCTCCGAATTATCGGGTTATTGCACAGAAGGTGTTTGATGAAATTACTCTGAGGAAATTAATAAAGAAAGATATTTATGCCAAGCTTAGCCGGCCTAATCTCTTCGACGGTGGCACAAAGGTTGGAACTTTTGTTCCCGTTGCATCTCTCAATCTCCCTCTCTCTTACTTTCAAAGTCTGTAAATTTCAACATTTTCTTACTTTCAAAGTTTTAATGTTTTGAGCAGGAACTGTGGATAGATAAGAACACTGGTCGTCTTTGTTTATCCATTTCTTCAAAGGCACTAAGGATTACTGGAATTGATGATCGCAGATACTGGAGTCACATCCCAACAGATGAATCCAGGTAATTTCAAACTTTACAATCAAAGGTGCACTTTGTTTGAAATTTCATCTGTTTGACCATCTTCTTCTCTTGCTTTTTACCCTTGTATTGTTTTGACCAACTTGTTAGTTTCTAGACTGTATAAATTATTATTTTTATATCGGTTGGGTAAAACAAAAGAAAGCGTTATATTGCAGTGAGCTTGTACACCAAATCTCGAATTACTTGTTAGTAATCTCTTCTAATATGTGTATGCAGGTTCCATTCAGTTGCATATGTTCAACAGATATGGTGGTTTGAAGTAGGAGGAGAGTTTGAGATCCAGTTTCCATCTGGAACATATAGTCTCTTCTTCCGTATTCAGCTCGGTAAAACATCAAAGAGGCTTGGAAGGAGAATCTGCAACTCAGAACACATTCATGGATGGGACTTAAAACCTGTGAGGTTCCAGCTCGCGACTTCAGACAACCAACAAGCTGTTTCACAGTGCTATCTGAACAACAACCCTGGGAACTGGAGTCACTATCACGTCGGAGAATTTAAAGTGACGAACCCAAATATATCTACAGGAATCAAGTTCTCAATGACTCAAATCGATTGCACTCACACGAAAGGTGGGCTATGCATAGACTCTGTTCTTATACTACCTAAAGAATGTGTAAAAGAATTCATTGGATCAGAATAGTTTTGTAGATATAGATTGAGATTGTTGTAAAGGGTGAAAGAATCTTTTTCAGTGAAACACATTCACTATACTGGTTTTTTCTTAATCTGGGAGTGCATTCTCAATACCAGATCTGGAACTTGTGTACACATGGTTGGGCTGTCTCTAGTTTTGTCTGTAGTTACAAGGTGATCGTGAATCGTGATTGTCAGTACATTTTTTCTCCATTTAGATAATAGAGATTATAACACTTCTTATTTTTTGCAGAAGTTGCTTACTTTTAAACATAAACATTGAACAATGCATCTATTTCTACTATGCAGAAAACAGAGTCCTGTTCAACAACAGAAATAAACTCAAATTTCTAATCAAGAAGCTTGAAAGAAGTATCATATGCAATCTTATTTTAAGAGTTATCATTATACTTGCAAAGGAGAATACGAAAAGCAAATTCATTCAATCAAAGGAGCAACAGCCTGAGATTACAGAACACGGCAGGTTTACAAATAATATGAAACAATTATTCTGAAGGCCTAGACAACAAGCTTCTTCTTGCTTCAAGGTGTCTTGAACTTGGGGCGCGATGGAAGCAACTGTGTGAACCAAGGAAAAAAAGGAGATTTTATATATATATATCGGACTAGAAAGATGTGATCTTGGAAGTGGGTTTGTGGAAAGGAAAAGAAAGCTTACCTGATAACAAGAGATAAGCGAGGAGGTAAACCCGAAAGCGCCAGTGACACGAGGAGTAACAGTCTTTGGAACTAATTGAAGCAGACCAATAGCTACAACAATGTCCATGCTTGATTTGACCAATGCTAGAGTTCTGTCATTTGTTTTCTGAAGCTTAGCACGATACAGCTCATCCTGCGTTTTTACAAAGGGAATGAGTTTTTCATAAATAGGAAAGAAGAAAGATGAGAGAGTTTAAATAGGAGAGTTTCTACATGATGCTTTTCATCATCTTTTAGTTCCTTTTCCATCTTCTTCATAGATGAAGAGAGCCTTCCAAGCTCACCGATCTGATACGCATGAGAAGATCAAAATCAAATTTATGTTCATACTCAGGAAAAGTCAAAGTGTCAAGAAAGAGGAGATTAAAAAAACCTCGACTGCAGTTGTACAAACTGATGATCCCAGCCAGCAGAAAAGTGATATACGTCCAAGCAATTCTACTCGTTCTTTGTTCTGCGATTCCATTTAACAATAATCTTAAGTCACACTCAGAGAAGATGAGACATTTAAAAAATTCAAGAGACCAATATGAACTGTTGCCTTACACTTGTCTAACCTTATATATGCCTGATCTACCAAGCCAGACGATTTGATCAAGAAACAAGAAGGTTGACACCAGTGCATTCTTGGACTGAAACGGACAGCCAACAAACAAAGATAAAAGTTAAAGACTGAATCAAATCAAGATATGAACAAATGTTGTAAGAAATCCAACATCTCTTTAGCACCTTCCCAAGTAAGACAAGAGGAAGCGGAGTCCCTTTAGGCACAGGACTGATAAGACCGTGAAAATCATTGACAAACTGCACATTTTGAAACCACTTTCTAATCAGAAATCAAAACAGTTTCAATCCAAGATAAGAAGGCAGCAACAATGAAGCTAATCCCAAATAATAAAAAAAAACAGAGATAGAAATCGAAACAATCGGGGCCTGACCTTGAAAAGACGGAAAACTTTTCTAGCCAAGCTGGTGTTCTTGTCAACAGTTTGAGCAGTACCAGGTTGCCCACCACTCAAGAATTTGGAACCATACTGTATAGCTCTGCATATCTTATCTCTAGCCTCAGCTTTGTTCAAATAAAGGACTATAAGAGCAAGCTCAGCTCTAGACAAATCTAATGTAGTCATGCTTTCTCTGTAGTAAGGAAAACCAACAACACAGAAGCCAAGATTCAGTACACTTTCACACGAGCTCAAACTAAACTATGAAACAGAGTCCATAAGAGAGAGTAGTATACGATCCTAGTACAGCAAAGCTTCACCCTTTTAATCAAAATATTGCAAGCCACATTTAATTAAGGATGTTAGCTTAATCAAAATTCAAGACAGAATATAAACATCATCAGCAACCACTAAGACTAGTAAAAGACAACAATGCAATTTTCAAGTTAACGAAATGAAAAGAAGGTAAAACATTCGGATGGATATTCAAAAATAAGACAGAGATAGGGATTTCATAACTTTACCTATATGATCTCTGTTACGACGACCACGAGGAGATTGATTATACAACTGAGCCACAAACCCAGAAAGATATTAAAACTTTTAAGAAAGGGGATCCGAGATTTAGTGCTTTAGTTTTTGGAACAATGATGCAAAGCTGTTCTTACTTATAATCTCATTTTCTTCCTCGTTTTGCGTCCTCGGAGATAGAAACTATGATAAAAAACGTGTTTGGTCATCTCTCTTTTTATTTCTTTCTTATTATAAAACTTATGAGTAAACAAAACGCACCGTTTTGGTCAACGATCTAATATCGTCATTGTTTAACTTCTAACCGTCGATTGTATTGAACGTAACGTGTACACCACAAGCCTCATGCACTTGATTATATCTCAATATCAATCCACACGCGCGTGCGACACACACGTGGCACACCTATCGAGGAAGGATAAAACGCAACATTTTGTAAAGTGAATAGGTTGGGCCTTTAGAAGCCTTATTATCATTTTTAAAGTCAATGGGTTAGGCCTTTAAAAGCCTTATTATCATTTTTTAAAAACACATGCTGGTTCTGAAGTTATACAAGACAAGGAGGAAGATAGTCTTTGTGTCCAAACAAATCCTGGAAGAAGCGTGGACGGGGAAATTGAATAACGGCCACATGAAGAAGAACAATACCAAAGCCAGAGGGGAAGAAGAAGTAGACAAATGGCGGTGGCGTCTCTTAGTATTTGCTGCTCTGCTCGACCAAATCTTCTTCTCTGCAGCTTCTCTCGACCCCGAAATTTTGCTAGTAAGTTATCTTTAGCTTGTGTGTGTTTATGTTGGTGTTGGATGAGCAATATTTTGAAATAATGGAGGCAAATATAAGAATTCTGGATTTCTCTGTTCTCTCTATATCAAAATCGTGAAAATTTGATTGATTCTGTTTAGTGGCTGCAATGAGTGAGGATCCAATTCGTGAATGGATTCTTAGTGAAGGAAAAGCTACACAAATCACAAAGATAAGTTCCGTTGGTGGTGGATGCATTAATCTTGCTACCCATTATCATACTGATGCTGGTTCTTTCTTCGTTAAAACTAACAGGTAGTATAAACAATGTTATGGTTTTAGTATCTTCTTTTCTTTGGCATGTCACTTCACCTTTTCTCATATTCACAATCAGACATCTTCAATGTTTTTTTTTGTTTTTGTTTTTAGGAGTATTGGACCTGCCATGTTTGAGGGAGAGGCTCTTGGTCTTGAGGCTATGTATGAAACCAGTACAATCCGTGTGCCGAAGCCACACAAAGCAAGTGAAAAGACTTTCTTTTTTTTGTTTGGAGTAGATAATCTTATCTTTTATTTGTTCTCTCTAACCATAGATTCTTGTTTAAAAGTGTTAACAGGTTGGGGCATTGCCAACAGGTGGATCTTATATCATCATGGAATTTATAGATTTTGGGGGATCAAGAGGCTACCAGGTGATACTGATGAATCTAAACTATGAGCCAATGTTAAGAACTTCAGTTTCATGGGTTCATGGTTGTTAGTCATCAGGCTGAATTAGGAAGGAAGCTCGCTGAGATGCATAAAGCCGGGATATCTTCTAAAGGCTTCGGGTTTGAGGTTGACAACACTATTGGCAGGTGGAGTGAATCTCATTTATCAAATCTTGGTCCCTTTGATTTTAGTTTCTTACATACTTAGCTATGCAATGTTCCCATTTTAGTACGCCGCAGATCAATACTTGGTCATCGAATTGGATTGAATTTTATGGTGAGAAGAGATTGGGTTACCAGCTTGAGTTAGCTAGGGATCAGTATGGTGACTCTGCAATTTATCAGAAAGGTTTCTTTCTCACTTCTCTGTCGTTATTAACTTTTGCGAGGAAATACTGATTTAGTAACATTTCAACAGGTCAGACACTGATACAGAACATGGCATCTCTCTTTGAGAATGTTGCCATAGAACCGTGCTTGTTACATGGTGATCTCTGGAGTGGGAATATCGCATACGACAAGAACAACGAACCTGTCATTCTTGATCCTGCCTGTTACTGTATAGGCTTTTCATTCTTAAATTCTTGACATATTTACCATTTTCAAGCACCGTTTTTGATCTCACTCCTCCACAGATGGGCATAACGAGGCGGAATTTGGAATGTCGTGGTGCGCAGGATTTGGAGAATCTTTCTACAATGCCTATTTCAAGGTTCCGCACGCTCTTCCTTTTTCTCTCAGTTCTGTATCAAAGAAGTCCAGTTTGAAGGTTTTTTGTTTGTTTAACTTAAACAGCTCTTGTTTTGCTTCTTTGACACCCTCAAGGTAATGCCAAAACAACCGGGATTTGAGAAGAGGAGGGATCTATA
Source organism: Capsella rubella (assembly GCF_000375325.1). Lineage (NCBI taxonomy): Eukaryota > Viridiplantae > Streptophyta > Magnoliopsida > Brassicales > Brassicaceae > Capsella > Capsella rubella. The sequence continues at coordinate 12,803,068 of NW_006238919.1, forward strand.
TTTGCTCTATCATTACTTGAATCATTATAACCTGTTTGGCTCGGGCTATCGATCATCTGCGATGTCCATCATTGATGATTATCTACGGATGCTCAAAGCGTAAAAGGGACAAGATGATGAGGGAAGCTGCTGTTAAGCTTTGGTATATGTTTGCTTGTGTTTTGGTGTTTTTTTTAATGTACAACTTATAGCTTGAATCTTGAAAATAATCAGGTTTGATGTATTATGAATTGTATGTGAGAGTTAAAAAGAAAAGAAGAAGAAGAAGCAGACTTAGGGTATGGAGCAGGTTGATACGAAGAAAGATCTCACTACTACATGGTCTAAATGATGATCTAGTTTTACATAGGTGATGCGGTAACGTAATGGGAGAGAAATCTCATTACGTGCTTTATATTACTTGAATCATTATAACCAATAAATCAATATCAGCCACCATCCTTTTACATTTCGCACTTGCATCTGCTGATACCATATTATTAAACTATCATTACTACGACATTATTATCAACGCAGTGAGAGATGTAGTAAGACTTTTTTTTCCTAAATGTTGGGGAGTGCTAAGCTCACCGGCGGGTAAGAACACGATTTTAGCGAGGAGAAACTCATCCTTGAGCTTATTATCCTTCTCACCAAAAGCTCTGACTGACACATGACTACGACAATAGCCCTGTCTCTCTAGAGCTGATGTGATATTCCAAGAAACGTCACGAGGCTCCTGACCATCAGAGATTTTAAAATCCTCCACGTCCCAGAAGACCTCTATCTTAGTAGTCTCTGGCAAAGGTTTTGAGCTGTGTGACTGTGGCGGTGGATGGAAGGAGGAGCTCTCTGTAGCTAGTTGAGGGCTTAAAGAGACGTGGTCCGGAAAGATTTCGCATGAATTACTTAGAAATTGAACTTCAATTACAAAAGGTTGATATGGCCGAGTTGGTCTAAGGCGCCAGATTAAGGTTCTGGTCCGAAAGGGCGTGGGTTCAAATCCCACTGTCAACAGCTATAATTTTGAACATTCTCTTACATTATTTTTCTAAACTTGTCCAGATGGAATTTTTTTTTGTTATAATCTTGAGATGCTATGATCGAATTTACCCGAACCAAACACGCAGGTGAACTATCTAACTTATGCAAGTTTTTTTATATATCTTGAGATAGTAGTACTATGATCTTATACCGTAAGCAGCAAACTTGAATAGAAAGAACTTTGCAAATTCAAACTCTTAGTGTTAACTTTGGTTCACATTATATATTTGTTACAAGCACGTCTTTTGGAGCCCATAGGTTTTCTAGAGTGCAATATTCAATCGTACACGTTTTCATTCTTCAAACAATTAACTTAAAATCCAAAACTCTTTATAAAATCCAGACATCAGTAGTAACTAGATAATTCCAAACACCAACAAGCATTCATAACAACAAAAAGAAAGCAAAAAAGAAACCAGCCTTGGTTTTCATTTCATGACTACTTCACTCAATCTCCCTTTCTCCTGAAAGAGCATCCTTCGGTGAGCCTCGCCTTTCCTCCTGTAGGCTGGCACAGAATTGTCTGGCAGTTTCCGCATACCACAACTGTCTGCGAGTGACTGAAGACAGTGGTGCTGCAAAACCAAAAACAGACCAAATAAATTTGTGTTTTTCATTATCTATGTAATGTCAAAGGGAAAAGACTAGAACAAGAAACTGTTTACGGAGCTTACATGTTGAAGCAGCCTTGGCACTTCACATCCTACATTAAGAAGTTACACAACAAAAGAAACATCAATCGGCGAGCATAAAGAGTAGAAAAACTTCAGACTGAAACTGAAATAGACAAAACAAGACAGAAAGCTGAAGCATCAAAAGAGTGGCTCGAAATACTTAAGCTTATATTGCCAAATGCTTAACAAGAACAACAACTATTACAATCAGAGTGCTGCAGCTAAAGCCTAAAACACCAAACTACAATTCTAAACAGAGAGATTTGGTTATTTGATATCAATAAGTTGTGGCACTAGAGAGATGGTTGAAAAACAAAGACAACAATCAGACTCCAAAAGCAGTATACTCAGAAACAAAAATCAGATTCACAAACTCCAAACTTCAAAATTCTAATCATACAGATCTGTATCAAAAGAATGAGAAATAATTACCATGAAAAAGGAGTTTGGAGACTGAACAAGACGCTTGAGCTTGTGCTTCCTCTTCTCAAGCTCAGCTGGTGGGTTAAGCAGATCGATATCGTTTTGAAGAACCTGTTCCACATCAAAAGATCCCCAGCAAATCAAATCAAAATGACAAAACCACACTTCTAATCAGCTAATTACGCATTCGTTAACACCGATTCAACCTTAACGTTATAGAAGAAGAGATCAAACGAGAATTTTACACAAGAACGGAGAAGAACATTAACTCTTGTGTGACTCCGAAAATTTGACAAAAAGGACTCATATAACTTCATAAAAAATATAAAATCAAGACATGTAATGGAGAGAACCAAGAGCGAGAGAGCTAACCATCTTCGTAAGACTCTCAAGAGACGACGGCGAAATAGCAGCAACGGCAACACAATAGGCGAGAGAGATTTCAGGGTTATTATTACTTTGCCCTTTATATATAAACACGACAACACTAAACCTTTTCCCAAACCTTCCGAGTAAATTAGAGTCTTACGTTCTCTTATTTTATTTTATTTCATTTATCAGAACACGTAAAGAGAGAGAGTATCATCATTTCTAAACGAAGAGATCATGGTTTTTGTTTTCGTATGCATAGATATTCCAAAGATTCATATACATCATATTCCTCGATTAGAGATGATGTGGTATTGTGGTCGCAAATATAACTCAGAAATAACATAAACAATGAAGCAGGGATTGATTCTAAAAGCTTTGTGGGAATGTTGTTCATCAGAAGTTGTTGGAAAAGAGCAGAATGCTTGTTGTAGTCAGGGGATCTGGTAATTCAATATTTCATCCACCGTGCAGAGTAGAAATGAAGACTACAACATATTTTTCTTCTAATGTTGTATCGAGCTGGCCGCTGAGCTCCCAGTCGCAGTCGTTAACCAACACGAGAACTCCAGGCCTCCTGCATCATTTATGGATCCCAAACACCATTATTGTTATATAACACTATATATAATAAATCAGGGTTCTCGCAAGGGAATGAAAGAAAGAAGCTTTACACAGTATTGCCTTTCATGAACATTTCAGGTCTTTCCTTGATCAGATTGGTACGGACCCATGAAAGCAAATCCTTCATTGTCAACTATATAATGTATGAAACAGTGTAAAAGAGAGACACCAGGTGAGCTTACCATATCTGATGACTACAAAACTCATTGGTATTTAAGAAAAATCATCAAAAGAGACAACAAGCTTACCATATCTGATGATGATTCATTGGGGGAAGTTGATGTTGATCTTATGAATCTTCACGGAGTCACAGAGCAATTCTAAACCTCCACTGCAGTATCAAGAAGCACATAATTCATGTTAATATATACCAATAGAGGAATCTCTCTCATTCGCTACCAATTGAATGCTAAAAGCCTTTTAGGAGTTTTCTCAATCCAAAAGTCATTACTTTAATATAGTAATCGAAAAGAAAAACAGAGATAGGCTAATGCTAATGGATGCATAAAAATTATAGAGAAACCAGAATTGAAATCAGTATACTTTTTTTATGAACTTCCTGACCAATGAAGAGGTTTCATTAAGAACCGATCGAATGAATAACAAACTAAAAGAGATACAAACGACTAAAAAAGCATACCCGAACTCGAGAGTTAATTGCATATTGAATGAGAGGTTTCGCAGGAATCGATAAACAAAACCTTCTCTTCTTCTTCCGATCCTCCCTCCGCTTCGTGTTCACGCTAGAAACGAGGACCAGCAGTACACTGTTTCATTTTGGGCTCTTCAAAGTTGGGCCCATGTTCCAATGCCCATTACTTTTTTTATAAGATAAAGTAAATTAATCAATGGCGACGATTTTTAAATTTGAAAAGCAAGACAAAGCCGAAAAGAACGAAGCCATGATCGGCGAGCGACCACTTATTTTTTATTTTCATCTCCACATCCCTGAAGTTGGGCAATTTTGAGCAGCGTTTTGCAAAACCATAGTCGTCACCATTTAGGATTTTTTGTGTCGTTTGTCACCATTTAGGAAATTAAGGCTCTCTGAAAATATTTTGCACTATTTCGAAGCTTAAGCGTCATATTTGTGTGTTCTAATCATTAATATTAGTTTTGCTAAAAAAGTTATACGTGTTTCGACTAACGATCGTTTGGCTCTCGGCCAGTTATGTTATTTTGACCGTCTTATGTTGTCCAGTTTTGTGCGTGCTGTTTTGTTATCTTTATGAGTTTTCGTCTAGCGACCAAGCTTTTAGAACTTAGATCATTTTTGTGTGTTTAGAATATCGTGTGATAGAATTTTTTCCGTCGAAGTTGATTTTTTGTGTGTGTTGTTCCGTCGCTCTTTATGCATGCGACACTGCGTACCATCGCTCACATTCACACTTAGACTACATCTATACTATATCACACCCTATATACATTACATCTAGACATACACCCTAATACCCTATACATACATCTATATTCTATATATACTATGCGCGTGGCATCAACACACCCTATACATACATACGTATCTATAATATGCATGTGACATTCATCATACATGTGACCCATCCTATACGTATGTGACACATACATCCTCACCATATATACTTCGTAATAAATATCATAATTGCATTAATTACATATACTTCAAAGGCTGGCCAAGCAGAGAAGATGGGAAGCTCTCGAACAAACAGCACAGTCACTTAGCGCAGAAGCTGGGAAGTTCTCGAACAACACAGCCCCTTTGCATACACCCTCTGCAAAATCAAAATCAATCTTCATTAAAATTACTTTTCTCGGCAAAATCAAAACGATGCACGATACTTATAAATCCAGCAAAAAAAAAAAAGAAAAAAAAACATTCTTTCTTTGTTTTCTCACAAAAGTTATAAACCCGTTCTATGTTGTTGTTTTTAGACAGAATATATATACTGACATAAAAAATAAAAATAAAAAAGACTTAACATAGAACGGGTATATATATACAACTAAGAACACCACACATATGATTATTTATCACATTATTGAAGTCAAGATAGCATGCTATATATACTTAATGACAAAAATATGTAACTACAAACCAGTTTATTAAAGACGTGTATATAAACAAACTAAACAATTTATAGACACACATCATTAAAGTCAAGAATATATGTATACTAATAGATTCTAAAATATAGCATTAGAAATTATAATTGAACTCCATTAAAAATGTTTGGAAGATGAAGAACAGGGGTAACTAGCTAGCAGGCAGAGAGAGAATAGCAAGAATCTATGGTAAACAAACTAAACTACTTTACCTGTAAGATGATGCCTTTATGTTTGTTTCTCTCTTGGATGTTGGATGTTGAGATATATAAGATAAAGTGAGTGAGAACAACAGAACAAAGAGAATAATAAGAAAAAAAACAGAGTGTATTTGATATTTGAAAGTAGAGAAACGGAGTAAGCGGATTCAGATTTGTGTCCGAAGAAGGAGTACTTATAGAGAGTCCAGTATCTTTATTTTTCCATTAAAAATAATAATTCAAACGGTCATAAAAATGTTACCATTTCACAACGTCCATATTTTCTTACTGTCAAGTCATATCATTACGTACGTTGGCACAATGTGGGAAATCGTAAACGCACTCAGCACTCTCGAGTAATTCATTTTTTTTTTTGTATTATTTAAGTATTATGAAAAATGTTACCGTTTGGTTTCAAAAAAAAAATAAAAAAAATGTTACCATTTCATAACGTTCATATTTTTCTACCTCAAGTCCCAAAAAAAAAAAAAAAACGTTTTTGTATATGAACGTTAGATATAATTCAAGTGATACGTAATTATGGCATATATAATAACCTCCAATCCAACAGAACTCTAACAAACAATTGAAAAGAATAAAAAGAGTACGATGGCCTAAACGATACCGTGAACCCATTGGACAGAGTTGGTCTCACGATCATTTGTTGCATTACTCTTTAGCACCGAAGATCTTCCACCGTGCTCATAGTGTTGTTGGATACCTACATATATCATATATGTATTTTTCATAATCAAGTTAAAATCATAGAACCATGACTAGTTTAATTATATTTCACGTTAGAGAAGCAAAAATGATTAATGATTACTTATTTCGTACCCAGTCTGCAAGAAATAATATCCAACATCGCAATCCGATAGATAATTTGGATGAGATGATTGCAATGAAAAACCAGTGGAGCCAAGCCGAGTTTGACAATAGGTCTTGAAAGCCATTGAAACGATAAATCTTTTATCACATCACATCATAAATTATAAACGAGTTTGATAATTAACCCGAGTTCTTGTTTATCACATCATAAATCTTTTCAGTTATTACAAAGTTCTTATTGAATTACCATGCAAGAAGAATTATATTCGGTGGTCCAACTCTTTTTTGTTTATAATTAATTAAAGTTTTAACAAAACGAATACTTTCTCCTACTCATTACTCATTCGTCATGACTCGTGATGAGAGATACCTTGAGATAGAAATATGCAAATGTACAGTTGAACCACTGGAAAAAACATCATTATTTCTTTTAATATTAGCATAAATGTCATATTGTTCAAACTGACACTTAAAAACTAATAATATGATTTCTTTATTTTTAATACGCAACAGTTAATTAGTCTAAATGCGGTTTTTATTAAACTAAAGTTTACTAAATTTCTGGTTAGGTAATGGTAATTACTAAATACGTGTGTCTTAATTAAAACATCCTGGGTTTATCATTTTTCTGGTTGGGTAATGGGTAATTAACTAGGGGACTATATATTGCGTGTGAACTGTGAAGTGCAGTTTAATTTTTTTCTAGTTCGGGAAAGTTTTAATTGGTGGTCAAGAAAACGCAGGAACGTTCATCATTTGTTGTTGGAAAAATCTTAGTACCATTTTTTTACAAAAAGAAAAGTATTACGAAAACATCCTTCAAGAAAAACCCGAATAATTGATCCAATTTGGTTTGAACTCTGTGATATATATTATCACATGGTTCTGGCAATTGAAGGAAACATCTCCAAGAGGTTATATATTTTTGATCATTATTAAAATTATGAAAATATAGCTCAACACACCATCATTAGCTAGTTCCACTGTATTTTTAATCATTTTAGTTCTTTAAATTATATGCTGTAAATAGTTTATAAAATTATAATACCATACCTATACTGGTAGATGAAAATTAAATCAAATTTGAAATTCTTATAATTATTTTTTCTATAAAAGAAAGAAATTCACGTCACACATCTATAGGCCTTAAAAGAAATGTGAAGCCCATTTAATTATTAGTGGTGGGTTTGAAGTCGAAACTTGGAAGCAAGCAATATAAAATTGGAATCAATTTGATGTTAGTCTGGTATAATTCGGGTTAACATGAATCGGAGTAAACCGGATAGAAGATTCGTAAATTGTAATCGATAAAAGAGAGAGAGATAGAGAGAGAGATCTGTGTTTTGTATAGTACGCGTGAGGTTCTCTTCTCTGCTGCAAACAAATCCTGGTAGGCGTTGATAGCGATTGGTTAATTGTCGGTGAATCAACGTTTTCTGTTACATATACCAATCAATCATCTTCTTCTTACTCTCCTCTCTTCTTCCTCGCTTACCTCCATTGGCTTCAATTCCGAGTTTTTCTTATTCGTCGCTGTTGTCTGCTTTTAGAGTTGTCAGATCTCGCCGGGAACAATTTAGTAATGGCGTTTTAGTCTATTACCTCTGAGGCCTTCACGTGAACGCTGGATTTTTTCTCCTTCTTCTCCAATCTCACTTGATCTCTTTATTGGATTCCGAGTATGTTTTGTTTGCCTCTCTTCTTCTATCTCCTCCATCGTTCCGGGTTGCTTCCACGGTTCGTTGCTTGATTTAGGGTTTTTTTTTTTTTTTGAATTTGGTAGGGATGGCGCTGAAGCGAGGGTTATCTGGAGTTAACCGGATTAGAGGAAGTAGTGGTGGATCTCGATCTGCCCTTGTGCTCCTCATCTTTTTCTGTGTTTTCTCACCTCTTGTCTTCTTTGTTGGCCGAGGAGTATACATCGATTCCTCTAATGGTATGCATATTGCTTTTACTTGTTGATACGTTTTCTGATTCGTGTAGTGCTATAAGGGATTAAGGGATTAATGGTATGCATATTGCTTTTACTTGTTGATACGTTTTCTGATTCGTGTAGTGCTATAAGGGATTAAGGGATTAGGAGCATTAGAATAAGTTTACCACTCTTTTGTACAGCCTTTAATATCTCTATTTAAGTTACACTAGCGTTAAACTAATTGCTTTGATTGACACTGATGTTATTCGGAAACTTGCTATTTTTCTAGACTGATAAAGTTGGCCTTTTCAATTTTGTGATATATGTCATTTATCTGCGATCTCTCCATCTGATGGAGCTTACTTTTCATTACTGCAGATTATTCAAGTGCTTCTGTGAAGCAGGTGGGCTGATACTCTTTAATTTTCTGCTTGTATGTTTGTTTTTACATGATTGAAGATGTTCTTTAATTGGACTTTTTTTTTTCTTTTTCTTTTTCTTTTTGCAGAACCTTGACTGGAGAGAACGTTTAGCAATGCAATCTGTTAGATCTCTCTTCTCGAAAGAGGCAAGTATAAATTTAATCTCTTCGTTGGGTTTTCTATGATGGGATCGTTTCTTACTAAATTTGTTGTCCAGGTACTAGATGTTATCTCAACTAGCACAGCTGATTTGGGCCCTCTTAGCCTTGATTCTTTCAAGAAAAAAAATTTGCCTGCATCATGGCGAGGAGCCGGAGTAGACACTTCCCTTGGTTATTCTGAGGTGCGGTTTTAATGACCTGATTTGACTTGTTTTGTTTTCTGTTCCAAGTTTCTATCCTCAGTTCTTTTGGCTCATAGTTATAACTTTTGATCTACTTGAAGCAGAATCAAACAACTCCAGATGTCAAATCTAATATCCTGAATGAAAAACGTGACAGCACTTCGAAAGGTAGTGGCTTTTATTTAAGTGGCATTCTGATCTATTTGAATTGACGTTTTCTGTCTCTGATTCTTCTATATATCGCTGATGCAGATGGTGGCCATCAGAAAGTTGAGACACCTGCAAAGCTTCACAGAAGGGTAATTTTCTTGATGCATCTAATATTTTTTGGAGACTTCTGTGTCTTGAGTTTTTTCATTACCAACATTCTTTTTTTCCATCTTGGCATTTCAGCAACTAAGAGAGAAAAGGCGTGAGATGCGAGCAAATGAGTTAGTTCAGCACAATGATGACACAATTTTGAAACTCGAAAATGCAGCCATTGAGCGCTCTAAGTCAGTTGATTCTGCCGTCCTTGGAAAATACAGTATTTGGAGAAGAGAAAATGAGAACGACAACTCTGATTCAAATATACGTTTGATGCGGGATCAAGTAATAATGGCTAGAGTCTATAGTGGTATTGCAAAATTGAAAAACAAGAATGATTTGTTACAAGAACTCCAAGCCCGACTTAAGGACAGCCAACGGGTTTTGGGGGAATCTACATCTGATGCTGATCTTCCTCGGAGGTAAATTGCTCCTTTTGTTTCTGTTAGTCTCCCAGAAATGCTTTCTATTACTTGCCTTCCTTTTTCTGCCAGCTCTACTTGCCTTCTTTTATTTCCTGGTATACTTCTTAATGTAACATCCTCTATAAATTACTTTTCATATAGTGCACATGAAAAACTGCGAGCCATGGGTCAAGTCTTGGCTAAAGCTAAGATGCAGTTATATGACTGCAAGTTGGTTACTGGAAAGCTGAGAGCAATGCTTCAGACTGCTGACGAACAAGTCAGGAGCTTAAAGAAGCAGAGTACTTTTCTGGCTCAGTTGGCAGCGAAAACAATTCCAAATCCTATCCATTGCCTATCGATGCGCTTGACTATCGATTACTATCTTCTGTCTCCGGAGAAAAGAAAATTCCCTCGGAGTGAAAACCTAGAAAACCCTAATCTTTATCATTATGCACTCTTTTCTGACAATGTATTAGCTGCATCAGTGGTTGTTAACTCCACCATCATGAATGCCAAGGTAAACCATTAGCTCTTATGACTTAATTTTTCCTAAATGTTTATTTTTTTGTATATGAACTGCAGAGCTGAAATTTGAAATGTTTTTATTCCCTGCTTGCGCAGGATCCTTCTAAGCATGTCTTTCACCTTGTCACGGATAAACTTAATTTCGGAGCAATGAACATGTGGTTCCTCCTAAACCCACCTGGAAAGGCAACCATACATGTGGAAAATGTTGATGAGTTTAAGTGGCTTAATTCATCTTACTGCCCTGTCCTTCGTCAGCTTGAATCTGCAGCAATGAGAGAATACTATTTTAAAGCAGACCATCCAACTTCAGGCTCTTCAAATCTCAAATACAGAAATCCAAAGTATCTATCCATGTTGAATCACTTGAGATTCTACCTCCCCGAGGTTTATCCCAAGCTGAACAAAATCCTCTTCCTGGATGACGACATCATTGTTCAGAAAGATTTGACTCCACTCTGGGAAGTTAACCTGAACGGCAAAGTCAATGGTGCAGTCGAAACCTGTGGGGAAAGTTTCCACAGATTCGACAAGTATCTCAACTTTTCGAATCCCCACATTGCGAGGAACTTCAATCCAAATGCTTGTGGATGGGCTTATGGAATGAATATGTTCGACCTTAAGGAATGGAAGAAGCGAGATATCACTGGTATCTACCATAAGTGGCAAAACATGGTAATTATCTCTTTAACTCTGTGCAACTAGTATCTCATGATGGTGTATTATTTATTGTGGTCTGCTCATTATGGTTTATTGTTGTTTAGAATGAGAATAGGACATTGTGGAAGCTAGGGACATTACCACCAGGATTAATAACATTCTACGGATTAACTCATCCATTAAACAAGGGATGGCACGTGCTGGGACTTGGATATAACCCGAGTATCGACAAGAAAGACATTGAGAATGCAGCAGTGGTTCACTATAACGGGAACATGAAACCATGGCTGGAGTTAGCAATGTCCAAGTACCGACCGTATTGGACAAAATACATAAAGTTTGATCACCCTTACCTTCGTCGATGCAACCTTCATGAATAAGAAAATCAAATCTTTGTTAGATGATTTGAGGTAATTACTTCTCTAATGTTCTGTTGTTGCCATCTCATTCCTCTTTGATCCACACATTGTTAATTGTTTATTCATATCTTTGTTTAGTCATTCTTTTCTTCTTCTTCTTCTTCCTCCTTCGGGTTATAAACAAACACTTGTGTTATTTTTGAGTTTCCCTTTTTCTAATGATAATATGTTTAATGGAAGATTCGGTTGAACGTCCCCTGTGACAAAAAGAAACCATTTTGTCTCTCTATATACTGTATATATATTTGCAAGTTTTAAAAAAAAATGTTGAATTGATAGGAAAATGTTAACATCTACAAGTCTACAACTAACAAAGAACAACAAATGTTTGTTATTTTAAACTTTTTAACATGTGTCAATAGTTAAGAATAATAATGATAGGATTGGCTACACATTTAAGATTTTCTGATTTTTTAGTATCCAATTTTCTTATCTCTTCTTTTATAGATTTTTAATTGTTATCATTACTCACCAAAAAGAAAACATTGTTATCATTTTTTAATATGTGTTTTTCTTGTAGGCAATGTATCAAGATTCAAGTACATTATTTTACATATTTAGTTGTCAACAGAGTATTTTCTAATTTTAATTATTTGTATTTTTGTGGTTCTATTGTTTTTATAAGCAACTATTTAATGGAAAAGAGGACATATTAAAAAATTTAATCATAAATTAGAGAGCATTAGACTATTAGTGGAGAAAATTAAACAATATTAATTACAAAAATCCTTATTATGATAGACACTAGAAAAGATAATAATAAAACCCAAATTGAGTGAAAAAAATCGAAGATGGGCTTAAATCGGACCGACGCTTATTAATACAAATCCCCCCTCCGTAAAGTCCCAAGACGAAACGAAGATCAACAGAAACACAATCTTAGCAGAGAACAAAAATCCCAAAGCTAAAAACCCTAACCCGACGAATCAATGGAGCGAGACGACGAAGCGAGTGGACCTATGATGGAGATGTGCACCAACGGCAGCGAAGAGACGTCTAATCGACGACCTATCATAAGTGGCGAACCGCTCGACATCGAGGCTTACTCGGCGCTCTACAAAGGTCGCACGAAGATCATGCGGCTTCTCTTCATCGCTAACCACTGCGGAGGAAACCTCACGATTCAGCTCGAAGCATTGAGGATGGCTTACGATGAGATCAAAAAGGGTGAGAATACGCAGTTGTTCAGAGAAGTTGTCAGTAAGATTAATGGCAAGCTTGGGGACACATATGGGATGGATTCGGCTTGGTGTGAATCCGTCGATCGTCGTGCTGAGCAGAAGAAGGCAAAGCTCGAGAATGAGCTCAGTTCGTATCGGGTAATTAGGTTTTTCTTTTCTAAAACGATATTTCTGACCTAATTCTTTTATCTGAATTCCTTGCTTATTCCGTGTATAATGATGACTCCCTCTACTGCTTGATTTCGATGATGCTGTTTGTTAATTAGTTTCTTGGAGGATGAAGTATGTGGTGTTGTTTTGGTTGCTACTGGCTTGCTTGATTTCGTAGTTGCATAAGTATTGATTTATCTTCCTAGTATGAGTATACAGACAAACCTTTTCATGGTTATCTGTATAAGGGTGACTCTCTTTCTGCTGATTTTGATGATTCTGTTTCTCAATTAATTGCCTGAAGAAATAAAGTATCTGGTGTTGTTTATGTGTGGTTCAGCCTGTGCATATCTCTTTTCTGGTCAGTCACTTGCTTGATTCAGTAACTGCATAGTTGTTGATTCATCTTCTTTATATGAACATCAGCATACATACAAATTTGACCCAGGAAAGCATAAAAATTAGCCCATTGTTATCTGTATGATAGCAGCTCTAATAAATGATTTTGTGGTACTATTTATCATTTGATTGCTTAGAGATTGAACTATGTGGTGCTCGATTATTTAATTGCTTGAATGTTGATTCGTTTTCTTGATATGTGTATACAGACAAATCTAATCAAGGAAAGCATAAGAATGGGTTATAATGACTTCGGAGATTTTTACTATGCTTGTGGTTTGCTCGGGGATGCTTTCAAGAACTATATCCGAACACGGGACTACTGCACTACGGGGAAGCACATCATTCACATGTGTATGAATGCGATTCTTGTCAGCATCGAGATGGGTCAGTTTACTCATGTTACAAGCTATGTGAACAAGGCAGAGCAGAATCCAGAAACCAGTGACCCTATTGTAGTTGCAAAACTGCGATGTGCATCTGGATTGGCTCATTTGGAGCTTAAGAAGTACAAGCTAGCTGCTCGTAAGGTCTGTTGTTTTGTCATATTTTCTCATGTATTTATGGATCCTATTCATATCCTGTCAGGCATTATATCTGAAATATAATCTTTCAACTTGAATATTGTCTTCTGCAGTTCTTAGATGTTAATCCAGAACTTGGAAATTCCTATAACGAGGTCATTGCTCCTCAAGATGTAGCCACCTATGGTGGACTCTGTGCCCTGGCAAGCTTCGATCGATCAGAATTAAAGGCATGTATCTATTCAGCTTTTATTTTACTCTGCCAGATTGTTTTCAATATTTGTTTTATAACGTAGTCTAATGTGGCAGCAAAAAGTCATTGACAATATCAACTTCCGGAATTTCTTGGAGCTAGTGCCTGAAGTGAGGGAACTTATCAACGATTTTTATTCAAGGTAACAAGACTCGCATCTTTTTTTTTTGCGTAGACCAAATTACAAACCTAGAATCAAGGATTATCAGAGTGAATATCACTGATTAGCTGTTTGTGACATTGGATTCTGATCTGTATTGCTTATGAAAGGTTACCATGTTTCGTCCAAAATCAACCGTTTTAAACTGCATTCTCGTTGAATCTAATATTTAAATTTGCTCGTTGCAGCCGCTATGCTTCCTGTCTGGAGTATCTAGCTAGTCTCAAAGCGAACTTGCTGCTGGACATCCATCTCCATGATCACGTCGACACACTGTATGATCAGATAAGGAAGAAGGCACTGATCCAGTACACACTGCCATTTGTGTCTGTTGATTTGAGCAGGATGGCGGATGCATTCAAGACGAGTGTCTCTGGTCTAGAGAAGGAATTAGAAGCCTTGATCACAGACAACCAGATTCAGGTCCGTTCTGTTTTCAGACAGAACTTGATTTTGTATCACTGTACTTTCAGAACCATATAATAGGGAAAACGTTTTTTTCCATCCCTTACAGGCACGGATTGACTCACACAACAAAATCCTCTACGCAAGACATGCGGATCAGAGGAATGCAACTTTCCAGAAGGTACTTCAGATGGGAGACGAATTCGATAGAGATGTCAGGTCTATGCTGTTAAGAGCCAACCTCCTGAAACATGAGTATCATGCCAGAACTTCAAGAAAACTTTGAAACTGATGACATCTGCTTTGCTAATCTGAGAGGTAAACGGCCTATTCCAAGATCATACGTTGCCTGTGGAAAAGAAAAATGATTTTGTTTAGTTAATGGTTAGAATTGTCTAATCTTCTTCTCTGTTCTCTAGTTCTCGCATTGTTTTGTCAAATTTTAGTTTAAGATTCTTTGAAGTATCTTTGGACTTTGGATGAGAATCCTGAGTGTGAATCTATAAACGCATGAATCACACTGAAAGTGAATTGGTCAAAGAGTACAGACATAAGTACACACACTTTGGTTTCATGGGACAGTAGAATTTATGAGCGATGCTCGTCTTTGTATGCATGGCATGTGGGTGGGATCAGATCTCATCTCCCAACTAATATACATTTCATTTTGTCAACTTAGCTTTGCGTATTATATGATTGTATGTGCGCAGATGTCAGTCTATAATTCATGACTTGTTTTTCTTATCTACACAAAGTTCAACAATCTCGAAAATTCAAAAATGAAGATTTGATGTCGGCAAAACGCTTCATGTAGGCTGCTAAGTGTGAACACTTGATTTTTTTCTGGTGTCAAAGAACTTTTGATATTAATCACTCGATAGCTACGTTTCATATTTATATGTAATTATCGTATTGGTACTAATAATTATTATTTATTGTAAGTAGTTGTCTTTGTAGTGTAAGGTTTCTTATGTTTTATTTTACTAGTATATGGTTTGTGTGTGCCAGGCAAATTCAAGGGTGATAAATTGAGGATTGGGAAGGAACAAAACGAGAAATTGGGCAAGATAACTTTATGTAAGAAGCTATTTTGTGTTTTTCTCAAAGAGTGGATGACATTTTGAGGAAGTAAATGTATTATTATGCTAAAGATGAATGAGACTGTCCATTATTTAAACAAACTATTCAATGATATTGCCTTTTAAATGAGTCTTAGGTAGCATCGCAATAACTCCATGTTTACTCAAAACTCACAAACCATAGAGTTAAGATTCCGCCAGATTTGGAAGATGGGCCAATCTAAAATTTATTCACCCC
Source organism: Capsella rubella (assembly GCF_000375325.1). Taxonomy (NCBI): domain Eukaryota; kingdom Viridiplantae; phylum Streptophyta; class Magnoliopsida; order Brassicales; family Brassicaceae; genus Capsella; species Capsella rubella. Next base: position 12,818,677 of record NW_006238919.1, read on the forward strand.
AGTACTCCATTTATTTTGAGGTTGTTTTGTTTTTTGTTTTTGGTTTAAAAGTAATTCAAATACAAAGTTTATTGATATGTGTTGGCTGTAAATCATAAATCGAATCTCATCTCATTATGCCGTACTGATATCTTCAAAACTGAAATATTTTTATGGGGATTGAAACAGACTAATATGTGTTTGGTTTACTAAAAATAAAGTAGGTGTCTTTAAAAAAACAAATAGACTTGTACGATCTCGTACGGTTTACGATGCAACAACAATATTCATCGTGAAGGAACGTGTTTAAAACGAAGCATATATGAATTAACACAACAAATAAAACGCTAAACTAACTAAGAATCATCAAATCTGTCACACATCCCACAAAATAAAATAAGGGATTTTAACAGAGAAGACGGGGGTAAAACGGTAAACTTCAAATGATAGATCATAAACTCAGGCTTCTTGATTCACATTCTTCACCACTTGAAGTAGACTTTTTTAGTAACGTCAAAAGAGTCAAACCCAACTTTTTCAATGGTTGTGTAATGACTCCACATCTCTCCCCTCTTTTCCTTTTTTATTCTTTCACTCTCTTATTTTAAAATAATCAGAAAAAACATTTTTTATATATATCTTCCTTCTTTTTTTTTTTGTTCTCGTCGTTTCTGTCGTCTTTTTCCTTTTTCATTTATTGCTCTCTCTCTCTCTATCTTCTGTTCATGGACATGCACCGAAGCGACAAAAGCTTTCTAACAGTTAGGGCTTTTTCTCCATCCATATCCATGGCTGCTTTCTTCTTTTTCATTTAACTTTCCTCGTTCATCATCAACTCTTTTCATGAATTTCAACGGTTTTCTCGACGATCATTCCTCCGGCGTCGACGGAGCCGGAGCCTCCAAGCTACTCTCCGATGTTCCGTACAACAACCACTTCTCTTTCTCCGCCGTTGACACCATGCTCGGTACCACCGCCATTATTCCTTCTCAGCACAGCCTTACACCTCATTCCCGCCCTTTCTCTTCTTCTCCAGGCCTCTCCCTCGGACTCGTAATCTCACATATATCATCCTCTCCAAATCTTTGATTTCTTCTTCATGTTGATTATAGCTAATTTATAATCTCTAAATTTGGCAGCAAACAAATGGAGAAATGAGTAGAAACGGAGAGGTACTGGAGCCGAATGTATCTCGTAAGACTAGTAGAGGAGAAGATGTAGAGAGCAGATCTGAAAGCGACAACGCTGAAGCTCTCTCCGGCGACGATTTAGATACCTCCGATAGACCTTTCAAGAAGAAGAAACGTTACCATCGCCACACTCCTAAACAAATTCAAGACCTCGAATCGTAAGTCTTCATCTTCCTGATTGTTTTTATTTTATTTTTTGACATCTGATTTCAAATACTCCCTTTGTTTTTTTTTGTTTTAGGGTTTTTAAAGAGTGTGCACATCCAGACGAGAAGCAACGTCTTGATCTTAGCCGTCGACTTAACTTAGATCCTCGTCAAGTTAAGTTCTGGTTCCAGAATCGCCGTACTCAGATGAAGGTCTCACCTACGAATCTCATCTTCTTCTTCTTCTTTTTTTTGGGAATTTATTTATTTTATTTATAAAGATGAAATTTTTTTGATTTGTTTACAGACCCAGATTGAGCGCCATGAGAATGCTTTGCTGAGGCAAGAGAACGATAAGCTTCGAGCTGAGAATATGTCAGTACGCGAAGCTATGAGGAACCCTATGTGCGGTAACTGCGGCGGACCCGCCGTCATCGGCGACATCTCCATGGAAGAGCAACATCTCCGAATCGAAAACTCCCGTCTCAAAGATGAGCTAGACCGAGTCTGTGCCTTAACCGGTAAATTCCTTGGCCGGTCTAATGGTTCACATTATATACCCGACTCGGCACTGGTTCTCGGCGTTGGTCTTGGCTGTAATGGTGGTGGTGGTTTCACTCTCTCCTCTCCTAGATTTGAGATTTCTAATGGGACCGGTTCTGGTTTGGCTACGGTTAACCATCAACCACCGGTTAGTGTTAGCGATTTTGATCATAGATCGAGGTATTTGGATTTAGCTCTTGCGGCCATGGATGAGCTTGTGAAGATGGCTCAGACGCGTGAGCCTCTCTGGGTTAGGAGCTCCGATACTGGTTTTGATGTGCTTAACCAAGAAGAGTACGACACAAGTTTCAGTCGGTGTGTTGGACCAAAACCAGATGGGTTTGTCTCGGAAGCTTCTAAAGAAGCTGGAACTGTTATCATCAATAGCTTAGCCCTCGTTGAAACCTTGATGGACTCGGTTAGTAACTAAAACAGTTAATTTTAGTTATGATGAGCCCAACAAAATTAAAATAAAGCACTAATCTTTTTGGTCTTTATAGGAGCGATGGGCGGAAATGTTTCCAAGTATGATCTCAAGAACTTCCACCACAGAGATCATCTCTAGTGGCATGGGAGGGTCACGAAATGGTGCACTTCACCTGGTATATAATTATGCATTTTATCATTTTACACGCACCAGACTCTTAATTGACCAAATGGGTCTTGTAGCTAATGTTGTGGTTTTGGTTAATTTAGATGCAAGCAGAGCTTCAATTGCTGTCTCCACTTGTGCCGGTTAGACAAGTCTCGTTCTTGCGGTTCTGTAAACAGCACGCAGAAGGTGTTTGGGCGGTCGTGGACGTCTCAATTGATTCCATTAGAGAAGGATCTTCGTCGAGCTGTAGAAGGTTACCGTCTGGTTGCCTCGTACAAGACATGGCCAATGGCTACTCTAAGGTAAAACGATGCTTTCTAGGTGGTGATGATTATTAAAAAACTTCATATAGAAAATACTAAATTAGCATATGGTAAAGATTTCACATTTTCACCTTTAGGATTTACCCTAGTGTAGTGATGGTTCACAGTTCTCTAGGAACCACAGCCAAGGCTCTTTGTTTTGTCCGAGAAATTATAATAAAGGTTTATTATGCATTGGGTTTATAACTTTAAATGAACTCATACAGTATAGTACTATGCAGGTAAAGGAACACGTTATTTAATTGATCAGAAGCATCTAAAAATCTCCGACTACTGTGCCCTTGGATCGTGCATCAAACTCATCGCTTATAATTTTCATTTTTCTTTTCATTCTTTTTCACTCAACTTTTCACATTACATGTTCATATAGTTTAGAGGTCCCTTTTCTTTTTTTAACATTTATTATTTGTTAAAGCTCACACTAGACCAAAAACACGATTGTGATAAATGAAACTAACGCATGAATGGTTTAAGCAAACTTATAGGTAACATGGATAGAGCATGCGGAGTACGACGAAAAGCGCATCCACCGATTATACCGACCGTTACTCAGCTGCGGCCTAGCGTTTGGCGCACATCGGTGGATGGCTGCGTTACAACGTCAATGCGAATGCCTCACCATCCTCATGTCCTCCACTGTTTCCCCTTCACCTAGCCCAACCCGTAAGCTCCCTAAAACGATTTAATTCTAGGATAGTATTTTTGTTCCATGATATATATAATCAACTCGAGTCTTCTCTCTTTATCTTTGCTGTTGCTGTTGCTGTTGACGTGACTCTTATCTTATCCTACCAGAAAGAAGAAGATTATTTAATAAATAACACAGACTGTTGACTGAGTCAAAAAGGAGAACATGATAGTTGTCATCCTGTAATTATCAATCATTAATCAAATATCGTTTTGTATCTGCGTTTCGTTTTGGATTCTAACTTAATTTTATTCTGTAACATTAATGAGAACAGCCATAAACTGCAATGGGAGAAAAAGCATGCTAAAGCTAGCGAAGAGGATGACTGATAATTTCTGCGGCGGCGTATGTGCTTCGTCGTTACAGAAATGGAGCAAGCTTAACGTCGGCAACGTGGACGAGGACGTTAGGATAATGACTAGGAAGAGTGTAAACAATCCTGGAGAACCGCCTGGGATCGTTCTAAACGCTGCGACGTCCGTGTGGATGCCGGTTTCTCCGAGGCGGTTGTTTGACTTCCTAGGAAATGAACGGCTGAGATCTGAATGGGATATCTTATCCAACGGTGGACCAATGAAAGAGATGGCCCATATTGCTAAAGGCCATGACCATTCCAACTCCGTCTCCCTCCTCCGTGCCAGCGTAAGCATATATATATATATATATATTTATCTTATATACTTCAAATTTTTTTTTTTTTTTTTGTGTGCAAAATATACTTCAAATTTTGCATGCAAATTTAAAAGCTAATTTATCAAAATTCCGGTTTAGTTTCTTACTTTAAGACTTTTTTTGAATTATTTTTATGAAAGTTTTTACTAAATTTTTGGTTTGGTTTTAAATATATAATAATAAAAATGGACCGGCTAAAATGGACATTTAATGTTTCAGAAATCAACTACAGTGTGTGAAAGGAGTCTGTTGTGTTGTGTGATGAGTGACCCCAGGATGGTGTTGTCATATGAATCTTGTCGCGTGTGATTGGAAAGTGACAAATCTAGAATTTGGAAGTATTGCTGTGGAAAATTTTTTTTAAAAAGTCAAAATTAATAAGACATTTTTGACCTTTTTCTTTCCTTTTTGGCTCTGGCTCTACGAAAAATATATTAAAAAACCTCTATTTTTCTGTATAATTTGTTTAGCATTATTGGTGTCTTTTCTTCTTTTTTTTTTACCCTTGAGCTTTCTGGCTTGTGACTGAGACACTTATGAAAAGCCACTCAGCTTTTAATTTATTGTTTCCTTTTTGGGGCATTTTAATTTTGTTTATTTGCAGGCGGTAAATGCGAATCAGAGTAGTATGCTGATACTGCAAGAGACGAGCATAGACGCTGCAGGAGCGGTTGTGGTGTACGCGCCTGTAGATATCCCCGCCATGCAAGCTGTGATGAACGGTGGTGATTCTGCTTACGTGGCACTCCTCCCCTCAGGATTCGCCATTCTCCCAAACGCGGGCACGCAACGAGAGGAATCCAACGGAGGGTCGTGGATGGAGGAAGGAGGGTCGTTACTAACGGTGGCGTTTCAGATACTCGTGAATAGTTTGCCTACGGCGAAGCTTACGGTGGAATCTGTAGAGACTGTTAATAATCTGATATCGTGCACCGTTCAGAAGATCAAAGCTGCTCTTCATTGTGACAGCACCTGAATTGTTTTTGGTTTTTGGACGGTGGAGAGATTGAGTCAAGAACGAACCTCATTTTCTGATGAGTCCGTCTTTTCGTGTGATGGTTCGGGTATTGACTCGATGTGATTTGTTCAACCAATCAAAACATAAACAAAAAGTGTTGTAATTTGGATTGGTTTTATTTTAGATTACCATGTTTGATGAAATGTAATTGTTTCTTCTTTTTTTTTTTGGCTTCTCCCTTCTTGTAATGTCTAGATAACTTCATGAAAGCATTATATGAAATCGTTCGTAACACCATGTTTTTATTTTATTCTTCTTGATATTGAAAATGAGTGATATATGACTGACAAAAACGTTTAATCATGTTCTCGTTTTGGATATAAAATCAAGTCAAACCATATATATGCTCTCAAGTCCGTGTTAACCTTTTTTTTTTTGTGGTAGTTCAGAATGTGAAAGGAAGGCAAAGAGATAGAAGAAGAAGGTTGGGGACATGAATGATGTCTCTTTATTTAATGTTCCAAGTAAAAGTGTGTATGTACTTTTCTTAGTTCTTACATTCAATAAGATCGAAAAAAAAAAAGGAAGAAGAATGAAACACGTGACTGCATGAATTTTAGTTGCAAGCACTTGAGGTACATATCCCATCCCATGCTACTGCACACCTAATCGATTAATTATTGTTTGGGCAACGTTAGATCCGAAGGCCCATTAGAAGTAACTACTATAGAATGGGCTACGAAAAGAGCCTTTTAAAAAAAGCCTTTTAAAAAAGTCCATTACTTACTAAATTTTCTGGGCTCGATTTGGAAACTAAAAGTAACCTTTAAGCTTTTTAAGCTATAAAAAAGCCTATAAGATATAATTACAAACGGCCGAAAGGAAAAAAGAGTCAAAACTCCCGAATAATCCGCGCGCCTCGATGATGTATTTATTAGTATGAAGGCAAAAGAAAATATAAGCATCGATCGATCACCACCGCTAAATAAATATTTAGTTTGTGATCTTTTGTACAGAAATTAAGGGCCGTGTGTGTGACAATGAATGATTGGTCTTGGATTTGTGTGTGTGTTTTCTTCTGACCAATGGTGGTGCCATCTGTTTTGTTTTCTTTGTTTTTTTTTTGGTTAAAAGCTATATCCGCTCCGCCGCAGAGATATACTTAGATGTTTCTATAAATATGTTTTTGTATATATATAATACAGAGTTAGTTTCAAGTCGAAGATAACTCTTTTTTTGTTTTGTTTTTTTCTGTGTGAGTTCTTTGTTCGTTTTCTTTACAGAGGAGGGAAGAAGGAGAGAGGAGAAGAGTTGCATTTCCATTCTCTTTCTCTCTTTCTCTCTTTCTCTTGACATTTAATAGAAAACAACAAAATTCTCAAAAATCTTTTGTGTTTTTTTGTTCTTTGGTTTTAAAAAAAAATATTTACAAGAAGGATGAATGTGGTGCGTAGATTGACGAGTATTGCCTCTGGACGCAATTTCATGTCTTCTGATAATAACGTAAGATTTTGAAGTTTCTTTTGTTTCTTTGTAATTATTACTTTTCTTGATTTTTGCTTTGTGTTTTTTTGTAAACTTGCGTAGGTAGGAGAAACCGAGACGCCGAGATCGAAGCCTAACCAGAATCGTGAAGAAACAGAGTCTACGGAAACTACTACTACGACGTACGAGAAAGACTCTGTCTCTTCTTCTACCACAGATCAATTACCAAAGGACATCATCCCTGCCCCTGACATGGGAATTGGAGATGATAAGGTTTCAACCTTTTTTCAGCATTTTTTTGCTTTGTTGACTTGTTTCTTTCATCTTTTGAGCTAATGTTGAAGTTAACTTTTTCATAGGATACGGACGGTGGGATTATCAAGGGCAATGGGACTGAATCTGGACGGATTATTACCACCAAGAAGAAGGGTTTGAACGATCAAAGAGACAATGTGATTTTTTCAGATTTTGCTTCGCTTCTCTCTGTATATGAAACCATTTTTATTCATTGTTCATGGCTTTTCTGATATTTTTTTCTTTTCTTTCTTTCTTATGTAGACAATCTCCTACAGAGCTGAACATGTGATTGGGACTGGCTCCTTTGGTGTTGTCTTTCAGGTTTATTAAAAAAATAAACAGACTCACTCATCAAAGAGATTTATTTGTTTTGAAATGAGACTTATGTTTATTACGGGTTCGATGTTAGGCTAAGTGCTTAGAGACCGACGAAAAAGTAGCAATCAAGAAAGTGTTACAGGACAAGAGATACAAAAACAGAGAACTTCAGATCATGCGAATGCTCAATCATCCTAATGTCGTTGAGCTCAAGCATTCTTTCTTCTCCACGACTGAGAAAGACGAGCTTTACCTTAACCTTGTTCTTGAGTATGTACCCGAGACTATATACCGCGCTTCCAGATCTTACACCAAGATGAATCAACATATGCCTTTGATCTATATTCAGCTCTATACCTATCAGGTACAGGGATCAAGCTCTTTTTGTGATATTTATTCTCAACTTTTGGGATTCTCAGAGAAACGTTCGTTTTTGTTGAAACCAGATTTGTCGTGCTATGAACTATCTGCATCGCGCAGTTGGAGTGTGTCACCGTGACATTAAGCCGCAGAATCTATTGGTAAGCAGCATTTTAAAGTACTTTTTGTGAAGGTATGATAGATAATGTAGTACTTTTTCTCACTTGTTTTTTTTTATTCGGGAAATGTCTGATGCATTTGGCAGGTCAATAATGTTACGCATGAGGTAAAGATCTGCGATTTTGGGAGCGCAAAAATGCTGGTAGGTTTCATTTCATAGCTGTAAATGGGTATTTAGATCTCACCGTCTGTTATGGAAAACATATGTAGTGATGTCTTCTTGGTTACAGACTCCAGGAGAACCCAATATATCTTACATATGCTCAAGGTATTACAGAGCTCCTGAACTCATATTTGGAGCAACCGAGTACACAAGCGCGATCGATATGTGGTCTGTAGGTTGTGTCATGGCTGAACTTTTTCTTGGACATGTAAGAAAAATATTTTGTTCTGAGTTCTAGCTTTTGATTTGAGACATTTTCTTTGAACCTCTCTCTTGCTTTTAATGTCTACAGCCTCTATTTCCTGGAGAGACCAGTGTTGATCAATTGGTAGAGATCATTAAGGTAACAACAAACAACAGACATATATCTTTCCCGTTATCTGTTTTTTAGGGGGGTCTCAGATTCTCAGAGCCGTGTTCTGCAATTTTCTTTTGTATAATCAGATTTTAGGGACACCAGCAAGAGAAGAGATAAAGAACATGAACCCTCGTTACAATGATTTTAAGTTTCCTCAGATAAAAGCTCAGCCATGGCACAAGGTATATATATAAAAACTAAGAGATTTTAGAGAATGCGTATGTTTTGCTTACAAATGATTCTGCAACTCTTAACTCAAAATCGTACGGTTTTTTTCCAGATTTTCCGGAGACAGGTATCTCCAGAAGCAATGGATCTTGCCTCTAGATTGCTCCAGTATTCACCAAATCTGAGATGCACAGCTGTAAGAGAAAAACCCATTTGATTTCTGACATCATTAAAATGGCTTCTTCAACCCCTCTGATTTAACTCTGGTTTCAGCTTGAAGCTTGTGCTCACCCGTTCTTCGATGATCTAAGAGACCCAAGAGCATCCTTGCCTAACGGAAGAGCACTTCCTCCATTGTTTGATTTCACAGCTCAAGGTTTTGGGCAACAACACTCTTCTTTCCTTTATATCTTGCCTCCCACCGGGAAAACGCTTATCTTTCTCTTTTTGCAGAACTTGCTGGTGCATCTGTTGAACTACGTCATCGCTTAATTCCTGAGCATGCAAGGAAATGAGTCCATTTTGGTAGATGGCCACTTCTCTTCACAGATGTTGATATATAAATCTTTTTGATTTCGAGAGATTTTTTGTTTACACGTATAGCATTGTTCTGGTTATGAACCCTCACTGACCTCTGCAATCACATGTACTAGCAGTTTGAAAGTGTATAATTGTAAGTTGGTAACTTTGTAGCTTCCACTGTTGCAGACAGAAATGCAGAATTTTCCGAGTTTTTCTTCTAATGCAAAATGTTACCAATAGTCTCCGCAAGAACAGTTTCCATCTCTAAAGTGATGAAAGCAGTTAGAATCTCTTAAGATGATATGCCGAATATATACTTTCGATATGTACTTCATAGCATTGTGGCAGTCCCCACAGACACGAAGGTTTTTGATGATCCGGATTGGAGCTCCAGATGGTACAACAAGTAGACCAAACGCTACAGCTAACTTCTCACTATGGTAAGCCAAACCAAGCTCTTTGCCTTCCTTATCCAAGTCATGGAGGGCAAAACTCATATCCGCTATATAACCAGCCTCTTTAATCAAAAGCATCATTTCATCAACCTTGGAATATATCTCAACCATTCTCGGATGTCGTCTATCTTCAGACATAAAGCTATGAACTTTACCTTTCTCTTCAACCCAACTGCAACCAGGCTCTTTGCTTATACTACGAGATTTCATCAATCTACGTAAATTTGCAGCTTCGTCTTGTCTTCCCACTGCAGAATACATGTTTGATAACAGAACATATGGAACAGCATTGTTTGGTTCCAATTGCATGAGAGTTTTTGCTGCTCTTTCTCCGTTCTCAATATTCCCGTGCTTCCTACTTGCAGCCAATATCGCTTTCCATACAGTTGCATCAGGTTCAACCTCCATTTGATTCAATAATTCCTCTACTTTAACGAAATCACCAGATCTACCAAAGAGATCAATCATGCAGGCATAGTGTTCAGGTCCTGGTCTGATTCCATAAACTGTTCTCATCGAATCAAAGTAGCTTTGAGCTTCTTCTATGAGACCCGCATGACTACAAGCAAATAGTAACCCGATAAAGGTAATGTAATCTGGTGTTATGCCACTGCCTATCATTAGATAGTATGACTTTAGGGAGTCCTTGGCTTTGCCGTTTTTTGCGTAACCCACAATTAGAGCAGTCCATGTTATCAAATCTCTAATTTCCATAGAGTTGAATATAACATTGGCATCTTCTAAGCTTCCGCACTTCGTGTACATTGTCACAAGAGAGTTATTTACTGACAATGATGATGGAAAACCAGATTTAATATAATTCCCATGTACCTGTTGCCCAAACTCCAGAAGAGTCAACTCTGCCGAGGCACTTAATACACTCGCCGTAACAATCTGATCAGGAGAAATGCCTCCAACTCTCATGTTACAGAACAACTTCACTGCTTCTTCATAAGATCCGTTATGTGTATTGCCTGTGACCAGAGCCGTCCAAGATATCACATCCTTCTCAATCATCCCTTCAAAAACTTTCAACGCCGAATCTATAATTCCTCTTTTAGCATACATGTCCACAAGAGCGTTGTTCACAAGTTTGTGAGTCCCATACCCGGTTTTCACAATCAGACAATGTGCGGAAGAAGCTATCTTTATTTCTGTCCTAGACAAAGAAAAACAATTTAAGATGGATGGGATTGTGAAATCATCTATTTTCATATCTCGATCATGCATTCTTCCAAACAAGGACAGAGCTTCTTCTATAAGACCTTGCCTAACACACCCTACAATCATCGAGTTCCAGGAAACCACATCATCGGATTCCATACCTTCTAACAAAGCTCTTGCCGTTTCCAAGTCTCTGCATTTAACATACATATCAATCAATGCGCTCTGGACATAGATATTGGTGTTGAAACCACTCTTAACTATGCAACCATGTACCTGGACTCCTACCCTGCGAGAAGAAACCGAGGCACAAGCAGTCAAAACACTAGGAAATGTAAATTGATTCGATTGACTTCCATCTCTCCTCAAATCCCTGAAACACTCGATTGCCTTGAAAGCAAATCCATTTTGAGAGTAACCAGTGAGCATTGAAGTCCATGTAACATTATTTTTCTCACCTGACATAGTCCCAAAGAGGAATTCAGCTTCAGAGATGCGTTTGCATTGTGCATACATAGCGAGAAGGCCATTCACCACATTAACATCCAAATCAAACCCAGTTTTGAGTGTATGCCCATGAATCTCTTCACCTCTCAGAAGCAAAGCAAGCGAAGTACAAAGCCTAAGAACACTCCCCAGAGTGTACTCGTTAGGTTTAATCCCCTCAAACTGCATTTCCCAGAACAAACGGAAAGCTTCATCTTCAGGTCCATGGTTGCAGTACCCAGAAATCAGAGCGTTCCATGAGATTGTATTCTTCACTGGGTTACTACGAAAAAGATGTTCTGCATCAGAAAGTCTCCCTGACTTGGAGTAAGCAACGATCATAGTGTTCCAGGTAAACTCATCCCTCTCAGGCATTTTATCGAACAGTTGGCGGGCTTCGTTGACCCGACCGGACTTAGACAAATCTCCCAACACCAGATTCGAGTGAAGTTTCGTTCGATCAGCATAGCTGTGAATGTTATTACCAAACCGTTTCAAATGGAAACGGAAGATTCTGACATTCAATCTGTGCATCACGAATTCACAATGCACCGCGATTAATTTTAAAGTTCCAAACTCTTTTTAACGACGCTACGTCGTAACGCAACCAGTATCAAGTGAAACGCTACGTTTTATAAATTATTAAAATAATATATACTCTCTTGAAACGCTGCGTGTAAAATAAAATAACTTGTAGACTTTGTAATCCTGATTCGACAAGTATGTATTAGTAGAGATTGCAAGAAACTTATTAATATTGTTTTTTTTTTTTTTAATTGCTTGATGATAGTTTATGGTAGACAACAAGAAGAACCAGAATAAGAAGAAAACAAATAAACCTAAACGAATTATATGTCTTCTCTCTCTCTCTCTCTCCCTACGAGGCGATTTGCGAATCGTTGCATCTCCTCGTTTCTCTTCTCCGTTGCGAGTGTTTGTCGTCGGTTACCGGCGGTTTCTTCAGGGCAAGGCAACGGTAAAACGGTTACTTGCCTTGTAACCGTCATCCATCGAAACCTATATAAGTCCTGCGTTTGTCTCTGTTATCCTCAGGTTGATCGGAGTAAAATAAACCATTTTCCTTTGTTTATTTTACTGATGGCTGACAAGATTAGGCGACAAATGCAAGAAATTGCTCTGGGCATTGAAGATGAAAAGATTAATCTCCCGATTGATCTCTGTGAAGAAGCGATACAAGCAACACGATTTAGTTTAATCGTTAAACCAGTCAACCCACGGAAGCAAAACCTGCGGGCTATGTTGGGAACTCTGCCTCGCCTTTGGGGCGTTAATGATGAAGTTTCGGGTCGGATTCTGGAGAATAAGCGTGTCCAATTTCTGTTTCCATCTGAGGAATCAATGGCTGCGATTGTTCGTCGTGGACCATGGTCTTTCAATGATTGGATGTGCGTCACTGAACGGTGGACACCAAACCAGACGAATGAAGATCTGAAGACCATTCCATTTTGGATACAGATCCGTGGGATTCCTGTCAACTATCTCACACTCCGTCTCATTACCTTCATTGGAGACTCCTTGGGTCACTTTTTGGAAACTGACTTTGGTGGTGACGGAGCGGTGCTTGTTGACTATGTTCGTGTCCGCCTGCTCTGGAACATTGATACTCCCCTGAAGTTTCAGCGTCAAATCCAGTTTGGTGATAAGACATGTGTCCTGAAGTTCCGTTATGAGAAACTCCGAAATTTCTGCTCTGTTTGTGGTCTCATGACACATGATGTTGTTGACTGCCCCTCTGGCCACAATCCTCCACCTCCCCCAGCGGATGAAGACAATGATGACCCTGATTACAACCCTGAAGACCTTGATGCTAATCAACAAGATACGCCGGAAGAACACCCAAGGCAGTCTCCACAGACCACGACTGAGAAGGAGACAACTCCAACTGCTTCAAAGAAGAGGAAAACGGACTCAACGCCATCCTCAGAGTTTATGGCTTTCCCGATGGTTTGCAGTGATACACGCCACACTTTTGCAACAGAGGACACTCAGCAATGCTTCTCTAAGCGTAACCGACGGCAGTCAGAAGTTCTCGAGACACGTAACTGGTTTCTGCTCCAAACGGAACCAGTGGAACATGCTCCAGGCGCCACAGAAGGCGACACTTCGATCAACCATGGTGACGGTACGGTGGGCCATAAGCCACCGGAGGCGCCATGAATACAGCCTTCTGGAACTGCCGGGGCTTGAAAGGGTCCCTGGTAGTTCGACGCCTAAAAGGGATTAAGGCAACTTATTCCCCGGACATAGTCTTTCTGATCGAAACGAAGAATCCCGACGATGTCATCCGTGATGTTGCAGCGCAACTGGGTTATGATTGTGTTAAGTGTGTATCTCCTTTGGGTATTGGGGGTGGTTTAGCTATGTTATGGAAGAAGACAATTTCAGTTTGTTTCAATGTTGTAGATGAAAGAATCTTTGACTGCAAAATCAATAATAAAGAAATTTCTTTCTACTTCTCTTGCATCTATGGTCATCCAATTCGGCAACTTCGACATATTTTATGGGAAAGACTCCAACGTATCGCTTTAACAAGACATGGCCCTTGGCTAATGTGTGGAGACTTCAATGAGATCTTGAGCAATAATGAGAAACGGGGTGGTTGCATAAGACAGAATTGGAGCTTTACTGATTTCAGAAATATGGTTAATATCTGCAAAGTGTCTGATCTTCCATATAAAGGAAATAATATGACTTGGGTTGGTCAGAGACGTACACATACGGTTGAATGTTGGCTTGACAGAGCCATGGCCAATGATCAATGGCGAGCAAGCTTTCCGGCTACAGAGGTAGAGTACCTCGAGATGATTGAATCTGACCACCGACCAGCTATTATTAAAATTAGAAGAACTACAGAACGAGGTATTAAACCATTCCAATTTGATACTAGGCTAACTTCTAACCCAGATTTTCAAGGAGTTGTGGAAAGAACCTGGGGTGAATCTGAGTCATTACAACTATCCCTCAATGCACGAATACGTCTATGTCGCCGTACAATATCAGCTTGGAAACGTAGTAATGCTACAAACTCTGCACTTCGTATCAAAGAACTGATCTCAGAAATAGACCTTGCTCACACGAGTCCATTGACGTCCTCCAATCATATTCAAGGACTTCGCAGAGATCTGATACTAGCTTATAAGGAAGAAGAACGTTTTTGGCATTTAAAGAGTCGAAATTTGTGGATGCAACTAGGAGACCGCAATACGCGTTTCTTCCATGCCTCTACAAAAAATCGATTAGCACGAAACCGGTTGACATCGATCATGGATGAAGGAGGTACACGTCTTTATGGTAATAAAGATATTGCTACTGAAGCTATTACATATTTTGGTAATTTGTTCACCAGCCCTGGTCCTACTCCACTTGACTCTGTTCTCTGCAATATCACACCTCTGGTTACTTCTGACATGAACCACTATCTAACCTCTGAGGTGACTGGTGATGAAATCAAGTCTGCCCTTTTTTCAATTGGAGCAACTAAAGCTCCGGGTCCTGATGGTTTCAATGCTGCTTTCTATCAACACTACTGGGACACAGTTGGGACAATGATAACTATGGAGGTTCAAAATTTTTTCGTGACGGGACATCTCCCAAGAGAGTGGAATCATACAAATTTATGTCTAATTCCAAAGATTACGGCACCAAAGACCATGAAAGATCTCCGGCCTATCAGTCTCTGCAATGTCTTGTATAAGATCATCTCAAAAATTCTAACTCAACGACTGAAAGGTGTAATGTCTGCAATAGTCTCTGAGAACCAAGCTGCCTTCATCCCTGGTCGTTACATCACGGATAATGTGCTTCTTGCTCATGAAGTACATCATTCTCTTCAGGTGAGAAGACGCTGTGCTACCTCCTATATGGCTGTGAAAACCGACATAAGCAAAGCCTACGATAGGATTGAATGGAATTTTCTAAGGGCTGTATTAGAAAGAAAAGGGTTTCATCCACGGTGGGTAGATTGGATTATGGAATGTGTCTCCTCGGTGTCTTTCTCAGTTCTGATCAATGGGAGCCCCTATGGTAACTTTAGTGCAACTCGTGGCCTACGTCAAGGAGATCCTTTGTCTCCCTCACTCTTTATCCTTTGTGCGGATGTATTAAGCTCCCTCCTATCACAGGCGACTAGCGCTGGGGACATCAATGGAATCCAACTTAGTAATGGTGGCCCCCGTCTTTCGCATCTCCTCTTTGCCGATGATTCACTTTTTTTCTTAAAAGCGGACCATAAAAATAGTACAAATCTCATGAAGATTTTTAAAGCCTACGGTGACGCTTCAGGACAGATAATCAACTTCGATAAATCTTCTATTACTTTCGGGAGTAAAGTCTTTCACCAAACACGTGACCGAGTGAAAAGCACCCTACAAATACCAAATGTAGGAGGAGGAGGCAAATATTTAGGCTTGCCTGAACAGTTTGGACGACGCAAAAAAGAAATGCTACAATACATTCACACCCAAGTACGAAAAAAGATTGACGGATGGCAAACTAAATTCCTCTCGCCAGCCGGTAAAGAAACACTTATCAAATCTGTGGCATGTGCAATGCCAGTTTATTCGATGAATTGTTTCAAATTACCAATGGAGCTTTGTTCTGAACTAGATAGCCTGGTTGCACGGTTCTGGTGGGGCTCAACACAAGACAAAAGAAAACTATCATGGGTTGCTTGGAAAAAATTGGTTACTACTAAGAAGGAGGGTGGCCTGGGATTTAGGGAGTTCCATCCTTTCAACCAAGCACTTCTTGCTAATCAAGCATGGAAGATTCTGAAACGACCAAATAGCCTTATATACAGAGTTCTTAAGGCACGTTATTTTAGAGATAAGAACTTTTTTCTGCCTCTAAGGGCAATAAACCATCTTACGGTTGGCAATCCTTACGCTTTGGTGGAGAATTGTTACGCAGTGGTGTCCAATTTGTAATTGGTGCTGGCCATAGCACAAAACTTGGAGACCCATGGATTCCGACTACACCCCCAAGACCACCTCAGCTACAAAACGCTGGGAATGCGGATTTACCTGTCCAGTTGTTGATTGATCCGCATAATTTTTGTTGGGATTCACATCAACTACATCGATATATTGCTCCTCAGGACCATCACTTGATCCAGAAGATATTTCTCCCACAAATCTCTACGGTTGATGATTATCTTTGGAACTATACAAAAGATGGTGAGTATAGTGTTAAATCTGGCTACTGGAAAGCTTTGACCATACAAAGAGACGAAAATGCTCCAGCCGCACCATTAGCATCAACTCCGGATATAGCAGGTACGATATGGCAACTCGACATCGCTCCAAAACTTAAACACTTTCTTTGGAGACTCGCCTCAGGAGCTATTGGTGTTGCTGAGAATCTACGCTGCCGCAACATTAACGTCAACCCATATTGTTCATGGTGCTGTTCGGAACTTGAGTCTAGTGATCATATCTTCTTTACATGTGCTCAAATTCAACCCATATGGAGATTGGCTGGGGTTCCTTTGAACATACTTGGTGATACTACCACTTCCTTCGCGGATAAATTAAGGTACCTATTCCGTCTCCATACTGATTCGTCCCTATCACCTTTCAATAGAACATCTCCATTTCTGGTTCTATGGCGTCTTTGGAAAACCAGAAATAACCTAGTGTTTAACCAAAAATCCACCACTACTGAAGAGGTTTTTAAGTCCATCTGTCTCGATACAGAAGAATGGCTAAACCATCTTACTCCGGATGCGACCACAAAAGCTACAACTACTAGGCCGTTATGGCCCAATGCACCTACACGACGCAGTAACTGGACACCCCCTGGTCGAGATTGGGTTAAGTGTAATTATGATGTTTCACACCATGAAGGTAACCGGGATTCGGGATTGGGTTGGCTCATCCGTGATTCACAAGGTACTTTCCTCGACGGCGGGATGGGACGGTTTCAAGGTCGGTATACTGTCGTCGAAGCAGAATGCTCAGCCTTACTCTGGGCGCTACAATCATCATGGGCTCTTGGTTACCGTTCAGTAATCTTTGAAGGGGACAATCTTATGCTAAACAGAGCCCTGCAGAATCAGACCAGAAGCCCACGTCTCAAGAATTATGTAAACACGATTCTCCAATGGAAGTCAATGTTTAGTTCTGTATTGTTTAACTTCCAATTCCGTGAACAAAACTCATGTGCTGATATTCTTGCCAAATCAGTATTACTATCCTCGCAGAGGTATGCCTTGTATCATGACTGTCCTCTATTTTTACGTTCATATGTAAACAACGATTGTAATAACAGTTTATAATAAAGTAATTGGAAGGAAAAAAAAAAAAAAAAGAAGAAAACAAAAAGACTCTCTTTAAGTTTTGCAAATATAATTACAGAGGCATATAAATTGTCTGGCAACTGTCAAATAACACTGGCCAGTTCCTTGCAACTGCTTGTCACACAGATCTGTGCATATGGCTCCCTCACAATGGTCATTCATCAGAATCTGATGACATATATGTTGTCCTTGTGTCTCCTTTGCCATCATCCCTGAGAAGATATATTTATATTATATCTAAAACCATGAAATCTCTCAACATATAAACGTGAGGTCTCTTATTTGATTTTATAACAATGCTTAATTAGAGAATGTTTAAAATGTAAAACAAACCTAGGAAGAAGACAATGAAGATAGCAACAATGGTGATTTTAGTCATCTTTTGAAATGATTTTACAGGTTATTTGTATTGTTCATGTAGATATCAGCTCTCTATATACTCATGATTTGTATGTAGATATCTAATGTACAGTCAACCCTTTGTTTGAATAGCAAAAATTAAGATTGGATGCGTTTGATTTGGAAAGCAATCCTATGTTAATTAGAAAGAAAGACTAAAAGTCAAATAATATTGATTATATATATTGTGACCCGAAATAAATATAGTGATTTCTTTTCAATAAAAACAATAGCTACATTTAAAGCTTACAACCAATGGGATAATTAAATGGAAGCATTTGACTGAAAAATCAATTTTTATAAATAATTTCAAAAAAATTAAAATAAAAAAAGCAATCTCTTCAAATAGAATTGAATTCAAATACCATTTTTCCAAATCTTTTCAGTAAGTGCCATTTATTTTATCCAATCCAACAATAATATTTAGGGAACTAAATAATACACAATTAAACATTGAAGTATCATCATCAATTTACCTTTATGAATCATTAGAAATATTTTTTGTTAAGATTACAATCTCTAAATATTTATGAGTTTTCTTTATTTTTAGTTCGGTTTGATTTCAATAAGCTTATAGTATCAATTCAAGTTTTTAGCATATTAATTCGGATTTAATTATGAGATAAATTTCAACTATATAGGATTGTTTTAATTATTTTTTTGCTTACCATTTCTATATAATTATTAAAATTTAATTAATATATAAAAATAAACAATTATTAAATTATTTTTAATAAATTTAAATAGATAATTTTATCAGCATATGATTAGAAAGATGTGTTAAATACCAAAAGAATGTTACTGGAATATGTGTCATTTTTTAAGTTTAAGCATTACAATATGAGTCATCCCTACTTAATTTCGTTTATCTTGATGTAAGTTTTAGATTTTAGGAGTGGCCTAGAGAGTTAATAAAATCATATTCTGAAATAATATATGTACATAAAAATATGATTTGAAACAGAAAAATGATTAGTTACCATAATTGTCGGATTTTAATTTATAAATTACTATGATTTTTTAAACTGATATCATTCAAAAACATCTTCATGAAAGATCACAATTATAGTGTGAATTTAATTAAACAGTGGATTTTAATTTTACTATTATTTGTTTTTTTTATTAATATCAGATATCTTTTTTTGCAAATTTTGAGAGAAATTTCGTTTTATAATTTTGGTAATTTGTGAGATTACCAAATTAACGGTAGAAGATTTTTGATTATTTGATGTAGGCAATATCGATATGTAGAAGCTAGGGCTAATTGTTTAGTTGACGTATTAACTTTGGTTTAGTATTTATGACTGAATATTAAATTTCTAATTTATGCACGCCAATTAAATTTAACTAGGGATGGACCCGCACGTACGTGCGGGGATGATTGCAAAATTTAAATTTATCATAAAGTTTGCAATATTCGGACCGACATGATAAGAAATCCGGATCGAGTGTGAATCAAATTAATGATACGTTAGAAATCAATTAAATTTGCGAACTATTACATCACATAAAAACAATAGAAAACATTAAAACTTTTGAATAAAATAACATAAATATAGATGTCAAGAGAGTCAAACCCGTTCACTATACATGTCGTGCAACAAAGTAAAATATTTTGGCCCACCCATATGAATAAGTAATATGTCTTCTTGAATGTTACCCATAATTCTCTCTGTATAATATTAGACTTAGTTAAGATAATAATTTTTATTTTCTAAATTACCGTTATCTTTCCGTATCCGTTATTCTTGTCCCGATATTTGAAATATTTAAGTAATTTGAAACTTACTTTTGCTATTTAAATTTCATATTCCTGTATCATACCAGTCATTTGATATTTAAACTTAGAATGCATGACGGTAGGGGTTTGCGAATATCATCTTGTTTTTGATGAGAATTCATTTAGATACATTTTTTAATTACTCGTTCCTTTTTTGTACCCGTTCTTTCCCTCTAAGATAAGATCATATTTTTTTATTATAAATGACATCATTTACATGTTTTCTGTTTTAAAAATAACATTATATAGCCTGTAATTAACTAATTAAATTACTCGTCCGTTCTCTTTTCATATCCGCTATTTCTTGTCCCGATATTTGAAAGTTTTAAGTAATTTG
>NW_006238919.1:12838658-12839238 GCF_000375325.1 Capsella rubella
ATTGTTATTTTTTGTGTTACCACAAATTTAAAGGAATGTAACCAAAGAGTCACATTTAAAAACTAAGAACTTATCTCGAACTAAATCATAAAAAAATGAATCAATTGAATAAAATATATATTAAATTTTTTAGTAAGTAGCTATGGTAAATATAGATTAAGTTATGGAAATTCAAATAAATATTTGCTTCCATTTTTAATCATAATTATTTGATCTTATTTATTTATTTGTAGCATACATTAACTTTTTATTTTTTTTTGGATTGTCAATGTTATATTATATGGAAATATAATAATCATGTGATATGATTTCTTGAAGTTTTCTAAAATTATTAAATACTAATTGCATATTAGTTAATATCCAGCAAGATTGAGGGTTAATATATTATTAAATTGATGCTAATAATTAGGAATGATTATTTGACTATTTTATTTTTGGTCACATACTATTTTTGGTTTTTATTTTATTTCAAGGAAATATATAAATATGTCATTTCTAATCAATATATCTCAAAAAGTGTTTTTGTTTTGCTATATTTGCGAGATTGTTTTTCAATATGAAGATTTTTAATGTGAAAGGA
>NW_006238919.1:12839351-12839557 GCF_000375325.1 Capsella rubella
ATTTTTTTATTATATTATCAATTTTCTTGAATATTTCTCTCCATATTTTATGCTATTGTACAATATATAACATATTTATTTTTGTGTTTTAAATATATGATGATTTTCGTAAGGCAAAATAAATTTATTATCATATCATAAGAGATATACAAAATAAATGTAACATAAACCACTTGAATAAAACCATTAAACCAAATAAATAAAAT
>NW_006238919.1:12839835-12840051 GCF_000375325.1 Capsella rubella
AATAGTATAGATATGTTTTTTTTTTAAAGCCAACGATTCATATATATATTAAATTTTAAAAATACATATAACCTCACTACTTTGATCAATAGAGATTTTTACAAGGTGTACACATACTATATGCAATTTCCGTTTTGAAATCAATTAATCAAAGAAAATGTTGCTTAGGATTTTAATAATTTTTGTAAAAGAAGGATTTTAATAAAGTTTAATAAG
>NW_006238919.1:12840155-12840667 GCF_000375325.1 Capsella rubella
AACAAATTTAAGAAAGTTGATATAATTTATCGTAAAATGTTTTCAAATCCTACATAAAACAACTCGGTTTTTCTGGCGGAACTAACTTCCGACCATACAAGATTTTGGCTCAAGAACCTCAAAGACCGACACAACTGCCGGAGACAAAACTGATCATCTTTGCCTTCGGACTTGCTGTTCTTGAGAAGGTTTTCAAGATTTCAAGATTCTATCTTCTTCCATTAGTAATTTAATAGTAATTTTGAGTTTTTAATCTGTTCTTAATCATAGATTGTTTTTGTGGTTGGGATCTTTAGTATCCGTATGGGCCACGGTTGTTATTCTTGGTGGATTCGCTGTTAGTTTAGAGACTATGGACTTTTCGTTTGTTACTAATCTTCACTATGCTTTGACAACCTTCTACTCCTTAGTGCTTGTTGAGGCTCTTCTCTTTCTTGTTGGAAAAGTTTATTGGGAATATATGTCTAGAGAGATTTGGCATAGGCTCGGTGAGAAGATTCTTCTACGATGCC
>NW_006238919.1:12840767-12840971 GCF_000375325.1 Capsella rubella
TTGAAGATGGATATGGTGGTTTTTACCGTGGAGCTTTTGGTGTCGAATACTCCTAATGAGCAGCTCACTGGAGTACAGATTCTTTGTATATTTTCAGCCAATCAAGACTATTCGGCTGATACTCTACGTAAGATTGGGATGGACATGAAGATCATAGAAAGGTTAGTAGAGATGTTGAATTATTGGAGAAACAAGAATCAAGAA
>NW_006238919.1:12841071-12841250 GCF_000375325.1 Capsella rubella
TAGGCATCCCGGGAGCGATTGAGTCGATATCTTCTCTGTTAGAGAGAACGAGAGATTCTTATCAAGCCGCATATAATATATGGACGTTGAACAATCTTGGATTATTGATTTTGAAAAGGCTAGCTCAGCATCATGATAACAGCAGTGAGAAGATTGGGAAAATAAAAAGGTTGATATCA
>NW_006238919.1:12841633-12845949 GCF_000375325.1 Capsella rubella
CTGCAGGTGAAACAGTAAGTCCTCCTGTTCTTGATCCAGGAGAAAAACTGATAGATTCATGAATCAATGAACCATAATCAGTCATCACCATTCATCACTAATGACATCTCTTGTCAACGCAGGTTCTTAAAGCAATTCTGTCTGAAGAGAGCAAAACTCAAGAAGTCATGGTGGGATTAGCACCACATATTTTCAAGATAATGAGTCCCTAAGAACAGAGATGGTTGTTTAAAGAAGTGAGAGTAAGCGAGGAACAACTAGCCGAGGAACTACTAAATATTCTCAAGAGATATGAACAACCAAATCCAAAGGTTCCAAGAATCAGAAGGTTTGCAATAGAGCTAACCATCGCGATGATGAAAGCTAATTCTAAACCAATCAAGACTTTCCAAAACCTTGGAATGAAACATGAAATAGAGAATGTCTTCAAGACCACATCTGAGCTTGAGAACTTTGACATATTCTCTGGCAAAGTAGCTTTAGCACACCATGGCTCAACCATCAGTGAACTCATTGAAGAAGCAATTGAGTTATTACAAAGAGAAATTACAACTGATGAGAGTGAACTTACCTCAAAGAATGTATATTTTCTGTTTTAGCTGTGTTTCCTACCAACACAAAACAACTGATGTGACAAGCAAGAGTTTTATTTTGTCTTTATTGTATTGAACTATTGATATTACATATTTGTATTACGTGATGTTTAATTATTAGGCATTGCATAACTCAATATTATACATATAGCTAAATACTGCAAAATCCAAAACCAATTACACATATTATAGAATGTATAACAACTCATTCAAGATACAATCTACCAACACACCAATACACTCCCATGTTAAAATCTACCAATACAATAATACAACACTGCATGTTTCCTTCAGTCTTTGAAGCCTCTCATGTATTTTAACATGAAACAAGGCACTATATAGATTTACAAACACTTGCAGAGTTACTTACTTATATATATATGTTATAAAATGGTGCACAGTTCTTACAAGGTCATCCCCATTCTTCTTTTCATAGATTCTTCAAGTGCAGTTGGTATCGTAGCTCGCAAGACCTAGTAGTTCTGGTCCTTCCAATCTCAGGTTGTTCTCAAAGCTGTACCAATGGGGGGAATTTTGCGTTAGAGAACAAACTTGTGTTAAGGGAAATTGTTGGTTATGTAAGAAAAATAAAGAACTTACTTTTGCATAGGAATGTGTTCAAAAGGTCCTTCTACAGGGATTGTTCCACACAAATCATTGCTTGATACATCACTGCCAAAGAAAGCATATTTATATCAAGTGGCACAATGATGAGCAAACAGAAGTGGTACAGAGCTGGAGTAACTGAACTTACACAACTTTGAGGCTTGAAACAGCGGTTAGCTCTCTAGGAATTGGACCGATCAATTGGTTTTCGTTAAGCCGCCTGTCATGTCGAGCAAATTTACTTAGAAATTCATACCACAAAGAGAGAAAGCAAAAGAAGAAAAGACTAAAGCAAGTAACACCTACTTACAAGGTATGCAACTACTAATAATAATACAAAACTTACAAAAAGACGAGTGACTTCAATTTCCCCAAAGAAGACGGAATCTTCCCGGTGAGATTGTTGCTGTACAGATCCAAACTGATCAGACTCTTCAGATTCCCAAGTTCAGAAGGTATACTTCCTTGAATCTTGTTTTTGTAGAGTTCACTGTATCAATTAGTAGAGAACAAAAAAGTTAAACTTACACAATATATCTAAATACATGACCAATCACATAATGTGAACTTTTTTGCATTAGTGCAAGTTAATTCTTCGGAAATAATCAAAAATGTTGAAAGAGAGTGGTGATTACATACAGATATTGTAAATGTTCAAGCTTCCCAAGTTCAGCTACAAGATGTCCAGATAAGTTTGAATTCCCCAAATCCCTGCCAACAACAAATAGAATCAAAGCTTCAATCTTCAGAACATCATTGAGCAAATCATAAGAAAGTATAAAACAGTTGAACAGAGGAACTGAAACTAAACAAGAAAGTGGATTCTTTTGTGGTAATAATGATTCTATAGTGCTCTCAAATCATTATGAATCTTAAGGAATCGAATTCAAGAAACCAAATTCAAAAGGCAAAACAGAGAGTAGTGTTCTCAAATCAAATCAAGATTACAGTTAAAGATTCTATTAAGATCCTTTAATGGTCAGATTCCACAAGAAATGAACTCAAGTATCATCGAATCATAAGGTGAGCTACAAAGATAGATAGAGAGAGAGAGGATCTTAATCTTACAATCGAGTGACTTGGCTGTGTTGATTACAAGTTACATGGAACCAAGTACAAGGATTAACAAGAGTTGGATCCCAGCTTTGAAGAACATGGTCTGGATCTGACAAGCTTTGGCGAAGCGAGTGAAGAGCGTCGCCTTCGGAGTTTGATTCCGATAGACGAAGTAAAGCTAAGGTTAGGATCAGGGAAGCTGCAAAGAAGAGCTCCCGTCGACTGTTTCTCGCCACCATTACTTCGTTGCCGGAGACAAAAACTAGGGTTTGGTCGTGATCTTGACTTATTCAAACCCTTTTTACAAGTTGTTTCTTCTCTGGTCTGAAGGAAGAATAAAGAGAACTAAAACTAGGCTTTGGTCTGAATTGTAGTACTTTCTTTTCTCTACTTATTTTAATTGAGTTTTTTTGTTCTGTCCTTTTTTTTAAATAATCATTCTGAATTCTGATTTCCTCAGTGCTCAAATTTTTCAAAAATTTGAAATTTACTTGTGGGGAAAAACATATAAATAAGTAAAATTTAAGTTTGTAGTATTTTAAGAGAGTGGCATGTATTTTGATACTTTAAATTCTTATTTTAATAGCAATAAGAAGATTTTTTAAAATATAGATAATATTGTATTGATTTAGATTTTCTGATTTTTCATATTTAATGGTCAAATACGTTACTTTCTCTGGGTCAAAACAGAAGACTTTAACCAAGTTGTATGAGTAATTTTTTATTAACAATTATATCGGTCAGTTTTGGCGAATATTATCTACGTAATATTTATAAACAATAAACAGATAATTATTTGAACAAAACTTTGAAAAGGCTTAAGAAAAGGGACAATCCTTCGTAATAAAAAGTTTGATAATTCAGCTAAAAAAAACTTATTTTTAAAGTATTCAATTTAGAATCCTTTTAAGAATTATTTCAATGGGTAACATGTCTCTTTTAGTATACGATGAAGAATACTTTTTCATATTTAAAAACATTTCTACAGCATTTTTATGTGTAAAATGACAAATTTTGTACAGATTTAAATTTAACATTTAATTTTTAGTAAATCAAAACTAAAATCTAATTTTAACGAAAAAATAACAAAAAAATAAAAGAATATCCGTTATAGTTATAGTCTTATAGATAACACAAAAATAATAAATTATAACTCCATATATATATATATATATAAATATATATATATATATATATATTAATAAAATAATATCTAAAAATATTATAAAGTCTATCGTCTAATTTAACATGTTATCAAGTATCAAGTAGGATATATAGGAGATTAAGTTTACTGCGTTTTTGCTTAAAATCAGTTGAACCTTCAAAAGTTTATATTTGTTATCCAAAACACTTTCAACAAGGTTTTGATATGTTTGTTTTGTTGTTTCTTATGATTGTTTCGTGGAGAAGTATCTCACAAAACTAATTATTCACAATTAATTCATAAAGTCTTTGAATTAATGGTTTAAGAGTGGCAATTGAAATGAATGAATATCCATTTTATGTGTTTTACAAAATCTGAACTAGGACAATAATATATAAGTTAAAAAAAATCATGAATTAACATTGGAAAAATATGGTCATTCATTATTATTTTCCAAAAATATATACTAAAATAAATAGTTGAAATTGTTAGTTGTATAAACAGTTTATAAAAATCAAATATTTAATTGGTTAATTATTTTTAGTTTTCAATAAGGTAGTTTACATTTTTTTTAAAAAACTTCAGATATCAAGTTTCTGATATAGGTTTGGAATTCACCAAGTCTTATTGGTCAATAGATGAATAGAGTTGACAAGTTTTGTTGGTGAAAGATGGATGAAGGTAGTGATGGAGAAGTAGTTTACGATTGATTCCAAAATTGCACACGAAATAGAAAGCTTGAATCCACAAGCAATTTGATCCGGAAATCAGTAGAAAAAAGTGATTTCACACTTAGATTCTAAAGACAAGAATAATTAAAATATTACAAGGAAATGATCTATTGCCTACGGCAACTATCATATGATAATGGTAGGAAACATGTGTTTTTTTCTGATTTCCAACCAAAATATTGGTGA
>NW_006238919.1:12846255-12999958 GCF_000375325.1 Capsella rubella
AAATTTTAGTGTTTTTTGTTGTTTTTACCTGGTTTGATAGTTTACGATTTATATAGAAATATAGAATATCACTAATCAGGTTTACACTTGATCCGTGTCCGCTATCATGTCGATTTAAAGCGATTATTATTTCAAATATTCAAAAATTTGAAGAAAGCAAAGCAAACGTATGTGTGGCTCTGAATCTCTTACCTATTGTTTTTATATGATAGAATAAAATATATAATCTCAAATGAGTATTCAAACCACTATTGTAAGATGGAAAAGCATGATATATATGGATGGGACTCTACGGTTATGAAATAGTCACATTTTTGGTTTTTTTTACTATTTCTCTTTTATGTAATGTTCTTAACTTAACAAAAACAAATCTGATAATTTCTTTATCTAAATCGAATTAAAAACAACATGAAACTGGTACGAATTTTTCAAATTATGAATTAAATACTATTATTTAAAAATATGTTTACAAACTTAACTTTTCATGTATGTAATATATTGAAATCAACCCCGCACGCACGTATGTAATACAAACTTTTGAAATCAACCCCGCACGTACGTGCGGGTCCATCCCTAGTTTATTATTACAATATTAACCATCCAAAATTCATCCGATCCCGATATACAAAAGGATTGAACATTATTTTTTAATAAAAATTGTCATTTAGTAACGGAATATTTGAATTAATTTATTTACTAATTTTTTATGGTTCTATTTTAAAATTGTATCCGTCGCAAACACATCTAAGAACAGTAACTCAATATGAGTAAAATACAAAATTCGAATAACATTTTATCTTTTCTAACCACACATATTATAATATCTCATCTCCTAAATTCCTTCTTTTTTTTTTGTCAAACTCATCCCCTAAATTAATTTTTTGCAAGTAAGTGGCTTCTCTTTCTATAAATCGTGTTGTGCCTATTGCCAAATTTAAACCCATTTAAATTGATTTATTTGTTCAATATTATTTATTTATTTGTTCAATATTATTTATTTATTTATTGCCAAAGTTGTATTAAGAATCATGCTCCATTCATCATTGATGATGATCGAAGCGTACGAGTAAGGCATATATGCTTGATTAGCAGCTTATAAAGTTCATTTCAAATATGTAATATTCATCGTATTATTAATTTAATATATAGTTTATGAGATAACGAAAGACAAAAATAAATTCTTAGCAATTATAAGCACAGATGCATGTCTTGCTCGTAGTATCATAACACACGCCGATTCCGTTATACCTCATGGTACAGTCATGTGCACACACCAAGCTTTCGCAGTTTTCCTCCGGTGTTACTATATATTCATAACACTTTTTTGCTTGCGTTTCCTTTGTAACCATCCCTAATAATATAGAAAAAAATTTAAACATAATCTCATGATCAGTTTCTTCTTGTTAATAGAAAAATTAAAAGGTGTTTGAACAAAATCTACTATGAATAAAAGAGAAGAAACGTGATAAAAATATGTCGCAAACCTAAAACGAGGATGACCATGAAAATAGCAAGAGTAATGGCTTTAGACATTTTTGATAATACAGTAGGAATGAAATTATCAAAATATAAAATGACAATGAGTGTAATTATGATCATCTACACGTGAATGTCAATTATATATATAAGCCTATTAAAAGATACCACAAAATCTAAAAATAGTCAAAAATCAACGAGTAACTAAATAGATGTTGTAAGCAGACGAAGATATAATCAAACAGATAAGCGAAAATATCTAGAAATTAACTAAAAGTGGAAACTTTGACCCAAGAAAAAAATAAAAAATAATACTACAAGTGGAAACTTTGAACCCCAAAAAAAAAAAAAATTTAAGTCAAACATATAAAATCATGAAAAAGAAAGAGATCATATTGTGTGATTATATAACATTCTAATGAAGCGTGTGGGTTATGTTAAAAGTCCGACGAGAACAGAGACTAACAACGTCCACAAACTTGTTATTGATAAACTTAGAAATAACTTAGAAAATGTAAAAAAAAATTGTTTTATTATTGATAAACAGAAAGCGAAAATCCTAACAAATGCTACTTACTTGATTTCATACGACAAAAGTACATATGTCAATGCTTAGGAGTTAGACTTGATAAGAAGAAAAAAAAAAAAGGAAAAGTAAAGAGACAATTTCAATGAAAAAACACACGAGCTAATTAATTAAATTAATAAATAAGATTTGAAATAGTAATTGTAAAGGAAGAAAATAAACGAGTTGTTTCGTAGCTGTGGGAACCCCGCGGCTTTATGTAGTATTATATATTAAAAACTTACGATTACGAATTACGATTACAGAATAAACCCGCGGCTTTACATATTTGAAATGAACTATACGATGAATACATAAACTATATATTACATTTTCTAAGTTTCGCTTTCTGTAGGAGATGATTTTTTTTTGCTGTTCAGTCTTTGTGAATGTGATGAGCTTAATCGTCAACGTACACCATTACCTTAAAACCTGTTTATTGTTTGAACATTACAGAGGAATGAGAGACGCGGCGGCAATTCTTGTCTTTTTTGGGTAAAATGTTTGTAAGTGACCAAAGGACTAATGATAAGATTATTCTCTACAGCTTAATTTTATGAACTCACTTTTGAAATCGTAATTAACCCAAAAAAGGCGTATGGATTTAGTATAACCAATTTAAATCAGAATGCACATCAAATATATATAAAACTATAAAGCCAGCAATACTGAATTTTTTTTTCCAAACTCGTTGCTTTATTGATTATTATTATTACTTTTTTTTTTTTTGTAAACCAACATTGAACCAAATCAAAACAGAGTATTACCCTCAAACAGGGGAAGAACAACACGACACAAGACCAGCTTTTGCCAATGCATCAGCTTCTGAGTTCAAAGAACGAGGAATAAAAAGAAAGGAGATCGAAATAAACTTAGAACACAGGAATTTGATATCCTCCAACAAGCCGTCAAGCTCATTTGCGTGGCCACCGGAATTGAGGAGACGGATGAGGTCTTGACAATCCGAGAAGCAGGCCAGTCTTGTTGCACCCAAAGCTAAGGCCGCACTAATGGCCACCTTCAAAGCTAACGTCTCTGCTACTAGAACAGAGGACACATGGGTTCGAAAAGAGGAACCTTGCTGGAGTAAGTCATTGCCCGGTGACTTAATACTCCAGCCCATACCACATCGCAAAGTCGCTTCCTTCCAGGCCGCATCTGAGAAGCAGCGGATCGCTTCAGGATGAACGTCTCTCTCTGCCGGGTTATGAGCTCCTTGTTTACGCTTCTGAGGTTGAGACCACTTCGCTTGCTGCCAAGCTTTATTACTATATACTTGTTTTATGCTTGATGGATAACAAAGAGAACAAATCATTGTTTGCAAATAAATGTGCAGATGCAGGTAAAAATTTATCCGGTTTCAGAACAACCGCCTTCTCCGGCGGTAAACTTTGAAGCACACTCAGCATTACACGGCAAAGCCTCACATCCTTCGGTTGGTGTTACAATAGTTTTTTGACACACTTTCTCTCCTTCTCCTACTCCTTTTGTTTCCTTTGTCACCACTCACCATCCCTAACAATATTCCAAACATTCTTTTTTTTTTTTTAATTGTGAAATTAGAAGAGAAAAACACGTGAAAGATAAGTTAATATATATGTGTTTATAGTGTTACCTAGAACGAGGACGACTATGAAAAGAGCAAGTTCATTTCAGATAATACAAAATAGAAATGAAAATAATATTAACAACTTAGCAACTCACATCTAATAATATTATATGATACATGAATCAAAAACACATTTAAAAATCAATAAATAATTAATTACATATAGATTCTGAAACATAAAGAAGAAAAATCATAGAAAATATATACAGTAAAGAGATTTACTAACTTGTTAAGAAAAAAAAATCTCAATAAAAATTCTTTAACTAGTTTTTTTTATATGCAGCAATGTTCAATTTTCTGTTATTTTACGATTCTAAATATTTGCTATAAGAGCATGATTATCAATGGAAGCTTAAAAAAATCTTAAGGTAAGAGAAGTTTAAAAAAGTTAAGAAAAGTTAATAAATGTATCTTATGTAAGAGATATTTAATAATTTTTTTTAGTTTTTTTCATTTTTCTTAACTTTTTTTAGGGTAAAGTTTGTTTAAGAGACCCTTCTTATGTAAGCAACTTAGTTACAAATATCAAACAATAGAAATGACTGTCATCTACTTATTATTAGTTGATTGTAGGGTGATTTGATTTCCTTATAAGTTGTAACGATGAATTAGTCATAGATGGTGTAAACATGAAACTAATGGCTTTGAAGGCTTCGAAAGCCAAAATGGCCGATACTATTTTTAAAATAAAAGTCGGCCGTAAAGAGAGACTAAAAGCCCATCGGCGCCCACAAACTTTTACCAAAATCATATGGTTTTGACACCCACAGACACACACAGACACACACAATATAAAAAATGAAATTGGTCCACGCATCGAACGTGGCGTACGCAGCACAGCACAACTTTGTTGTTTAATGTTGTATATATGTGGAAGTCTTATCTGCTCTAAAACTAGCGCACCAATCTGACGAACAAATCCCATCTCTTTTTTCTTTTTTTTTTGTGGGTACACAACCACTTGTAATTTCTTATCTCTGTGAACTAGTAGACCTTAGAAGTAGTTTAACAACATTTTAATTTATAAGGATTGAATTTTATAGATTATCCACTCCCAAAGAAGATGACAAATCATTCTCAAAAATTATTACAAAACTGTCACTAGTAAATATTTGGATTGTTAATTTTATTTGCGAATTTAATCTTATTACTACTCCATAAATATCTTATTATATAAATTAGTGTCCGCCGACCACCACCGCGGCAAGCCACAGTTACAAACAATAGTAACCCATAAATGACTAAAATACAAAATAGCATATGCAATTCTTTTTCTCTTCTTCTTCTTCTTCTTTAACAAACTAACACACAGCGAACAACCAGTTCTGAGATATTCATCCATATCAGAAAACCAAAAAACTTTTATTTTATTTTATTTTCAACCATGAAAAAAAAAAAAATCAGTTTTGTTTTTGTTTCTTGACTGTACAAATCACACAACTTTGTTAGTTTGTTTCCGCAAATTTCCAAATTGGGAAAATCAAACGGAACAAAAGACCGAAGAATGAATGGAATATGAATATTTGCAAAAGCCCCCAAAACCAAAAACTTTCAAAACGGCCGTTGTTGATACACATTCCAAACCGGAACTCCGGTGACAATCCGACCACCATATCCATCAATCGACGGCGTCTCCGATCTCGGTCTCCACATACCAATATCCGTCGCTTGCGACGAACACGACCCGTAATCCCTCACCGCCGTCGTTGTTGCGGTGGTGGTGGGATCCGATTTAACAAGGATCGAAACGTTGACGATCCCACACTTATCGCCAAACTCATCTCTCAATCTATAGCTCAAACAGTTCAAATGACCTTCAGGCGAGTACCTTCCCATGAAATCACTCTTTGGGATTTTAGCTTCTCCGAGTTTTTTGTCGTGCCCAGAACGTGTTCGATAGAATACCTCAACGAAGATAAACTGTACACTAGCATTGATGGGTATCTCCGATTTAAAGTTCCATGTTGGGTTGCTTACTCTAGACTCGTCAAGATTAGAATTTCTGGATTTCTCGTCGATCCTCACGACGGCGAAAGTCTTTTTCTTGAGCGCTTTGCGGTTTAGCTTGAGCCCTTCTGCTGATCGTAGATGAATCTCCAATGTTTTTGTCATTGACGTTGTTGTACTATAGTGATGATCTATTGATCTACCAAAATAAATCATTTGGGTGTTTTTTTTTTGGTATTGTATGGATGGATGGGGTTACTGTATTTTTTAGTTTTATTTTTATCGATCTAATCATTAACTAGAATGAAAGGCCATGCGTATATATATAGACAAATATTATTCACATCACGACGAAGCTGCTGAGAGGGAAGTTAGGAGAGAAGACTCGTGGAGTTTTCTTCTCTTTTTCCGGCTATACCACATGTCGACCAAACAAACAAAAAAAGAAAAAGATTTCAAAATATTTATTACATCTGTAATTTGTTCCCTATTTAAAAATAAAATTAAAGTCAAAATTCAGATTTTTAAAATTATCGAGATAGGTACTTAAATAATAGCGTGTGATTATGACTTGTCGAATCTTTGATAACTTTTAATGTATGTTGTCGTAAAGAACGTGGCACAAGCCACCGGACCAGCTGAATCCAGCAGCGTGATAAACGCGGTTTCGAACGGTCGTTTCGTTTTTTTGTATTATTTATAAAGCCGCGGGTTCCCACAGCTACGAAACAACTCGTTTATTTTCTTCCTTTACAATTACTTTTTTCAAATCTTATTTATTAATTTAATTAATTAGCTCGTGTGTTTTTTCATTGAAATTGTCTCTTTACTTTTCCTTTTTTTTCTTCTTCTTCTCAAGTCTAACTCCTAAGCATTTACATATGTACTTTTGTCGTATGAAATCAAGTAAGTAGCATTTTTTAGGATTTTCGCTTTCTGTTTATCAATAATAAAACAATTTTTTTTTTACATTTTCTAAGTTATTTCCTCTCTCTTTTTTTTTTCCTAAGCACAAAGTATGTGTTTTTCTATAAAACCGACAATTTTTTTTCTTAATGTTAAAAAGGTTAACTTGTGAGAACAACAACAATATACAGTATGTGGAAATTCCCTTCGCAGATTAAACGTTTATTTGAATGGAAATTATAGTTAGCTATTACACCAAGTTGAACAAGAATTATTCAACTCATTTGAATATTTTTTTCTTACGACTTTTAAGTAAATAGAATTAACATTTGTTTACTAACTTAGAAGGTTAGAATTGTATACTCTGAAATTCAAATTCCTATAAGACTATTAATGTGAAAATATTTATCTTCAAAATAGAGTGAAGTTAGAGAACAAATACTGTACCTAAAGATCTTTTATATATGGTTTGTTATGATGATTATGTAATATCATCATGTTTGCACATAAACTAATAAGTCGCCAACACGTTAAATGTATATACTGGATATGTACGTATTTTTATCAAAACATCATTTACTAGTGTTAGATCGTTCGTAATTAAATTTGTATTTAAATCCAATTTGTGTATCAAATTAGACACTATATGCCATATGAGTGTTGTGCAACTTGCCTATATATCCGTAAATGAATAATAACGCTTTTTTTTTACTAATAAAACTTTTGTATCAATTCGGGATTAGATTGGCATATTGAAACGACAACCTATACATTTAAATTCACTTTGTTTTTTCTCTTTTTCCCTAACGCGCAATCTTTAATTATTATTGTTCTCAGCTCTCTAGAACTGTAGTTTAGTGGGATGTGAATACATGCAAGGTGGACATGGGAGAATCTGCTAGCGGGTGGAAGCCTTCTCACGGAATATGACAAG
This sequence comes from Capsella rubella, assembly GCF_000375325.1. Lineage (NCBI taxonomy): Eukaryota > Viridiplantae > Streptophyta > Magnoliopsida > Brassicales > Brassicaceae > Capsella > Capsella rubella. The sequence goes on from NW_006238919.1 coordinate 12,853,693, forward strand.
GCAAAACTTCTTGCCACAGCAAATTGAGAGATTCAGCGAGGGAAAAGTCTAAAGTATTTAAGACTTTGTAGACATAATTCTCTTTTTTTTTTTATATCTTCTTCTTCCTCTCTCAGTTTGTTCTTTAGTATAATTAATCTTAATATAGGTTGTTTTGGCTACATGATGCATGCATGGATTAAACTGTATGACGTTATCATGTGTGACGTGTCGTAACTCATCATTCGTCAGCAGACTTTGTGGAATAAAACCCCATCTGATAATGAATCCCGTTATCTGTTATAGTGCATGCGATCTATCAAATATAATACTACTCGCGTTTAAAATATTCTGACACCGAACATATTTATAGTTTATTTTCTTGACGAAACGATAATTGTATATTTAACCACTGTAATCGTATTGGTAGCTAGGTTTGCAAATTTATCTATTTTTACACGGGCAATGGATCTAATTTGCTATATGGCTAGCCATCCAAACTGAATGATCAATTGCAATATCAAACAAAAGAACGTATTTGAACTGAACTCTATATATGTTTCATATAAACAAAAGAATGGTTAGAGACCAAAACGGATAAATTAGTCTCCTCCAAAACAAGTCTCGCGGTTGACTTCATCTAAAATTGTAAGTCATCACCCAACAAACTCGAAGCCACTCTCAAGTGTTCCTGACAACGCATTTAATACTGTTTTTTTATTACATATACGACAAATGGATATGCTATAGGATATGGCGGTAGGCATGACCACGGTTACGGTTAATGCGGTTATGGTTAATTAACCACCGGTTAACGGTTATAATTTTTTAACCATAACCTTAATCATTATATATACGGTTAAGACGGTTACGGTTATATACGGTTACGGTTAATTACGGTTACGGTTAAATACGGTTACGGTTATTTGATGATTATTATAATATTAATATTGGAGATAAAATTTTATGAAATATTATTTATTTTACAAGTAAAAAATATATCTGATTTCAATTATTTATAGTGAATTAGTTAAATCTGGGTATTGTATACAGTTATAATATAATTTATTTTAAAAATTTAAATATGCGGTTAACCGAGCGTTTAACCGTACGGTTAACCGACGATTAATTACGGTTAATTATGGTTACGGTTAATTAACGGTTACGGTTATTATTATTTTTTAACCGTAACTAATTTACTTTTACGGTTAACGGTTACAATTTTTAACCGTTTTATACGGTTACGGTCCGGTTACGGTTGATAAACGGTCCGGTTACGGTTAAAAATACGGTTAAGGTTAGCTTTTGGTCATGCCTATATGGCGGGTTATTTTCCATTTTGACTGCGAGCGAGTCTTGGAAAAAATATTACAATTTTTATTTTTGTAAAAAAGCTTATTCCCGTTTAAACTTAGAAAATCTTGAACTCACTACGTTAAAATTATGAAAACCTGATTAACATCATGCATGATTTTAGTTTCCCACCTAAAAATTGCTATAGCTTCTAACAGAGGTTATGAAAGAAAAAGAAAGATCTAATTAAAGAACAATTCTTATGGTTAATGGTTTAATTTGCAAACATACATTTCCACCATATATAATCGAGCCAATTAAGCGTAGTTAAAGTGATTCAACCGGCAGAACGCTTCTCAATGCTTAAACTAATAAAGTCATTTGCTTCGAAAAATGCTAATTATTTGAATTCAAATTCTCAATTGATATATGTCTGCCTCATTTTTCATTTTTAAGCGTATAATTTGGTATATTCCTCCCAATGATTTTCACAGCATAGCACCTACAAAATTAGTATGTACATCATTCTTGTTGCTTAGTCACTTCATAATCTTGTCAATTATTCGAGATATAGTTAGGTGAGTTGATTTATTAGTAATTGTTGGAAAGAAACTTGTGCCTGACGTGACGACGTTGCATATATATCCGAAAAAAGCTATAAATCATTAAAAGAAGTTGACCTAAAAAAGACCTACAACAAGTCTCTGGATACCAAAATTTCCATGAACTTCCACATCTTTATGTTAGCTCGTAATCCTCGTTCGCATCTCTGTCGTCAGATCATGCAGAGTCATGTGCGTGACATGATACTCCATGATCTCATAACACATCCAATCAATCTTCCACGGAAAACATATTATTTATATAGGCTTGTTGCCCTGAGCTAGTTTAGTATAATTGTCACTCGAAATTAGGAGTTCAGTGTGGTGAGTACACTAACTAATAGTCTAAAACTAAACTTAAGGATACGACTACTAAAACAGTTAGTATACAGGTCAAGGTACTAAGGTAGACTTTTCTTTTATAACAAACTCTATGATCAGTCTGAGATGGTGGAGAACACAATAATGACGAAAGAGTATTAATATCAGTTAAGACGATGGACCTACATTAATAAAGTGCCTTTGTAATTGGAAACAGAAGGGGTCCGATTTGATGAGATGGAACTGATTATGAATTTCGGCATTCTCGTGACATATTTAAATTTTGGATGCGGGTACGTAAAGTTGTGTCAGTCTGATTCAGATTAAGAGAGATACAGTTTAGGACTGAATATGAGATTTTTGTGGCAAAAGGAGAGACGGCTCATGCATCATCTGTTTGGTTTCTTAGCACCACCTGATGATACCGTCTAACTTGTAGTGCTAACCTCAGTGTGGCCTAGTGCTAGCCTATTGGATGGGATGGAGGATACCCACAACAGAAAGAGGATACTGTACTCGTTGCTCAACCAAATTGCTACAAAGCGAAGATGTTTTAAGCTCTGCTTTGGGTTCTAATGATTTGTAGTTTTAACCTCTGTCCGTACTAATATTGCATTCTCCAGTGTATGTATACAAAAGAATGCTTGATGTCATAATAGGACATATGCAACTGTTATCGATTCCAGTTTATGATAGATGAGAATATGGATAGCTCTTAAATCAAATCAAATCAATAAAGTTTGCTAATGAAAACAAAACCTAGATTCCAAATGCATATTAAAACCTTCTGTTTCCAAAATCAAACACAATGAGCAACCCTTCGTTAAAGGAGGAACGACACAATGGTGTCCTGTGTGACACATCAGATGGACTATTTTATTGATTGCATAACACAACAAAACTTTCTTTTTTATTGAACAAAACAATATTTACCTTTTTATGAATCGTTTCGAGGTCTTGAATCTAATTTTCCCCAATATGTTTCTTCCTTGCTCAATTGTATTCAGTGTTGTTACACATAAAAGGACACACTCATGCAAGTCACCATTTTCAGGAAGATCCTACTTGGTGTCCTTGATAGAACTACTGGTGTAACAATGCTTCCACAAGCTAGATAATTCAATTGAGAACTATGTGATTGAGGCCTTTTTTGTAAGCCTAAACCTGGTTCCTAGGATGCTTTTCCATAGATCCATTCCCCAACACAAACGGCATTCATTCCTGTATCTCTGTCAAACCACTGCAGTTGATTCCTTTAGAGACTTCAGAGATTTCACCTTATTACATACTCTGCTTAATGGGGGGTGCGATTGTTGTATAAAGTGATTTAAGACATATGAAAAGTACTGATGCTTATTAGATATCTCAAGGCTAATCTGTATACATAATCTTGTTTTATTGAGCAGAGAACGTAAAGAATCAACATAGAGCTTATAAGAAGATCTCTGAGCAATTCAAAAAGCTTTAAAGCTTGGAGATGAGAGAATGGTAAAAAGTAGCACGAGACAGGTAAGTGACTTTCATGGTCTCCTTGATCTTGAACTCCACAGTCACCACTGACAGATTCCTCCCAGTCCTCACCACCGATGCCTCCACCACCAATTCACTCTGAAAAATCTCATACAAATCAAGCTTCTCTGATTCGAAGAAGATCCAAAGAATCATAAAGAAACGAGAGATGAATAGCTTACCGAGATAGGGGCAGAAGAGAGATAAGACATACTCAATTCACCAAGGAAGAGATGTTTGTCTTCAGACACAACAGTTTTCACACAAGCCATAGCTACTCTCTCTGCAATTGATGCGACTGCTCCTCCATGTAACCCATTAAAGAAATTCTAATTTCACAACAAAACCAAATCAAAGATCGAAACTTTTAGGTATAAGAAACAAAAAAAAAAAAAAAAAAAGATGGAAACTTTACGAAACCCAATTGAAATAATTGAAAAGCAGAGAGAAGAACAAGAAGATTACGGATAATGCTGGCGTGACGACGAGGGAGCAAGAGACACGGCCGCGTGAGATGGAGAGAGCTCGTGTATTGCTTTGAAATAAGACGGAGAAAGAGTCGAATGAGGTGAAATCGTTGACAGATGAGTCAGGGGCGATAGCTTTGAAGAAATCAGCAACCATCAATACGTGATTTGGATCGATTTCTTTCGATACCGACGTCGCCTCGGACGAGACCGGAGGACACGGCATCGTCGTGTCTGTGCTTCCGCTCCCGGTTTCTCGGAACTTTTCCCAATTCATTTTCTTTTTTAACTTTTATCTGTTTTTTTTTCAAAATTAATTGATTATTTTTTTCGTAGAATGTTGAATTTCTCTCTTTTGTAATTAACTTTTTCCTATTTTTAGAAAACTAATAAACAGTAAGCAAAAATTAAGGTTAAAGTTAACTACAGCCACATTTTTTATTTTTGAGGCCGATCTACTAGTTTATTCACAATTTAAAACAAAAAAAAAAAAGTAAAAAATCTAATCAATTGGTTTTTAATATTTTTTTGGGAATTTAAGGAAAATCAGTTGGTAAAAAAACTAATTTAAATATGAGCATCTTGCTTACACTATGGTGATATGATACACTAAATTATATTAGTTATTTAGTTATGTATATATATATATATTATGTTTATTTTTACAATGATATTAGATATATCAACTTTTATTTTAGTTACAAAGTCCGTTTTTGATTTCGTTTTTATTTTAGTGAATTTAAATCAGAACTTTTAATGGGTTTTGTAGATATGCTGTAGTTACTGGAGGAATTAAACAGAGGAATCGGATTTGAGATATGCAGACAATTAGCGAGTGAAGGGATTAAAGTTGTTTTTGACCTCTAGAGATAAGTAAAGAGGACTTGTAGCCGTTGAGACACTTAAGAAAGAGCTTAAAATTTCTGATCAGAGCATTGTCTGAAATCAGCTTGATGTCTCTGATCCTGCTAGTATCACATCTCTTGCTGAGTTTGGGAAACTCGATATCTTGGTAAGATGAGTAAACTGGTCTCTTTGATCAGTTTAAGTCTTAAATTCTACAATTTCAAGCCTGGATTTGACTAGAAGCTAGTGCCTTGTGTGATTTATCATAGACATAGTGGAGTCGTTTAGGTATCTCTTGTTCCTGTCCTGTACCATTTCTGTGTTAATGTTTAATGATATTTTGATTGCTTTACAGGTCAATAATGCAGGGGTTGGTGGTATAATCACTGATGCTGATGCTCTAAGAGCTGAGGCAGGGAAAGTATGAAAATCGTCGTGTTTATCTTGCAGCCAAAGTTTTATGCTCTGCTACAAATTGCATCTAAAACATTTACTTGTAAACTTGAATAAAATATACTTTACAAATACAGAATAAAATATGCAGTTCCATAAAGAAAGGAACAAAAACAGAATTTGCATCTACTTCATTGCTTTACTTAAGAAAACGTTGGCTCTTTTTATCAATTTAATGATTATGTATTTCACAAAGGAACTCTCCCTAGTCCCGGGTTAACTTACGAGGACTCATGTTCTTCACCTGCAGCTGCATCAGAAGTTTCTTCTTCTGTGGGGTTATTAGCTTCATCTTCGTCTTTGGGTTCGGCTTTGTCTTCCTCAGCCCCCGAGCGACGGTGGTTAGCTGCGGCTTGGAGGACATGACTGTAGTTACCTTTCTCGAGGAAAAGCTGGCTGAAGTGGACTTTGCAGTAAAGGATGCCATCGAGAGCAGCATATGAAGAGTGTGTTAATGGACAACCACTGTGTGCACATCTGAAGCAAGTCTTGTGGTAAGACTCTCCTTCCATTGTCATCTTCTCCAGAGGGTAGACTGTTTTCTTACAAGCTGCACATTTGTCTTGTGTTCCGCTAAAGAAGGAAGATAACCTGTTTGGAGCCCTCGACTTTGGAGATAGATCACACAACCAAGAAGTCTAGATTAGAAAACATTGAAGACACGACAAAAATAAGAGAAAACAAAGGAATTGTGTTCATACCGTTTCATTCGATTTTTCGGTCTTTCCTGCTGTAAAAGAGACAACAGCCAAAGATTGTTAGATTTTTCAACAAAAGGATTAAAGGAACAGAGCTAAAAAAACAGAGGATTTAATAAAAACCTGTTTGAAAATTCTTGCTGAAGTTTCCAGATTCCTTGAAGAGCTGTTCAAAATGGGTCTTGCAATACAAAACTCCATCCATGGATGAATAGTTACATATCTGTAAAAGACAAAGAAACAATTTTCATTTTATGTGTTTTCACAGAAACAAAAGAGGGACAATGGAGACAGAAGAAAGATAGAGCAGATACCACGAGGGTGCCATTGCAATGGCTGCACCTGAAGCATGACTTGTGATAAGGCATTCCTTCCAATGTCATCAAGTCCATAACGTATACCGTCTTGTCACACGCCTTGCATTTGTCTAGAGTCCCTGTAAACGCCATTGTTTTCCAAGTTTTTCTTCTTCTTTTTTTTTTCCCCTCTATGAGCTCTCTGCCATTTTATTATATCACAAATCTAGGGGTCAAAATTTTTGTTCTGATGGTTGAGATTCGAGTGAGGAGAACCCTTAAAAAATGTTAAATCATCTATATTCTACTATAATCTAATTCTGGCTTAGCATGGGAACACACGAAAATACGCTATTATCAAAAATGAAAAACACTATTTACACCGATTAAGTGCTTATATATATATTTTAGGGCATCTCCAAAGGTAGTATTTAAACTACATTTTTAGAGACTAAAAATTTAAAAAATATTAGTAAAACATGAAAGAGAAAATTATAGGTTTCTATATTAGAGATTTTGGAACCTTATTATGAATTCCTAATCACACTTGTCACTTTATTATTTGCTTAGTTGTATTTAAATAATAGAATATAAATATATAAGTTAAAATTTACCAAAAAATAAAATAAAATATATAAGTTAAAATATTAATATACTTTTTTTTTTAGAATCTCTCACCATCTCTCACCGTTGGAGATGGTCTTATAACCTTTCTGATTTTGATATGTTATGAACACAATTATATGAAGATCCTTATACAAAATGGGTAACATAACAAAACTGCCTTTCAACCATCATACTTACCCATCGGTTGAAAATCGTATTTTTTGTGTAACTAGAAAATCACTTATCAGAACTCACGAGAAATTGAAAACGGTAAAGAATAGGGGTCATATTTTGCAAAGCAATAAAACATGGGGTGAATACTGTATATAAATAACTTCTTTATCCACAAAAAGGTGAGGACCTATATTAAAAGGAAAATATGGGTTATTAATGTAAAGAATAGAAACATCAAGGGTCATATGGATAAATAACCGATAATAAAGCGAGAGAGTCTCTCTGAAAGAAAGAGGAGACAATCCATTGACGCCCTAAGCAAAAGAAAAACAAAAAAAAAGACGCCGGCGAGTGTATTCGTCACTTTCCTTGTAACCGAACCACTCAAATTTTTTCCCGAGAAAATTTTTCTTCTTCTCTCTCTCTGTCTCTCGTTTCACGCTTTCTCTTCTTCGGATTTGTGTAATATCATTCGGAACTCTCGATTCGTTTTCTTCTTCCGTTTCATTTTTTTGTTTTCTGGCGGACCGGTTTGTGGTTTTATTTGAGCATTCCCGATCTTGCCTAGAGTTCCACGATCAGTTTCTCTAAACCCTAGGTTTTGAACGAGCATTCTCTTCCTCTCTTTCTTCTCTTAACTCCCAGATTATTGCAGATTCTTTGTAGTTTTTTTGTAAACGATAGATTTAGGGTTTGTCTGTGCCTAGTTTTCGAGATCGAGAAAGATTTGCGATGAATAACAGAGGAAGGTATCCACCGGGGGTTGGAACCGGACGTGGTGCGCCGCCGAATCCAGATTATCATCAGTCTTATCGGCAGCAACAACCTCAAGATCAGCAGTATGTTCAGCGCGGCTATCCGCAGAACCCTCAGCAGATGCAACTGCAACAACAACAACAACATCAACAGCAACAGTGGTCAAGACGCCCTCAGCTTCCTGGAAACGCCAGTAACGCTAATGAGCTTCAGAAGACGTCTCAGTCCGAAGCTAGCAGCGGCGACCCTAAGTAAGTTCTTGCTCTTGAATACAAGTAGTGAATACGTTTTGTTTTGCAAATGACGATGCTGGATTGCTTGTTATGAATGGATTTGGTTTGCAGTGTGTAATGATTTGTGCTGTTAAATGATGCTGGAGTGGTCTGTGTAATGATTTGGTTTGATTTGAAGTGAAGTTGTATCTCTCTTGTGCTCATGGATTCTCTGTTCTCTGTTTCTCTCAGTGGCCAAGATTGGAAGGCAACTTTAAGGCTCCCACCTCCTGACACACGTTATCAGACAGCGGTATAGCTTGACTACTTTCTTCAGAGTTTTTTTCTCTCTTATAGTGATTATGAATCTTGAGGATTGTTGTTCTTTTTCAGCAACATGGAATGAATGCTTTCTCGATAAATGATAGTTCGTGATGAACATTGTCTTTGATATTGTCTGCAGGATGTGACAGCTACGAAAGGAAATGAATTCGAAGATTACTTTCTGAAAAGAGATCTGTTAAAAGGAATATATGAGAAGGGTTTTGAGAAGCCATCTCCAATTCAAGAAGAGAGCATTCCAATTGCTTTAACTGGTAGTGATATTCTTGCTAGAGCCAAAAACGGTACAGGAAAGACTGGTGCCTTCTGCATTCCAGTTCTTGAGAAAATCGATCCAAATAACAATGTGATTCAAGGTATGTATTCTGCTTTCCTTTTAAAACTTTTCTCTGCTTGAGACCAATGATTGGGTTCTTTTTATATTTGTGAAATAATAGTTACTAACTAACTGTGTTTGTCTTGCACCACTTGTTGTTCCTTCTTATTATGCAGCCATGATTCTAGTCCCAACGCGAGAACTGGCCCTTCAGACATCACAGGTTTGCAAGGAGCTTTCCAAATATTTGAATATCCAGGTAATGGTCACCACTGGCGGTACCAGTCTGAGAGATGATATCATGCGACTACATCAACCTGTACATCTGCTGGTTGGAACTCCGGGAAGAATATTGGATCTTACAAAAAAGGGTGTGTGTGTTTTGAAAGACTGTGCAATGCTTGTCATGGATGAGGTGAGCTCCTGGCTTTTTCTAATATTTTGATCACAACTCTATCTTCCTTGGTGATATGGCTCTGTGAAGATTCAACAAAATTTATACCATAACTGTTAACAGTCATTTACCCCTTAGTGCATTTTTAAGTTCTTTCTTCTATTCCTATGTCTACCTGATTTTGATTTTGATTTTGTTTTATTGCGTCATAAGCTTCAATGTTTCTGACTCCTTACAAATGATTTTTACCAGGCCGACAAGCTTCTGTCTGCAGAATTCCAACCTTCTCTAGAGGAATTGATACAGTTTCTACCACAAAATCGTCAATTTTTGATGTTTTCCGCCACATTTCCTGTCACTGTCAAGGCTTTTAAGGATCGACATCTCCGGAAACCCTATGTTATCAATCTCATGGATCAACTCACGCTTATGGGTGTCACACAATATTATGCCTTTGTTGAAGAAAGACAGAAGGTTCACTGCCTCAACACACTTTTCTCTAAGGTCAGATGTCTAGACATATCCCTGTAACTACATAAGTATTTGGCACTTGATTTTGGATTTTCTAAACTAGTTATGGTTTTTTTAAAATCCCAGCTGCAAATAAATCAATCGATAATCTTTTGCAACTCTGTCAATCGAGTGGAGCTATTGGCTAAGAAAATTACAGAACTTGGTTATTCATGCTTCTACATTCATGCGAAGATGGTTCAAGACCATAGAAACAGAGTTTTCCACGAGTTCCGCAATGGTGCTTGCAGGAATCTCGTTTGCACTGGTATGCTATGTTTGTTCAAGCATGTATTTTAAACAATGATCAAGTGTGTAGTTGGTAATGATGATGATGATATGACTTAATGTGAAATGACTGGTGCAGATCTGTTTACTCGTGGAATAGACATTCAAGCTGTGAATGTAGTGATCAACTTTGATTTTCCTAGGACTTCTGAGTCGTATCTACACAGGGTATGTTAAGAACAAAATTGGTTTATGATCTAGCATGTCCTAAGTAGATCCTCATTGTTCTTAATTCATATTGTGACATGCGCAGGTAGGCCGATCAGGACGGTTTGGACACCTAGGATTGGCTGTGAATCTGGTAACATACGAGGACCGCTTCAAAATGTATGTCTAACCTTCTTTTTACTGTTCTAACTGGATTTTTGTGTGTGTTAGGTTATAGTTTTCTTAGTCATTTATCATTTTTTGTTTTTGTTTTTGAAAACAGGTATCAGACTGAGCAAGAACTTGGGACTGAAATCAAGCCAATTCCATCTAATATCGATCAGGCAATCTACTGTCAGTAAACTATGTAACCGTGCATGAAACGTTTCTCCACCCGAAGAAAGACGCTGGTTGATTAAAATGGTAAGATAAAACTCTGCTCTTAGCTTGTCAAAGCAAAAATTAAAGTAGGAAAAAAGCTGGAGTGCATATTTAAGAGCAATGTGCCGAACGTTTCAGGTGTTTCCGAAGCTTTAGATGGGGGAGGAGATGAGGCAACAAGTACTTGGCGGTTCATGTAAAAAAGACTCGTTACAGAGTGGTTTGGTTCTTAATCTCTTTCTAGACTTTTTATGTTTCCTGGTTATATGAAACCTTTTGGACGTAGCACTTACGACGATGACTCCCCTCTCTGACTTGGTTAGTAATAAAGAATAGAACGTATGAGACTCTCTCGTCGCTGTTTTGTTTTCGGGTTGGGCTTTGTTTGGAATCACGGCCTTGGCCCATGTAGGATTTTTATATCATGAAATTTGAACTTCTTTATTTTTATTTTATTTTTTACTTTTGAGAAAGAGTGATTTTTAAGTTTTCCAAAAGAATTTCTTCCACATGATAGTATATAGTGTATTTATAGTTTTGGTTGGTAATTCACGCCGTGGAAACACGATTTGGTTCACGAAATTTTATGTCTAATTGTACAACAAAAGGGTATATATTCTTCAGTAATGTGTGTAACTGTTGGCAATCTTGTTATCTAGTGGAGATGAAGAAAATGAAATATGTGAATCATGTAAAATCAGAATCATCTGTGGAGATCGTTTCTCTTACATGATGAAATAGATATGGTATCATTTAATTCTTTCATGAAAATAAACATAGATGAAACATATGTAGCAGAAAAAAAAAGAAGGGAAGGGAAGGGTTTGACTTGTAGCTGACCACATTTACTGATGATATATATGAATGAGGGGACCCCAGTCATTGTCTGCAAAGGTCTCTTCTTACACAAAACAGTAAGTGTATCTTTTTTTCTTTTCTTCTCCTCTCTTTTTACTTTGACTCTTTATGATCCCTAAGCCTATGACATATGGCGTGTCCTCTTTCTATTGGATTGTTTCATGACTCTTGTCATTTAATTTTCTTAATAAGAAAACAAGTAATAGTGAAGTTTGGAGTAAAAACCACAGCACAGAAACTTCGACAAAAATAACTCACAGAATACCAACAAAAATAATTAAAAAAAAATGTATAAATAGAAGACATTATTGTTCATAAATGAAGAAGAGTTTCTTTCTTTCTTTTTCTTTCGGATTCTAGTTTATACTAAATGTTTTTGTCATTAAAACGTGTTTGTCACATCGTCATTTTTCATTTGCCTTCGGCTTCTACAACAACAACAACAAGTCACTGTCGTCTCCATTACTTCCACTTCCTGCTCCTTTCTCTTCGACTCTTCTTCCCTTTTTATTTTTCATTTCGAAACAATAATAAATGTTTCTCTCTGGTTTTATATGTATATATCCCGGCTGAAGAGGGGATGTCTCGTATTATCCGCCATTAATGCTCTCTTTTTTTTTATTTCCTGTCTCTTGCAATTTACAAACCCTCCTCCTAGTCCTATAGCCCACTTCTTTTACTTTCTTTCCCTTAGCTGTTTTCTTTCGACATCAGTTTTTTTTTTGGCTACGTCATATCTGAAGATGCAATCTGAACAACAGAGTGTATTAGTGCAACAAGTAATTCAGAAGACTTAACGAAAGAAGAAACAACAAAGAAGAAAAATGAGGAAAGGCGGTTTGGCTTGGGCACAAGACAAAGAAAAAGTGTCTAGAATCATCTAGAAGCGTGAACACTTTACTTTTATAAGAATAAAAGTAAATTAGAAGAGTTGGATAATTTCCTAATCCATAAAGAAAAAGGAAAATATCCTAAAACCTATTTAGAAGTGGAATAGGAATTTCCTGTTGTATGGAGATGTCCTAGTTCTATAAATAGGGAGCCAAGGCTTGAAGAAAGCTTGGCACAATTAAGAGAAAGAGATCTTGCAATAAGCTTTAACTTGAGAGAAAAGAAAGTTGAGAGCTTATCGAGTGCATAGGGTTTCTTTGAGTGATTCTAAGATCAAGTGTATGATCTTAGAAGGAGGGTCTTTGAGAGATTAGGAATTTGTTTAGGGAAAAACCCATTGTAAACAGAATTTCTATATATCAAAGATAGCGTTTTGAGAAATCCAGTTTTTACTATTCTGATCTAGTTCAATCCGTAAGACTCTTGCTTTTTCAATTGGTATCAGAGCAACACCTGTTCGATATACTACAGGTGAGATCTTGAGGACACAATGGAGAGTTACGGAGATCTAGTCAATAGTAACAAGGTTATCTTGGATGATGGCAACTATGGTTTTTGGAAATCTAGAATCAAATCGATCATTGGAGGTATCGACCGTTTGGCATGGAAGGCTGTTCTGGAAAAGTGGGTCGAGCCAACTATCACCAATAGCGAAGGAGAAAAGATACCAAAACCAGAAAGTGATTGGACTGAAGAAGAACAGAAAAAATCCAAGTATAATTCAAGAGCTCTCACAGCAATACATTGTAGTGTTGGAAGAAAGCAGTTTGAATTGATACAAGGATGTGAAACAGCGAAGGAAGCCTGGGATCTCTTACAAGCACACTATGAGGGAACTTCTAAAGTTCAGAACTCAAGAAAAGACATGTTGGCTTCACGTTTTGAAAATCTCAAGATGGAAGAACATGAATCGATCTCAGATTTTACTTCTAAATTGAGCACTCTAGCACAAGAAGCAGTAACACTTGGAAAGAAATACAAGGATCAGAAACTGGTGAAGAAATTCCTAAGATGTCTACCTGCTAGATTCATGGCATACAAAACTGATCTAACAGTTTCACATAAAACAGAGGATCTTAGTTTTGCAGAAGTTGTTGGGATGCTGCAAGCACATGAATTGGAACTAGGAGGGGTAAAGAAAACAAAAGGAATTGCTCTAGCTGCTAAAGAAGACCTGACTCAGACAGAGGATGACGATCCAGTTGGACTGCTTGTTAGAAGGTTTGATCGTGCTCTAAAGAAGTATGAACAAGGTCAAGGATCAGGACAGAAACGAACAAATTTCAGAAGATATTCTGAAGAAATCAAAGGACCTAAGAAATCTGAGATGCAGTGTCATGAGTGTAAGGGAATGGGACATTTTGCTCGAGAATGTCCAACCATCAAGCTTCGGGAAGCAAAGTGTGTTCTTTGCAAAGGAGTCGGTCATACTCAAGACAATTGTGTGAACCGCAAAGAGAAATCAATGATAAGCATGGAAGACGAATCAGATAGTGAGGAAGAAGAAATTCTAAATCTGGTTGCTATGATTGGAATCACAGAATTTGAAGATGGAGAAGAAGTGACTGACTCAGAAAATGAAGAAGAAGTTGATATAGTTCAGAACTACAAAGAAGTGCGTGATACTCTTGTCCATATGGGAAAAGAAAATCAGAATTTGCTAAAAGAGAAAATGCGCCTAGAGGCCCTAGTGTTAAAACTGCAGAATGAGTTGGAAGATGAAAAGAAGATTGCCAAAGATTGTGTACTAATGACAAAAGAAAAGTTAGTACTATCTGCTAAAGCTGATGATCTAGAAACTCAATTAACTGCAGAAAAGAAGGCAAAATCTGAATTACAGGCTGAACTAGACCAACAGTACAGAAAGATACACATGTTTGCAGGAACTAAGCAGCTTGATAAAATTCTGAGCTACGGAAGAACTGAGAAGACACATCAAGGACTTGGCTTTACTGGAGCAAATAGCTGGAGCACATCTACAACTAAGTTTGTATCTGCTGGAGTAGATCAGGTGAAACCTGAAGTAATGAACACCAATAATACCAAATATGCAGGATGCTTCTTTTGTGGAAGGTTAGGACATTATAAGGCATACTGCTACAAGTACTGGGAAAAGGTTCGAAGACTAAAGAACCTTGGAAAGTATTTTTGGAATGGGTTCAAACGTCAAATATGGATTAAAAAATCTGATCTATATCAGCCTAAACGTGTGCCTACCTCAGACCTAGGTTTTCGATGCAACATGGCCATGCTTACAGAGGAAGAAGAAGAAAGTTTACCTTGGTATTTTGATAGTGGCTGTTCTCGACATATGACAGGATCACAGGAGAATCTGGAAGAAATCAAAAAACTGAGAGGCGGAAATGTTACCTTTGGTGATGGAAGGAAAGGAATCATACAAGGCAGAGGTAAAACTTGATAATGTGTATCTTGTACAAGGGCTGAAGGCAAACTTAATCAGTATAAGTCAACTGTGTGATGAAGGAATGTCAGTTCTGTTCACAAAAATTGACTGTAAAGCCATGGATGAAGATGGAAAGACTAAACTGCATGGGATAAGGTCAGGAAGCAACTGTTACATGTGGGAGAAAAATGCTGAGAAGTGCTTCAGTGCAAGAGACAACCTGAATTTATGGCATCAAAGGCTAGGGCACATCAATGTCAGAAATTTAACTACTCTTGTAAACAAGGAAATCATCCGAGGAGTACCTCAACTCAAAGGTGAAGATAAGATGATATGTGGACCATGCAATCAAGGAAAGCAAGTTAATATTCAGCACAAAAGGGTTCCAGATGTGCAGTCAAAAGTTGTTCTAGATCTGATTCATATGGATTTAATGGGGCCGATGCAAGTAGAAAGTCTGTCAGGAAAGAAGTACGTATTTGTGTTAGTTGATGACTACTCACGATACACTTGGGTTCGGTTCATTCAAGAAAAGTCAGAGACTGTGAACAGCTTCAGGATTCTAGCACTTCAACTCATCAATGAAAAAGGATCTATTAAGAAGATAAGAAGTGATCATGGAGGAGAATTTCAGAATGAGTCAATGAAGGAATTTTGTGAAAGTCATGGTATAGTGCATCAATTCTCAGCTCCTAGAACTCCACAACAAAACTGTGTAGTGGAAAGAAAGAATCGAACATTGCAAGAGATGGCACGAGCTATGATACATGGAAATCAAGTACCAAAGAGATTTTGGGCTGAAGCTTTAAACACAGCATGCTACATAGTAAATCGTGTGTATGTCAGAAGAGAAACCTACAAGACACCATATGAGCTATGGAAGGGCAAAACACCAAACTTGAGTTATTTTCATGTGTTTGTTTGCAGATGTTTCATTCTGAATGACAAAGACTATCTAGGAAAATTTGACTCCAAGAGTGATGAAGGCATGTTTCTTGGATATTCTGAAAGTAGTATGGCATATAGAATATTCAACAAAAGATCATGTGCTGTAGTTGAATCAGTCAACGTGGTGTTTGATGATTTAGCAGGTTCAAACAAAGGAAATCGTAATTCAGACAGTGATTCAGAAACAGAGGCACCTGATTCAGAGGCAGAGAAGGCTGAGTCAGAAACAGAGGAAACAAAGGACAATGAGTCGGAACGAGAAAACTCTCATTCAGACTTACCTGGTACTCCGACAGTTCATAAGAATCATTCAGCCTCAGATATCATTGGAAAACTCACTGAAAGAAAGACCAGAGGAGTGCAAATCGATTTCAAAAAGCTACATAGTAACTTTGCAGTATGGGAAACAGTACAATTTGAGTGCTTTGTGTCATTCATTGAACCAAAGAATCATGTTGAAGCTCTTAAAGATGATTTCTGGATCATAGCAATGGAAGAAGAACTTGAACAGTTTGAACGAAATCAAGTATGGGAGTTGATTAAAAGACCAGAAGAGATCAACATCATAGGAACTAAATGGATCTTCAAAATCAAAATCGATGAAAGTGGTGTTGTAGTTCGGAATAAAGCAAGGTTGGTCGCACAAGGATATACTCAAATCGAAGGAGTTGATTTTGAAGAAACCTTTGCTCTTGTTGCACGGTTGGAATCCATCAGATTATTTCTGGGAATGGCTTGCATATTGAATTTCAAAGTGTATCAAATGGATGTAAAAAGTGTCTTTCTTAATGGTTATCTACAAGAAGAAGTCTATGTAGAACAACCTAAGGGGTTTGAAGATGTGACTCATCCCGAGTATGTGTATAAACTGAAGAAAGCCCTTTATGGATTAAAGCAAGCACCCAGAGCATGGTATGATAGATTGACAAGTTATCTGACTGAGAATGGATATATTCGTGGAAGTGTCGATAAAACCTTGTTTACACTTGAACAAGCTTCTGACATTCTGGTAGTTCAGATTTATGTTGATGATATCATTTTTGGAAGTACATCAGAAATACTCGTCAATGGATTTGTGAAGATAATGACCCAAGAATTCGAGATGAGCTTAGTAGGAGAGCTAAAGTATTTTCTGGGATTGCAAATCACACAATCTGATGAGAGCATATTTATTTCTCAAAGTACTTATGCAAAGCAACTTTTAAAGAAATTTCAGATGGAAAAATGCAAAGAAGCAAAGACACCCATGAGTACATCTATCAAGCTGTCTAAAGATGAGAGTGGTATTGATGTCAGTATGAAGCAATACAGAGGCATGATAGGCAGTCTACTGTATCTTACAGCAAGTCGGCCGGATCTATGTCTGAGTGTAGGCATTTGTGTAAGATATCAAGCAAATCCCAAACAGTCACATTTGGAGGCTGTAAAAAGAATCATCAAATATGTGAAAGGGACAGTTGATCTCGGTATCTGGTACTCTAAAGGATCTAATAAGAATCTAGTTGGATATTGCGATGCAGACTATGCAGGAAGTGTTGTTGATCGAAAAAGCACAAGTGGAGGATGTTTTTTCTTAGGGAACAATCTGATTGCTTGGCTAAGCAAAAAGCAAAATTTTGTGTCTCTATCAACTGCAGAATCTGAATATATTGCTATGGGAAGTTGTTGTACTCAATTGCTTTGGATGAAACAAATGTCAGCTGATTATGGCATGGATTCTGGTGTACTTCAAGTCTATTGTGACAGCAAAAGTGCTATTGACATATCCAAAAATCCGGTTCAGCATTCAAGAACTAAGCGCATTGATGTCAGACATCATTTTATACGAGAGCTTGTTGAGAAGAAACAGGTTCTTATTGAGCATGTGGAAATAGAGGTGCAGCTAGCTGATATGTTCACAAAAGCATTGGATTTCAGTCAGTTTTCTTTTTTAAGAAATTCGAATGGAGTTTGTGCTATGTGAATCGGATTCTGTCTGATTCAAGGTACTGATTCAGGATGATGCAGTTCAAGTTATTTTACCGAAATAATAATCAGTTCCGTATTTTCTGGGATTTCAAAAGTTTAAATTTAAAAGAGAAAAGGAAAGAAAAATCGTTGTTTCCTCGAGATTCGGGTATCCAAAGAAAAGACGATCTTTTAGAAGGAGAGAGTGAAGGATGTGACCTCATAGTGAAAAAAAAAAAAAAAGACGAAGAAGTCGAGGGGTCTAGGTTTTTTTTTTTGCACAAAAATGGTGAAAGCTACTCTACGCGGGTTGATCGGCCGAAATCGTGGTGCTTCTACTGCTCGAGACGATGGTGCTCTCAATCATCCTCAGCTGATTGATGAATCGAGTGATTCAGAAACTACTCCTTCTCCTGTTCAGGCTCTTGTACCTTACGAGTTGGACTCCAGTGCTTCTCCTGTTTCGGATCCGGTTGCTACTCCACAAGCTGACATCGGTGAAGCATCTGCATCTGCGTATGCGTCAGCTCAGGATCATCCGACGGACGAGGAATCAACGCCGGTGTCTCGACCTGAACCAGTTCCAATTTCAGTCGAAATTCCAGAAGTTGATCCAACTGTTTCAGTTCAAGATCAGTTTCAACAGCAAGAGATGAAGAAGAGACAGCATACAGAATCAAACGCGCCTGAGTCTTCCAAAAAGCGTCGAATTAAGAAAGGTATTTCTAAATCTCCAGGGTTTGATTCATCACGTTTTGTGTCTCGTGCTGCTCAGTTACGGTATAATAGCTTCATCTCTCGTCGGTTTATTCAAGAACGTCGTGTTGATATTCTCAAGGAAGATACTTGGGGTTATTGTCAGAAGATTACGGATGTAGGATTAGAAGAACTTGCCTTTGAACTTGCTGATTATGTCAAAGCAATTGTCTGTGAGTTTTATGCTAATCTCCCTTCAGAGATGTCTCCTTCTGGTGTTCAAGTGTTTGTTCGGGGTTAGATGTTCGAGTTTTCTCCAACAGCTATTAATCGTGCATTACTTCAGAAGCCTCTGACTAAAGCAGAACGTCGAGCAGATGCCGCTGATAATGATATTGCAATTGATCAGGTTGCCAGAGTTCTTAGTGGGAAGGATAAATCTAACTGGAAAGGTTTAAGTGTCAAGAATTTACCTGCTGGAGTTGGAGCTTTGCTTATGATTGCTGCTTACAATTTGGTTCCATCCTCACATAAGAATCATCTTGCTGAAAAACGGGCCAGGGTAGTATACAAGATTTTTCAAGGTATTCGGTTTGATGTAGGTCAGCTGGTTTATGAACAAGTCATGGCATGGAATTCAATTCAGAATGATGATAAGCGTTGGCTGATCTTTCCGCGAGTTATCACTGAGTTACTGCTTGTACAGGGTGACATTATTGGTGAAGATGAGGACTTTATTGTTGCTGATGACTATGTGAAAGATCCTCGCACTGGTGAAGTTTATGCTAAGAAGTATCCGGGTGATGACAGTTTTGGGTGTACTGATGCTCCTGCGCATAAGGGTCCTTCTTCTGGTTATAATGTTATTCAGCTTGGGGAAATTCGTCTACCCTGTAGTGGGGATAACAGTGATGCAGCATCTTATGCAGCTTTGGTTGATACTGCTGTTGTTCTGAAAAAGCTTTCGGATGATGTTCTGAAGAAACTTACTACAGTTGTTGATCAATTGATTCAGAATCATCCCATGGCCAAGAAAGCTTGATTTTTGGTTTTTAACCTATGTATCTCAAGCAGGGGGAGAAGAGATCATTGATTATGGGGGAGTATTTGCTGCTGCTAGTGATGGGTTGTTTGATCATGGGGGAGTTTGAAGTTTTTTGTTGTTTTTGAAATTTCATGTTGAACTTTGCAAGTTTGCTTCCGTTTGTTTCAGTTTTAAGTTTCAAGTTGAACAATCTAGGAACTCAGTTTGTTTGAAGACTTCTTTGAATTTCAGAGTATTTTAAAGTTTGTCTTGGCTTAAAACTTCGGTAGTACAAAGATCTAACGTACAGATGCTTGAAGACTACAAGGTTAAAAAGGGGGAGATTGAAGATGCAATCTGAACAACAGAGTGTACTAGTGCAGCAAATAGTTCAGAAGACTTAACGAAAGAAGAAACAACAAAGAAGGAAAATGAGGAAAGGCGGTTTGGCTTGGGCACAAGACAAAGAAGAAGTGTCTAGAAGCATTTAGAAGCGTGAAGACTTTACTTTTATAAGAATAAAAGTAAATTAGAAGAGTTGGATAATTTCCTAATCCATAAAGAAAAAGGAAAATATCCTAAAACCTATTTAGAAGTGGAATAGGAATTTCCTGTTGTATGGAGATGTCCTAGTTCTATAAATAGGGAGTTAAGGCTTGAAGAAAGCTTGGCACAATTAAGAGAAAGAGATCTTGCAATAAGATTTAACTTGAGAGAAAAGAAAGTTGAGAGCTTATCGAGTGCATAGGGTTTCTTTGAGTGATTCTAAGATCAAGTGTATGATCTTAGAAGGAGGGTCTTTGAGAGATTAGGAATTTGTTTAGGGAAAAACCCATTGTAAACAGAATTTCTATATATCAAAGATAGCGTTTTGAGAAATCCAGTTTTTAATATTCTGATCTAGTTCAATCCGTAAGACTCTTGATTTTTCAATATCAATCATATTTTTTATACGTACAATACTTCAATATTGAGAATGAATCCCTATATTTCACAAAACTATTCGTGTCCAATGCTAAGATCAAAAACCTCAAACTCTTTTTTTTATAAGAAGATACTACTACTAGGAGGATTTACAAAACACTATTATTATTATTATACGGAACCTATTTTCATTTCGCTGAAAAAACTTATATACATTTCGCAATATTTTTCTAAACATCAAAAAGAAAAGGGGTTTCCAAATATTTGCAACCATCAATCATGATTATTTTTTGGACGACCTGTTGTTTTTGTTGCTGTTGCTGTCATGAACATTAAATACAAATCTAATAAATGTTGTACGAATTTTGCGTGTAATAAATGCCTCAGGGCCGGCTCGAAGCTCGCTGATCGTCCTTTTTTCGTGTCTCTATTCCACACACCATCCTCTATTTATTTCTTTTTTTCTCTCTTCTTCTATTTTTTTGTTTTTTTAAAAATAATTTCTATATAAATATACTTATTTCGTATCAAGAATCATAGATCGTGAATTCATTGCTTCCTTTGGCTTTTTCTTTCCTCTAGACGACATTAAAACCAGACCAGACCAAGAAATACATTTAATTAACTTCTTTTTCCCCTTTTTTCAAAAATTCTCTCTTTTTGATCCTATCTTCTCCTCCTCTTTATTTTCACTTTGGGGTTTGTCTGTCTCTTCTATTATGAGTCTAAGCGTCTTACTTGCTGTTCAATAGTTTTTTCTTATTTTGTCTCTCTGTGAATTTCTCTATTCGAAAAGAACCGTGGTTTTCCTTTTCCTTTGTTTTGTTAGTGCTAGCCTGCTAGGTCAGGGAAATAAAAATTATGGGAAGAACACCTTGTTGTGATAAGAAAGGTTTGAAGAAAGGTCCATGGACGCCTGAAGAAGATGAGGTTCTTGTTGCCCATATCAAGAAAAATGGCCATGGAAGCTGGAGAACACTCCCTAAGGAAGCTGGTAAAAAACTTATATTCTTCTTCCTCTTTTCCTCATTTCGTGAGATTCCTTAGAGAGATTTTGGAGAAAGTTTTCATCTTTACATCAAGCTTTTTTACTCCAAAACTCCATTTCCATTTCTTAAAGAAGAAAAAGTTTTCATCTTTATGTAAGGTTTTTTGGCTTTTGGAGTACCTTCATACGGGACTAGGGTTCTTGAGTGATTTCATGGAGGAAAAGCGTTTCATCTTTATAAGTTTTTTGTTTTCATGGAGGAAAAGCGTTTCATCTTTATAAGTTTTTTGTTTTGGGCTACAGGTTTACTTCGCTGTGGAAAGAGCTGTAGACTGAGATGGACGAACTATCTACGACCAGACATAAAGAGAGGTCCTTTCACTGCTGAGGAAGAGAAACTAGTTGTCCAGCTCCATGCCATTCTCGGCAACAGGTCTTTGTTTTTTACTTGCTTCATCAGCGCTTCCGCTCTAGCTTATTCTACATTGTCTGATTTCTTGTTTTCTAAGGTGGGCTGCAATTGCAGCACAGCTCCCAGGAAGAACAGACAACGAGATCAAGAACTTATGGAACACTCATTTGAAGAAACGTCTTTTAAATATGGGTCTTGATCCCAAAACCCATGAGCCAATAACTTCATTTGGGTTAGCCAAGCAAGCTCCATCTTCTCCCACAACTCGACACATGGCTCAATGGGAGAGCGCTAGAGTTGAAGCTGAGGCAAGGCTTTCTAGAGAATCAATGCTCTTCTGCCCTTCTTCCTCTGGAGCAGGAGTAAAAACTGATTGTGATCACTTCTTACGCATATGGAACTCAGAGATTGGTGAAGCTTTCAGGAATCTTGCTCCTTTAGATGAATCAGCTACTAGTCAAAGCCCTTGCTCTCGGACAACATCCTCTTCATCTGCACTTCAGAAGAGCTCAACAAAGTCTTTTGGAGGGAAAGAGGTTACTGTGGCGATTCATGGTTCTGATTCTTCCCCATATTCAAATAATCTAGAGGATGACTCAACAGACTCTGCTCTTCAACTTCTGCTTGATTTTCCAATAAGTGATGACGATATGAGCTTTTTGGAAGAGAACATTGACAGCTACACACAGACTCCTGTTGGTGTTGTTCCCATGGTTTCTAAATTCTAATCTTATGAAAGCCTAGCTAAGATAAAGTTTGAAACTTTGGCTCTTTTTGGTCTTCTGATTTTTGGGGATCAGAAGTAGGGATATAGTATCTATGTAAATCAGCATTAGTTCAGCAGAAAATAACTCCTTGACTTGAGTCATCGATCTTCTCTGTGTGATCGATTTGATGATAATGCTTGAGAAAAATGAAACAATGAACAAATATA
Organism: Capsella rubella; assembly: GCF_000375325.1. NCBI lineage: Eukaryota > Viridiplantae > Streptophyta > Magnoliopsida > Brassicales > Brassicaceae > Capsella > Capsella rubella. Next base: position 12,876,309 of record NW_006238919.1, read on the forward strand.
TTTCACTCTTTGACGTTTTTCACACACCAAATCAATATACAAACAAGATTACAATCACATTGGAGAGAACAAACAAATTGTAACACTTTACAGTTGAAAACACATGAAACTTGATTTGCAAATTAATAAGATTAGAAACACCCACAAGTTGCCTTTGGAACAGTTCCAGTGGCTCTGTATTTAGCAGCAGTTTCTTCTGCTTTGAGAATGTCTTCTCCACGCTTAGCTTCGACCAATGCCCTTCTCTCTTCTGCTTCCTTGTGAATCGCTGCAACCTTGTTCTTCATCCTCTCTGCATACTCTGCTTTCTTCTTCTCTAGTTGCTCCTGCAGTCCAAACACATTTCAAATTATTACACTTTCATCACAATCACACTAACACAGTTTTATCTCTGTTACTCTATATTGCTAAGTTTATTTATTATACCTCGATTTTCTTGAGCTGCGCTTCAACAGCGGCTTTCTTGCTGTTTTCCCAAGCAAGAACATCAGAGATCTTCTTCTCGGCTCTGTTCCATTTCAATTTGTTACCAAAATCAGACAAAGAAACCTAAATAACAAAACCAGTAATAAGAAGCTAGTACTCTCTCTTACTTGTTCTCTGCTTTGCTCTTTTCGCTGTCTTCCCACGCTCTGACGAAAGACAATCTCTTCTCCTTTGACAAATCAGCTAGCTTAACATCTAAAATACAAAAAAAAATAAAAAAATGAAGCTCAGTAACTTGCACAAAACATAAATTCACAACCAGAAAGTAGTCATATAGTTTAATTGTTGTTTTAAGCTCACCTCTATCGAGAGAAGCAGACGAAGATTTGGTAGGTGCAGGCTCCTCTACAGGTTCTGGAAAAGAATCTCAATTCTATTAGGATAACTTCATAAACATCAACTTCCCTAAACGTGACACAAAGCGCATACAGAACATATGGCATATACATAGAATTGGCAACAAAACAACAAAAAAATAACCAATTAAGCACACAATATAAAGGCGTTTCATTTCAACAATTGCAAATATAAATCTCGAGATTGCCATATTATAATGTTTAATCGTTTTGCAAGAACCACTTTTTTATATAATCTCTGGGGAAACACAATCCCAATAACATAATTCTCTGCAGAAAGCTCTGAAACCAATAATAAATCCTAATTGCTTTAAAAAAGAGTCCAAAATAAACTCAACCCCAAAACCCATAATTTATCATCAAAGCATAAGAGACCAAAACCATCAATAATTAATATTATGGCCCTAAAGAGATCAGATAAATAACTTACGCTCAACAACGGCAAGGGCTTTGGAATCATCCGAAATATGCTCCTGAGGTGGGTCTTGAATTTTCTCCTCCGTAACGTCTTTAGTGACATCAGCCGGAGCCGGAGCCGGAGCCGGAACAGGGGCTGGAGCAGGAATCTCCACCGGAGCTGGAGCCGCAACCTTGGCCGGAGACTCTGTGTCTAAGGCTATCTTCTGCTCCTCTGCCATTGTCTCTCAGCCGCCGAAGAAACAACCAGAGAGAAAAAAGAAAAGAAAAAAAAAATCAAAGTAAAAACGAAAATGGAATGACAAAAAAATTGATAATTAGGTATATTTCTATTTTCCAAACAACAGAGATTAGCTGACACCGTGGAACCTATTAACCGTGAAATTTGTTTAAACTTATCTAACTTTTTACATCCGTTGATCTTTCAAGTAAGTAGATCCTACGGCTTTAAGCCAATGATCCGTTGTGGATCCACGTGAACTACAATGCACCTGATCACAAAACTCAGCTTGCCGACAGACAGGCAATTGCGGTTAATCCATGCCACGTAATGAAATATTCCAAAAAAGACATAAAAAAATACAGACTGTTTTGAGAGAATAGTCGATTAAAAAACAAAACAAATTTTTTACTGTTTTGAGAATAATTAATAATTTAAGTGGATTTTCTAATTAAATAATAATATGTCTGGACAAAAAGCGTGACGTGGAGGAAGACACGCTGGAGACAGATAAGATACAAAAAGAGAGATGTTTTCTTCTGAGTTGTTTTGCTCTATTGGCGCGTGGACATTATCCCATCAATTGGATATTTTAAGGAGCGCGTGTAATGATTGATGAACGATTACGGGCAAGTAAGATGGGCCTGATTTGGTTGGGCCGATTTCACATTAGTTAGGAGATTATCCATTTCCAAAAAGAGGAGAGAGATGGACAAGGTTTGTTGACCAACTCTACCCCACAACATTTGTTGACTAAACTACACTGAGACTCTCTTACCAAGTTTCTGCGCAGTTTCTTCTGTAGATATGCATGAGAAACCTTCTCGTAGTTGTAGAGCATTCCTAATTTCATGATTTTTGCAGTGTGATTTCCCATCGAGTTTAAAACAAAATTTTAAAAGGTTTTGCATGATACCCATTCGCCTTGTAACCCGTATAAATCATACTTATACTCTTTTAAGTCTTAATACAATGTTATTTTTAGTTTTTTTTTTTTGGGGGGGGGTGGGGGGGGAAGAAGCTATCTCTAGAAATGGCCTAATCACAGTTAATTTAGCTCCTATATGCCCCATGATACTTTAAAGGGCTTTTAACAGAGACCCTTTTAGTGAACGAATGAAGATTTTAGTGACTGAAAAGTAAATCTTAGATTGTTGATCTTTTAATGTCTACGAGACTTGAGGCTTGCCGAAGTTAGACACGCTACTTATAGATTTATAGTGCAGTTGGCCACGTTACAACTTGTATTTGTAGGTAGTTAAAAATTACAACATATTGACTTGTTAGAACGAGCCACGTTAAATCATTGGGATTTAGTTAGACTAATTGATGAGAAATTCAGGATAGTTGTCTAGTGATGAGTATTTAAAAACAATATATATATTTATATACTAGGGTTTAATTTGTTTGGTAACCTAAAATATATATATCATGATTGAAGAAACGTGCGTAAGTGAACCAGCCAAAACCTCTAAATTAAAAAAATCACAAAATTAAACATGAGACGAAAGAGCCAAAGTGCTTCAAGACTCGGGTTCTGTTCCTTAACTAGTCTCGTATCTCATTGGTCTTTTTCTCGATTCTTTCTTCAAAAAAAAATGCAGATGAATAACATCGCAAAACAACGTAAAACGGTGTCGCTCCCTGGAAAAAGCATTATGAAAGCAACTGTTTTCATCGTCGCTTCTCTATTCATTTCAGCTACCCTCTTGCACTTCTTGGGCTATCTCCATTTTGTGAGTTTTATAAATCCAAAATCCCTAACCTTTAGATATATCTCAGTCTTATCATTTTTTTTTTGCTTTCTTTCAGAATGTTTTTGCAGGTTTCAAGCTAATAACAAAGACAAATGAACCCAAATTCCCATACCGATGCGACGTCGCACAGAACCAATCACATCAAACTCATCATTACTCCCATAATAGCTTCTCGAGATTAAATCCAAACCGTTCACAACAAACCACGTGTCCTTCTTATTTCCGTTGGATCCACGAGGATCTGCGGCCGTGGAAAGAAACGGGGATAACTAGAAGGATGGTCGAAGAAGCGAGCAGGACGGCGCATTTTAGATTGGTGATCCGTAACGGGAAAGCGTACGTTAAGAGATATAAGAAGTCAATCCAAACACGAGCTGATTTTACTCTGTGGGGAATCGTACAGTTGTTACGGTGGTACCCTGGGAAATTACCTGATCTTGAGCTCATGTTCGACGCTGATGATCGTCCCGTCGTCCGATCTGTTGACTTTATAGGTCAACGAGACAAGGAAGCACCTCCAGTTTTCCGTTACTGTTCTGATGACGCCAGCTTGGACATTGTTTTTCCTGATTGGTCCTTCTGGGGATGGTACGCAGACCCAACCACATTGCTGGGCTTATTTTCCATTTTAAGACTATTAATGTGGGCTTTTTAATGGGCCAGGGCTGAAGTGAACGTAAAGCCATGGGAAAAATCGCTGGAGGCGATAAAAGAAGGGAACAATATGACGCAATGGGAGGATCGCGTGGCGTATGCTTATTGGAGAGGCAATCCTTATGTTGATCCTACGAGAGGAGATCTTCTCAAGTGTAATGTTTCTGAACATGAAGACTGGAATACTCGTCTGTATGTTCAGGTTTTCCCAATATTTCAATCTCCAAAAGATTTTATAATCACATAAAGCAATATTTATTTGATAGTTATCTGAATTTGAATAATTAATGGTTTTAAAGGATTGGGATAAGGAATCAAAAGAAGGGTTCAAGAACTCTAACCTAGAGAACCAGTGCACCCACAGGTAAAAAAGGAGGTTTACTCTATACATTTTAGTACGTTTTAAGTTTGAATACACATGATCCAAACCTTCTAAGCATTGTTTTGGGGGGTAATATTAATTACTGCAGATACAAGATATATATAGAAGGATGGGCATGGTCGGTTAGTGAGAAATACATAATGGCATGCGACTCAATGACTTTATATGTAAAACCAAGATTCTATGATTTCTACATACGAGGAATGACGCCATTACAACACTATTGGCCAATCAGAGACGATTCCAAGTGTACTTCTCTCAAATTCGCCGTACATTGGGGGAATACCAATGTGCACAAGGTCCATTTTACACTAATTAAAGATTTATTACATTTTGACCTTTTAAGTTTGATTTGAATCAAGTTAACCCATGATATTTTGTTGTTGTTGTGTAGGCTCGTGAGATAGGGGAGATGGGGAGTAGATTTATAAGAGAGGAGGTGAATATGAAGTATGTGTATGACTACATGTTTCATTTACTGACAGAGTATGCGAAGCTCTTGAAGTTCAAGCCGGAGGTTCCTTTCGATGCGGAGGAGATCACGCCGGATAGTATGGGATGTCCAGCGACGGAGCGGTGGAGAGATTTCATGGCGGAGTCGATGGTAATGTCTCCAAGTGAAGAATCACCTTGTGAGATGCTTCCTCCTTATGACCCTCTAGAATTAAAAGAGGTGCTTGAGAGGAAAGCTAATTTAACACGTCAAGTTGAGTTATGGGAGGACCAATACTTTCAAGATCTTACCAAGAAACCATAAAACTTTTTCTTTTCATCAGTGAATTTACGAGTTACAAACGATATTTGATTATAGAAAATAAATTAGGATTTTCCTCGATCGTTAATTAAATACATAAAATTAGAAAACATGTCAGAATATTTCGAATTTTTTTTTTCTAAGTTGGTCTAAACTTGACCAAATACCTAACCATATCACCACAAAAAGAAAAAGAAAAAAACTTAAAATACTACCATGCGTAAATAATGTACAAAGTTTTTCAAATTATGTACGTAGCTAACGAGGGGTTGACAATCTTAAGCTAACTATTACGGATTCCTATACCTTAATCACGTGTCATTGGTTTTAATCATATGATAAAATGGGATTATTTTCGGAAAATAGTATTACATTACGAATTACGAGTCAAGTATTGGCCAACTCCTCGAGCTTTTTGCGTTATTAACTTATTTGCAACGACTCTTTGGTTAACTTAAAAAAAAAAAGATGCATGGAAATAAAAGTAACATCGAACACGCAACGTTAGAGGCTGAAAGAGGTTGACTTAATTAGGCTTCGCTTTAGTTCTCCTTCAAGTCTTCATAACTTCCGCTCTAATCAGTGTCAGCATAGTCTTAATTAAACTTATACTTGTATTTGTGTAGAAGAATATACAAATTCAACCCCAAATTTTTTTATTTTTTTTTTCAACCTCATAAAGAGACCTGTGAGAAGTGAGTGATTGGGTTCACTTTAAGACCCTAAACTTTGCGAGCTAGTCTTCTCTAGCTGACTAGCTCTCTCTCCCTCTCTAGACGATCTTATTATCTTTCTTTTCATCTTCTGTTCGATGGGAGAGAGCATACACGTGGCTCAATCCACAGGATATCACCATCAGAGACAACAAAACCAATTTGTGATGAATTCGAGCTCTAAATTATCAAAGACATGGGTCACAACGACAATCTTCATCTTCGTTTTCTTCATCATCGTCTTTGGCGCTTCTCTTTCTTGGTTGGATATGGTATACAATTTTTATCTCTTTCTTAGTATGATATGGCATACAATGCATATAAATATTTCAGAAATATGCTTTTAAATTGCCTTTGAAAAAAAAAATGTATATATAAATAAATAAATGATGTAGTGAATTGCATAAAAGACATATGTTACCGTTAATTAATTAGTCCAAATAGGTTTGAGCAAACAGAAAGAGACATCGTTTAATTCGTACCCATTTCTTCAATTTGTAGCATTGATATTTCCTATGAATGTTTAGTTTGTATTAGGTACTGAGAGTAGAATCCAAATATCGTCAATATCCACAAGAAACACCAATAAGACAAGTAGCCCCAAGAACATCATCAAGATCCCATTAAACTGCACATCACTCAACAGCAACACCACACAAACATGTCCTTCAAACTATCCAACCAAGCCAGATCCAGATATCTCTTCCTCGGAAACTTGCCCTGACTACTTCAGATGGATCCAACAAGACCTAAAGGTATGGGAAGAGACAGGGATCACAAGGGAAACACTAGAGAGAGCAAAACCAAATGCTCATTTCAGACTAGTGATAAAAGCAGGGAGATTGTATGTTCATAAGTACGATAGGGCTTATCAGACAAGAGATGTGTTCACTATTTGGGGGATCCTTCAGCTCCTGAGAATGTATCCTGGTCAAGTCCCTGATCTTGAGCTTCTCTTCCTCTGCCATGATAAACCCGGTGTCTGGAAAAGAGACTTTAGACAAGAGGACAACACCACGTGGCCTCCTCCGCCGTTGTTCCATTACTGTGGGCACCGTGATGCATACGACATCGTGTTCCCTGATTGGAGCTTCTGGGGTTGGTACGTAAGTGTTTTTAGAATCAAATCACATACTTTTCGGATTAGCAGCTCGCTGTTATATACACTACATATAGCCTTAGATATAAGTAAATCATAAAAGGAATAAATAATAACGAAAAATGTATATGTATAATTAAATAAATTACTTCAAATTAAAATGATACAAAAAACAAATATTATATTTTCTTTTTATATAATTTGTAGTAATTAATTAAAAATATAGGAGAATAAAATTAAAGTAAGTGATATATATATGATAGGCCGGAGGTGAACATAAAGGAGTGGAATAAGTTATCAGAGGCGATCAAAGAAGGGAACAAACAGATAAAATGGGAAGATAGGGTTCCTTACGCTTACTGGAAAGGGAATCCTATGGTTTCTATTTCAAGAAGAAACTTTATGAAATGTAACTTTTCGGACAAGTATGATCCCATGGTTCGTCTCTATGTCCAGGTATACATATCTATCTATAAATTTGTATTCATACATATATATCGGAAACTGTTATCGAGTTTTTGGTCTTGAAACCACTTAATCTGAAATCAAACAACATGTGATTTTAATATACAATTGACATGGACATTTAGATTTCGTTGTCGTGTTTATTTCAGGACTGGAAAAGAGAGAGTAGGGCAGGGTTCAAAGGATCAAATTTAGAAGATCAATGCACCCACAGGTGTATGTAAATATATGTTTGCAAAATGATCGATTTAACAAACTAAATATATAGCTAGCACCGTTGTTGTCTTGTTGAGATTTGGATTTGGTAATGAAGGTACAAGATTTACATAGAAGGGAATGCATGGTCAGTGAGCGAGAAGTACATATTAGCATGTGATAGCATGACTCTACTGATTAAACCGGAGTTTTATGACTTCTTCGTAAGAAGTATGATCCCAATGACGCATTACTGGCCCATCAGACCTGACCATTGTGGTGATCTCAAGTTTGCTGTCGAATGGGGCAACAACAACACCGACAAGGTAACTAGCTAGTAAAAAATTAGAAGTATCAATTAAATTCTAATTTGAATCTAAGTATCTTGCATTATAATAATGTTTTATGTCTCATGATGCATGATCTTATATATACATCAATATATATAGGCGCAAGGAATTGGAAGGCAAGGAAGTGAGTACCTGATGAAGAACCTAGAGATGAAGTATGTATATGATTACATGTTGTATGTGTTGCAAGGCTATGGTAAGTTGATGAAGTTGGATGTGACAGTGCCTGAAAATGCCACTGAAGTTTGTTCGGAGACGATGGCTTGTCCGATTACAGACGGTGGACTGATTAGGCAGTGCATGGATGACTCGTTGGTTATGTCTCCGAGCGTCAAGGCGGCTTGTGATCTGCCACAACCTTATAGTGACGATGAGATGAAGAGTTTTCTTGAGAAGCAAGAAACTGCGGAGAGAGAGACTGGGAAGTGGACCGATGAGTATTGGGAGGTCCAAAACAAGATTTTTCAGCAGTAAACCTTATAACTGTGAGTCGCTAAGTTATTAAAATGTTTGTTAACTGTGCAAATTTTAGTTAATTACTTTGGTTTGATTCAGCATGTGTCTAAATTAACCAATAAATGTGTGCATAAGGTATGTATAATTGATACAAACATATTATAAATCGAGCAAATACTATATTTTTAAGAATGACAATGAAATAATTGTTTGTTTCCCCCTCATCTTTTGTAATTTGGACGTCTAGCCGATTGATAGAAACGTTTAACACTTTAGAATCTGAAAATATATGTAAAATAGACTGAGTAGAATTTGGTTCTTCTACAAGAAGTTCTTTGAGAAGAAATTTAATTTAACACGTCTTGTTAGTGGGAAGGACCAATACTTCCTTGATTAGACCAATAAAAACCTTGTTTTTTTTAAATGATCATTAGCATTTTGTCTAATATATTTTTCAACTTATACTTTGATGTTTGATCCTACTATTATTTAAACGGTTTTACACTTAACTAATATTTATGTATAATGATCTTCTTATATTCTCAAATAATTAACTGAACCCTTTTAAAATTAGTTTGCCAGAAGAGATATACTTATAAATTTATCATGCCTTGTGTTAGTGTATAAAACCTATTAAAATTATACGATTAATGAGAGAGTGAAGGAATCTCCAGCTAATTTTACAGATTAGTAGACCTTAACACATGAGATGCACTGACAAGACTTGAAATTTTTAAACCGGTCCCCAGCCTGGTCTTTTTGTGTTGCTAATTTTTTTTTTTTCTTTTCGCTTATGCGTTTTTATCAACTTAATTTGTTGCAAAATGACTCTCAGTTAGTTAGTTACATAATTACAACAAGATGGAATGAAGCTTGCTCGGATGTTTGTGACTTGATATGATTTGAATTTGATTATGTAAATGGAGTTTCTTTTTTCGGAATATCGCATATAATTTTCTTTTAATAAATAGAACATAGGAGGTTTTTATCTCTTATCCATTAGAAAAAAAACAAGATGAAATGAAAAAAGAAGATATGGAACGTTACAAACCCTTCATCGATTCTAGTTTGTACATATGGATAGGATGATGTGATTTTTTTTTTTCTCTGTTTTGCTTTGGCATGAAGTGAAACTAATTTTGTCAAAGTAAATTTAATTACGGAACTTTCGAGGGTAATATTATCAAACAGAATTAAGATAAGGTAGAAACTAGTCCTGGGTTTGGCCTATCCCAATCCCTAAACCTTTTTTTTTTCTCCAATACGTCAATCTTTTAGTTTAGACCAATAGAAATTTCTTTCACTTTTTTCCTTTCATAGAAATTTCAAACTTTTTGGCCCATCTTGATCGCTCTGTTCACTCGTCCTTTTTTTTTCTTCTAATCACTTATGTTTTTGTGTGTGTGTGTGTTAGAATCACTTGTGAATTGTGTCTTATCTCATCTTACATAGAAAATCAAATCTAAAGCATATCTCCAAAAGTATAGCTTAACTTTTTTCAGAATATATATTTGGTTCTTGAAAAATGCATGATTTCGAATTTCTCTCCTTGCTGCTAATTTATTAAGATCCCCCACGGGTTCCATGAGTCTATTTCATTAAAAAAAATTTTTTTTAAAAACAAAAGTGGTCAGAATTAGTTATCTCAAAATTAATTAACACGGAATATAATAGTATTGCTATATTCATATATATCGAGACTTTCGATGGTTTGACTTTGAATTAGGCGTTCTCTGTGGTTTCTCCTTAAAGCCTTCATGAACCAATTCAGCAGTACTAAAGTCATGATCATCTTAAAGTTACTGCAAATATCCTTTTTTTTTGCTTATGCTCAAACTTAAGAGTCAGCCTAATATTAGCTTAGCTAGATCCCAAAACCCTTAGGTTAATTCATTATAGTATATTCTCTACCCCATAAAAGAGATCCATGACCAGTGAGCTCTGTTTCACAAGTTTTTCTTAATCTCTCTCTCTCCCTCTCGCTCTCTCTATCTATTTTCCCGTTGTGAATTTTTGTTCGATGAGGGAGAACACACACATGGCTCAATCCACAGACGATCACCATCAACAGAGACATCAAAACTCAATAACGAGTCTAAGCTCTAAACTTGCAAAGACATGGATCACCACCAAAGTCTTCATCTTCGTACTCTTCTTTATCTTCCTTAGTGCTTCTGTCTCTTGGATGTATACGGTATATTTATTTTTCTCTTTCTCGTCATGATCTTTCTATTATTGGCTTAATATAAGTAACACGTTGAAAAATAAAGATTAGGCTATGAAATACATACGATGGAGTGTCTATTACTTTTCTGTGTGCGTGTGTGTGTTTTTTTCTCTGCATCTACTATTTGAACCATTTAAATATTTACATTCATATTTTGCTACTTATAAACTTTTTTTTTGAGTACTTAATCATAAACTTTTCTTCGGAAGTTGGATCTTTATTAGTATTTAAACATGGTGCATGTTTGTTACCTGTTGATAGTTTCTATTAGGTGAGAATCCATTCCAAGTAACATCAATATTCACAAGAAACACCAAGGAAAGCCCTACCACAGCAACAAAAACAATTACAGATATCCCCAAGATCATTATCAAGATCCCATTGAACTGCACATCACTCAACAGCACCACAACACAGACATGTCCTACAAATTACCCAACCAAGTTCGAACCAGCCATCTCTTCCTCGGAGACATGTCCCGACTACTTCAGGTGGATCCACCGGGACTTAAAGGTATGGCAAAAGACAGGGATCACAAGGGAAACACTAGAGAAAGCAAGACCCAATGCTCACTTCAGGCTAGTGATAAAGTCAGGGAGATTATACGTTCATCAATACGAGAAAGCATTCCAAACAAGAGATGTGTTCACAATATGGGGGATACTTCAGCTTCTAAGGATGTATCCTGGTCAAATCCCTGACCTTGAGCTTCTCTTCCTCTGCCATGATAGACCCGCCATCTGGAAAAAAGACTTTAACAAAAAAAGTAAGGACACGTGGCCTCCTCCGCCGTTGTTTCACTACTGTGGTCACCGGGACGCATACGACATCGTTTTCCCTGATTGGAGCTTCTGGGGATGGTATGACCCATTCTCATCAGGACTATTATAAAATTATCTAAAATATGGTCAATAACGCATAGACGGCCCGTATCAAACACGTTATATAAATATTAGTTTATTTTCATATAGGCCTGAGCTTAACATAAAGGAGTGGAATAAGTTATCTGTGGCACTAAAAGGAGGGAACAAAAGGGTGAAATGGGAAGATAGAGTTCCCTACGCTTATTGGAAAGGAAACCCTGATGTTTCTTATATTAGAGGTGATCTTATGAAATGTAACTTCTCCGACAAGTATGATCCTATGGTTCGTCTCTATGTCCAGGTATGACATATCCAGATCATGAGTTCTAACATCTCCCCCATATATCTATAGGCAATTTCATGAATCATTGTGATCTTGTTTCTTGTGCTGTGTTAGAATTGGAGGAGTGAGATAGAGGCCGGGTTTAGAGGATCGAACCTAGAAGACCAATGCACTCACAGGTACATATGCATAATACATTTAATAGGTAACATATATGATCTAATAATTTTGTCTGCTTGTTATATTCATAAACATTTTTGGATTTGAATATGGACATTTAGATATAAGATCTACATAGAAGGCAATGCATGGTCGGTGAGCGAAAAGTATATACTCTCGTGTGATAGTATGACTCTGTTGGTTAAACCAGAGTACTACGATTTTTTCGTTCGGAGTATGGTTCCAATGAAGCATTACTGGCCCATTAGACCAAACAACAAATGTGGTGACCTCAAATTCGCTGTTGAATGGGGTAATAACAACACGGAAAAGGTAAACAATATCTAAATCAAAATTCCATGTAAATCAAAATCAGTGATGAATAATTGTCATCACTCTGTTAGTTTTTCGCAATTCTATGTGGAATCATGATTATTTTGTGATGAGATTAATCTATATTATGCAGGCACAAATCATAGGGAGACAAGGAAGTGAGTACGTGATGAAGAACTTAGAGATGAAGTATGTGTATGATTACATGTTGTATGTGTTGCAAGGCTATGGAAAACTGATGAAGTTGGATGTGACAGTGCCTGAAAATGCGACAGAAGTGTGTTCTGAGACAATGGCTTGTCCAATCACTGATGGTGGTCTGATCAGGCAGTGCATGGACGACTCCTTGGTTATGTCTCCAAGCGTCAAGGCTGCCTGCGATTTGCCTCCTCCTTATAGAGATTATGAGCTCAAGAAGCTTCTTAAGAAACAAGTACGTGCAGAAAAAAAAGTTGAGAAGTCAACCGATGAGTACTGGAACTTGAGAGGTCCAAACTAAGATTGATATTTTTAACAGAGTGAGAAATATAGCTGTAAAAGCCTGGTTTAATTTGTATGAAAATACTAAAGATAATCCAATTTAGCCAATTGACTAATATAATGTGTGGTGTCTTTTTTTTTTTCTTTTTTCTTTTATGTAGGTAAATACATTAATTTTATTAAATAAGAAAATATTTAATACACTAATTAGGGAAAAAAAAACCGAACTATTCGCTGTAAAAAAACAAAACAAAAGCGAACTATTCAAAAACAGAACATAATCAATTGCACGAAAATTCATTTAAGTTAACATGTACTGAAGATAATTAATGATTCATGAGATTCTAACAAGTGTTAAAGACGATTTGGATCCTATTTAGTATATTGGCAAATCTATCTTTTCCAGAAATATGCAGATATTATTATTTATTAACATGTATCTAAGTAAAAGTAGTAAATACATTTTTGAATAGAAAATAATACTATAAAATATGGAAATTATATTAATTGGTCAATAATATATCTTTACTGCATTGCCAAAAAAGATAAGATACAGACAGTGTAATTGTAAGACTAAAATCTAAAATACTAATTACTAATGTTTCATTGCATCAAATTACAACAAAGAAAATAAAATCTCTTCTATGATTTGGGGTTTCTGCTGAGAAATTAAACAAAATCATCTGAATCAGGCCGCAACGATGAAGATGAACAACAAAAGTTATAATCACAAGGCAAAAACGTATCATCAAAAACAGAGTTCCCATTCGAAATTAGCCATCATCACTACCTTCATCATCATCTTCATCATCATAATCGGTGCTTGGATGGATATGGTACTAATTACCAAGACTCTTTCTCATTTTTCATGTCAGTTTAGTCATTTGTATAATTTCTTTGACTGTTTGTATAGTTTGTAATAGGTAAGAGTAGAATCCACATGATGACGACATCAATATTGACATCTAGGAACACAAACATGTACCCATTAAACTGCAACACCACAGAAACATGTCCTGTAAACTACCCAAGGAGATTCGAACCAGCAACTATATCTTCCTCGGAAACTTGTCCTGACTACTTCAGATGGATCCAGCAAGACCTAAAAGTATGGGAAGAGACAGGGATCACAAGGGAAACACTCGAGAGAGCGAAACCAAACGCTCACTTCAGGCTAGTGATAAAGTCAGGGAGATTGTATGTTGACCAGTACGAGAAGGCTTATGAGTCAAGAGATGTGCTCACAATCTGGGGGATACTTCAGCTTCTCAGAATGTATCCTGGCCAAGTCCCTGATCTTGAGCTTCTCTTCTTTTGTCATGATAAACCCGTCATTTGGAGACGAGACTTTGGGCAAGCAGCAGAACCAAATGCCACGTGGCCTCCACCGCCGTTGTTTCAATACTGTGGCCACCGCGAAGCATACGGCATCGTATTCCCTGATTGGAGCTTCTGGGGCTGGTACGTATAGTGAGTGTTTTTGTTTACATTCTTAACATTTATCTAAAAAATTATAGAAAACCGTACGTACATTTTTCCAACAAAACCGTGAAATAACCTTTTCTAACTAATAAATTTGTTCTTGTTATATATAATTAAGGCCGGAGGTGAATATAAAGGAGTGGACCAAATTATCTGTGGCAATAAGAGAAGCCAACAAGAGGGTGAAATGGAAGGATAGAGTTCCATATGCGTACTGGAAAGGGAACTCTAAGGTTTGTCGGAAAAGAGGAAACTTTATGAAATGTAATATTTCCGATAAGTATGATCCCATGGTTCGTCTCTATGAGCAGGTACCTATAATGCGTGTGGATAGTTCTATCCTTAAAGCATGACTTTATTGCAAATTAGATTTGATGTGTAATTGTAATGTCGATTTCAGGATTGGGAGAAGGAAAGACATATAGGGTTCAAAAGTTCCAGCTTAGAAGACCAATGCACCCATAGGTAATACATATGCAATGACCAATACTAATACTAATCATAATTTAACTTCTTTTGGATAATTACAAACATTTTTGGGGGGGGGGGGGATTTTGTTTTGGACATTGCAGGTACAAGATATACATAGAAGGTCGAGCATGGTCGGTGAGCAAAAAATATATATTAGCATGTGACAGTATGACTCTACTGATTAAAGCACAGTACTACGATTTCTTCGCAAGAAGTATGGTTCCATTAGAACATTACTGGCCCATTAAATCTCACGACAACTGTGGTGATCTCAAGTTCGCCGTGGAATGGGGTAACAACAACACTGATAAGGTAAGCAACATATACTGTCCATGACCTTATACTTGTATAAATCATGGATGATCTTATAAATTTATAAATAGGCGCAAACTATTGGGAGGCAAGGAAGTGAATACATGATGAAAAGCCTAGAGATGAAGTATGTCTATGATTACATGTTGTATGTGTTGCAAGGCTACGGGAAACTAATGAAGCTGGATGTGACTGTGCCTCAAAACGCGTCCGAAGTGTGTTCAGAGACGATGGCTTGTCCGATCACTGACGGTGGTCTGATCAGGCAGTGCATGGACGACTCGTTGGTCATGTCTCCGAGGGTCAAGGTGGCTTGTGATTTGCCGCCGCCTTATGGAAATGATGAGCTCAATAATTTTTATGAGAAACAAGATAGTGCGGAGAGAACGGTTGAGAAGTGGAGCAATGAGTATTGGGAGATCCAAAACAAGACACTTGGACAAAGAAAGTATGTATAATCTTTAGAACAGAGTTATTATGAAGTCAGGATTTGGAATTTTGGCAGTGAAAAAGAATTAGTTAACAATTTTTGTTCTCCAATTCGGAGTTCAGTATATCAAATTATAAGTTTTTCAAAAGGTTAAGTCAGTCCTCTAATATATTACTTTTGGCAAAAGGTTAGTCGTACAACACCAACTACTTGCGAAACTAATATTGTATGTATATCATCACTTGTTGTTGTTATTATTATTATTTTTTTTTTTTGTCAACTATGTATCATTATTGGTTAGACGTCCTATTTTCACATACAATTATATAACTTTAAACCATGGAAGAATAATAATCGGAACCTTTTTGTTGTTGATAATTAAATAACAACGAATAAAATAGTTACAACTTACAAGTTAAAACATAGAATAATCGAACACCAAAAATGAATAAAGAAGGACCAATTATGAGATACAATAAGAGATGGATGTCAAAAAAAAAAAAAATAAGAGACTTGAGGCCTAATAATATGCAGACATTACAATACGAGTTTATATTGTAAACAGCCAGATTAATTATAAAGGTTATTCACTTCATTAATTTGCAAAAAAAATCTTATAAATTGCTGTGATTTCATTTTTTTTAACAAAAAGAATCTGATCATATGTAATTTTCATATAACCTATCAAATAGAGCATACGTATATTTAGAAAAATAAACCATGCAATTTTGCTAATTGTACTTAATAAGCTCTTACAATATCCCCTCCATTGTCCTCTCCAAATCTGACTTGTTGGCAACTAATGTTTTATTATTATTTATTATCATAATCCAAAAGTTCTCATGGTTGGCGTCACGATTAGAAACAGATAAGCGCGTTGCGTAATCATACTTAAACACGGTCAACGTTTAATTACATTACAATTTTCCATGAAATAACATTCGCCTAGTTGCCTTCTAATACAAGCCAAGTCTCCACGATCTCATTACTGTAGAAGAAGAAACTTTCAAAACCCTCTACTCTGTTTTCCTCAGGAATTTTTCTAGCAGTAAAAAAGATGAGTAATCATCTAAAACTTGGCGTTGAAGTCATAAGCGCGAGGCTCAAACCTAGAGATGACTATGGCGGTGTTAACGCTTTCGTCGAGCTACGATTTGACGATCAGAAAGTCAAAACCTCGACTAAGATGGACGACTCGAGTCCGATATGGAACGAGAAGTTCTTCTTCAACATATCTCAAACAGAGGATTTATCAAATCTTTCTCTTGATGCTTACGTTTACAATAAAACCAGCAGCATAACGAAATCATGTCTAGGTAAGATTCGAATCTTGGGAACTGCGTTTTTGCCGTACTCGGAAGCTGTAGGATGGCCTTACCCTCTTGAGAAAGAGAAATGGAGCATCTTCTCTTTTGCAGCCGCCAGTGGAGGTGAGCTTGCTCTGAAAGTGTTCGTCACTGATAACCCCTCTCCCAAGGTACCGAATCTAATCCCTACGAAGAAGATTCCTTCTAAAACAAGGCATAAAATCCACAATATCCCTAAAACGGAGAAGAGTAAATCTAGCCCACGAGGAAACCAGAAACCATCTCAACCACAACCGTCTGAACCGCAACATCTTCCACCGGAACCGCCTCGACGGGCACATGTTATGGAATCTTCTTGCATTCAAGAACAGAGGTTCGTTCCTCTTCCTCCGATACCTACAACTATGGGATTTAATCCGAATCCACCGGATTATTCAATCCAACAGACGAATCCGATTCTCGGAGGAGGCAAAAGAGCAAGACCAAGTGCTCATGATCTCGTGGAGCCAATGGAGTTTCTCTTCATCAAAATCGTGAAAGCTAGGGATCTTCCACACATGGACAAAACCGGAAGTCTAGATCCGTACGTCCAAGTCAAACTCGGAAACTTTACGGGCAAAACAAAACATTTCGAGAAGAATCAAAACCCTGTTTGGAACGAAGTCTTCGCTTTCTCCAAATCCGATCAACAAGCAAATGTTCTTGACGTCATCGTCATGGACAAAGACATGATCAAAGACGATTTCGTCGGTTTAGTCCAGTTTGATCTCAATGACATTCCGACACGTGTCGCACCAGACAGTCCTTTAGCTCCTGAATGGTACAGAGTCAACATCGAGAAAGGAGGCGATATCATGTTAGCTGTTTGGTTTGGTACTCAAGCAGACGAAGCATTCTCAGACGCGACATACTCAGACGCTTTAAACGCTGTTAACAAATCGAGTTTGCGTTCTAAAGTCTATCATTCTCCGAGGCTTTGGTACCTCCGTGTTAACGTCATCGAGGCACAAGACTTGGTTATCGTACCAGACCGCTTTCCAAATCCATATGTCAAAATCAAGTTAAATAACCAAGTGGTTCGAACCAAACCGAGTCACTCGCTGAATCCAAGATGGAACGAAGAGTTCACGCTCGTCGCGGCTGAGCCGTTTGAAGATCTGATCATCTCGATTGAAGACCGAGTCGCGGCTAATCGAGAGGAAACGCTGGGAGAGGTACATATACCGTTTAATAAAATTAGTAAACGGGTTGACGATAGCCGGACAGTGCCTAACCAATGGTTTAGTCTTGAGAGTGAGAAACAGAGACGAGTCAGATTTGGGACAACGAGGCTTCATCTGAATGTTTGTCTAGAAGGAGGCTACCACGTTCTTGATGAGTCTACTTACTACAGCAGCGATTTCAGACCGTCGATGAAAGAGTTGTTGAGTCATAAGCAGCCGTCTTTTGGTGTTCTTGAATTAGGGATCTTGAAAATTGAAGGTTTGAATTTGAGCCAAGATGGAAAGAAAGAGACGGTGGATGCTTACTGTGTGGCTAAGTATGGAACCAAATGGGTCAGGACCCGGACCATAACAGACTGTTTAAACCCGCGGTTCAACGAGCAGTACACATGGGAGGTTTATGAGCCTGCAACAGTAATCACAATAGGCGTGTTCGATAACAATCAGATCAACAGTGGTAACGGTAACAAAGGAGATGGGAAAATTGGGAAAATTAGAGTTAGAATCTCGACCCTCGAATCCGGAAGAATCTACACCAATTCCTATCCGCTTCTTGTTCTTCGACCATCAGGTGTCAAGAAAATGGGGGAACTGCATTTGGCGATTCGTTTTTCTTGCTCGTCCTATATTCAGATGCTAGTTCAGTACTGGAAACCGCTTCTTCCCAAAATGCATTATGCAAGACCGTTGAAAGTCGTGCAACAAGAGATTCTTCGGCAGCACGCCGTCAACTTACTCGCAACTCGGTTAAGTAGAGCCGAGCCGCCGCTTAGAAAAGAGGTAGTCGAATATATTTCGGATTCGAATTCGCATTTTTGGAGCATGAGAAAGAGCCGTGCAAATCTCTTCAGATTGACTTCGGTTGTCTCTGGCTTACTAGGAACCGGAGACTGGTTTCAAGATATATGCAGGTGGAAGAAACCTTTCGTGAGTACAGCTATACATGTACTCTACCTTGTGTTAGTATGTTTGCCGGAGATGATTCTTCCGGTGATGTCACTTTGTTTGTTCATGCTTGGGGTATGGAACTACAGGCTACGTCCGAGGCAACCTCCACACATGGACACAAGAATTTCATTTGCAGACAACATCCATCCCGAAGAACTTAACGAAGAGTTTGATACATTCCCTTATTCGTCTCAAGACCCGGGGATAGTAAAAATGCGGTATGAGCGGTTGAGGAGTATCGCGAGTAGAGCTCAAACTGTTGTGGGAGATATAGCAGGTCAAGGAGAAAGAATTCAGGCTCTAGTAAGCTGGAGAGATCCAAGAGCGACTTCGATCTTCATGGTACTTTGTTTGGTTTCTTCTGTGGTTTTGTATGTTGTGCCGTTTAAGGTTTTTGTTCTTCTCACCGGACTATACATCATGAGACATCCAAGATTCAGAGGAAAGACGCCTCCTGGACCGGTTAATTTCTTTCGGCGGCTTCCTGCTAAAACAGATTGTATGCTCTAGAATGCAAAAACATATAAGCAACAAGCGAAATTTTTTCCTGTTCATCACAAGTCAAGAAACCAAAGACTAATTAAAAGCTCGAAAACACACGAAGAATTCCTAAAATTACTAAGTCTTTTCTTTCCTAAACAACCAAATAGACTTTTTTTTCAAAGAGGTTAGCTCAAGTTTAAATCTTCTTCTCCTAGATTCAATGCTTATATATACATGAATCATCCACGCATAAGATCAATGTCGATATGGGCGTGATGCATATCCATTGACCTTGAACCGGTTGACCAAATGCCTACAGGAGTCTGAACAAGGTTTTGACTTTGCTGAGGAACAGGAGGTGACGCTGCTGCTGTGTTATCATTGTTGTCCAAAGCATCAGTATCTTGGACATCTTCAGAAGTTTCTTCTCGCTTTTTAGTCTTCCCTTTCGGAGCTGCCCAAATGAAGCTCCCAACGATGACCTTTTAAGGAGGCAAAACACAGGTAAAAAAAAGACGATATCTATATTCATGTAAAACATATGAATTTCTCAAGTGCAGGTCACCTGAACCGAACTTGCTGCTATTAGAGGACCTCCAATTCCACCACCAATGACACGACCATCGGGGCTAGCAAGTGAGACCGCTAGATTTCCAGTGCGGTTTGGGTAGTCATTGTCAGTTGTGTTCAGATAAGAAGTTGAGAGAGATATGAGCTCAAAACGACCCTAGAGATTATAATTTACAATCCAACATGAGTAATAATGTTTGTCTCTTCTAAAAGAAGATGTAATGTGAGAGAAAATATTCGATAAAACCTCGTATGTAATAGTTCCATGGGATGGTGGTGGCTGAAGAAGAGTTGCAGTAGAGACAGCACCACTAGCGGATAAGACACATATTGCTCTTGGACCTTGATGTGAGAAAGAAATAACCTTTGATGCAATGTCCTGAAACAACACAAAGAGTGTGATTATCTCAAAAACTAGAAGAAATATCAAAAAGAAAATAAACACATATTTGATCGAGAAGAGAGAAGGAGAGACATACTTCACCAATAGAAACTACAATTACGTGCGGTGTGAAGCTCATTCCAGACGATGAAGGCATCAATTCACCTTACAAAATAAAAAAATCGAAACAAACAACAGACCAGTCTTCAGAAAATTGACAGCCTTTTCTTTTTGTAATGAGAAACAAATGCAATAACATAGTTTAGGAGAAACTGAAAAGGCCAAGGAATAATTAAAGAAAAAAAGATTATATATTGAACTCAACAATTAGACATTATAAAATTCTCCAGCTTTAACTAATCCTTAAAAAGCCAATAACTGTTGGAATTAACGTCCCACCAATTTCAAAGCCAATATATATAATGTCCTCATCTGAAAACAAACTATATATATATATATGTATAATCAACTAAGCTCATGACTAACTTCCCACCATTTTCAGAGCCCATGTCCTTCTCGGAAAACTACATATACAACCAATAAAAAGCAAAGGTGAGATCTTTTACCAACAGTAGTTAGCCGTTGCTTCCTGCCGGAGCCAGGAGGTCTTCCACGGCCACGTTTGTTAGAGTTTGGAGAAACGTTGGAGACGGAAGGAGACAATGCCAACGAAACAGAACCATCTTGTCCATATTTCCTAGGCCGTCCTCTCTTGCGCTTCACAGAAGTGTCACCCGACGGAGGAGGAGCAACCGCGGCTCCCGCCGTTGCTGAAGAATCGGCCGGAGAAGACTCAACTTGTAAAGGAGGAGACACGAATCCAGCAGAGCCGCCACCAGGGTTCGGGTTTGGGTTAGACCCAAAAGGAGAGTTGGAATTGGAGAAATGGTGAAACCCTTGTGATCCGTGAAACGTCGGTTGAGTCTGCGGAGGAGGAGGACCTGAACCGGGATTTCCTCTTTGGATATAGTAAGAACCCGACCCGGATAACGCCATTGCTTCTCTTCGATCCATAAAAACTCTGACTTTATAACTTAGTTGGGGGACTCTCAAAAGGTTCCAACTTTTGTGGCTAATAGGCTACTAAATTTTGATTTGTAATTTACTTCTGAAAGAGAAAAAATGGATAAGAACAGAACAAAACCAGAATCTAAAGGGTTCGATAGACTTTTAAAGATACTAAAAACTTAGCGAGTAAGGCAACATGCAACAGAAAATCTCTCAAAACTTGTAAAAACAGACACAAACTTTGGTATCAACCTAATTTGGTTTAATGTAGCTTTAGTATCAAGCTAAATAAAATCTCAAGATGAAATAAGATCCACAAGGGAAAAAGGAACAATCTTTAAAAAAATTCTTCATCTCTGAATTTTCATTCTCTCACCGGAAGCAAGAAGCTTTTATCTTCCCAGAATCAAGCAATGGTGAAGGAAAAGGGTTGGTTACCTAGGGTTCTCTCTCTTTCTTGTGTGTGTGTAGGGAGGGGAGGAATGTGATGTTGCTTTTTTGCTTTACTGGGGTGACAGAGGGAAACAGAAACAAACAAAAGAAATATCCAATCAGATCCCTTCACCAAAAGAGTTGAAAGCATTTACTGTGGGTGTGGGATGGATTACATACACAACTACTATGGGATGATTTCAAATTCGAAAAATAAAAATTAAATTTGTTTCCATGTCTCTGACCTTTGACTGTAATCTCTCTCTTATAGACTTTCTTTTCTAGCATCTAGCAAATTTAGGAGGTATCCCATCATCATCTTTGTGTGTGTGTGTGTGTTTGGCTCCATCCTCAACGCTATAGGTTAGGTGCGTGCATCAAACGAAGCATTGGGAATGAGAGAGTGTATCTCACGCTCCTTAATTGGAGAGTGTATGAAAGTGATGTGATGTAGTCATCAAGACTTTGTTCCTCACTGGCTTCCACTTCATAGCTCTCTGTTCAATATTGATTGATGATGAATAAAAACTTGGCTAATCTTTCAAAATTTATGTCTTCAAAGATCTCTAAATCTTTAGATTTCAACTATATTCAGTTTCCCAAATTATTCTGAGACTAGAATTATATATTTTGGGAGGCATTAAGAGACAAATCACATGAATTAAAACTGCATTTTTGTTTGTAGGTCAAACAAGTAATCATTGTTCTTGTCTCTGTTCTGTGCACTTTTGTATCTTGAATTTTCTCTAAAATCCAAAAGTATCGAACCCAAGAAGAATCTATCAGACAATACAGAATCTTTAGTTTTAGAACTCATGCCCTGAAGATCAATAGTCTAAATTTGTTCCTTGGACTAACACATTATAGTCTTAAATAAACCGACGACGTTTTGTTAGTAACTTATATGGCCCGGGTAGTAGTAATGAATCAGGCCCAATAGTTAACACATTGAGGCCTAAGTCCTAATCTATTCCAGAGGAGACGATGTCGTTTTAATGCGGAACGTTAAACAATCCTCGAACAACCGTTTCAACTACCTTTTTCCTATTATCACTACTTGTTTAATTTCACCTCTCTTTTACTCCGATTTTGCAATTTGCTGCTGCTGCTGCTGCTACGCCCTACGCTTACGCAGCCTCATGTGTTCACCACCACTCCTCTTCTCCACCGTCGTCTCTACCAAACCCTAACCCCTAAAAACCCTAATTTTCCCGCCAATGTATCAATCCACAAATCTATCCGTTTCTTCTAGTTTCAATCACCGATCTCTCCTCCTCGAATCACGATTCCCTATCTTCTCCACCACCGGGTTCCGCAAATCCGTCAATCTAAAGCCTCCCCGCGTCTCATCGGGCCCTGATTCCGGCGATTCAGGTCACAGAACCTTAACCGAGCAGCTTGTCTTGCTCCTCAGAGCTGTCCCGGACTGGGCCGACGAGATTAAAGAGCGTGGGATGCAGCAGAAACGCTCTCTCTACACTCACGAGAAATGGGTCGAGCACAGGAGCTCCCTCCGCCATGTGCGACATCTACTCTCGAGCTTTTCATCACGCGTCATACTCTCTCTGATTCCACCTGTTTTCTTCTTCACAAGCGTCGCGGTTGTGATCGCCAGCTACAACTCCGCCGTGGCTTTGGATTGGCTTCCTGGTATTTTCCCTATTCTTCGATCCTCTTCGTTGCCGTATCAGCTCACTGCTCCGGCTTTGGCTCTTCTTCTTGTGTTTCGTACGGAGGCTTCGTATTCTAGGTATGAAGAAGGAAGGAAAGCTTGGGTTGGGATCATTGCTGGAACTAATGATTTAGCTAGGCAAGTCATTTGTTCCGTTGATAGCTCCGGTGATGAATTGATCATCAAAGATTTGCTTCTTCGTTACATTGCAGCTTTCCCTGTTGCTCTTAAGGTTAAATTTAATCTCTGCGTTGTGTCTAATGTTGGATTCTGGTAGTTAAAATTGGATTTGTGATTGATTAAATATTTTGTTTATTTCGTTTGCAGTGTCATGTGATTTATGGTTCAGATATCGCAAGAGATCTCCGGAACTTGATAGAAGCAGATGACCTAACTCTGATTCTTCAATCAAAGCATCGTCCACGTTGTGTAATCGAGTTCATTTCTCAGAGCATTGGATTGCTAAAATTAGACGATTCAAAGAGAGATTTGTTGGTAGGATTCTTGAATCCTTAACTCTCTCTCGGTTAATAGGGGATTACTTCTTGCTATGATACTTGGGAAAAGCTCTCAACCATAGAGTCTTACAGTGTCTGCTATATCTAATGTCTTGATTTCTGATATTTTGTGTTCCTTTTGCGTCATTGTAGGAATCAAAGATGCTCCATTTACATGAAGGCATTGGAGTTTGTGAACAACTGATGGGCATTCCCATTCCTCTCTCTTACACACGCTTAACCTCGAGGTTTTTAGTCTTTTGGCATCTAACTCTACCAATCATTCTCTGGGATGAATGTCACTGGATTGTCGTTCCTGCTACTTTCATTAGTGCTGCATCTCTGTTTTGCATAGAAGAAGTACTTTTTCCTCCTCCTCCTTCCACACTTAACCGTACACATTTAGTTGTTTATCCTCTTTTGGTTGAATCCTTTAACCATGAAACCTTCTTTTTTTTTTTTTGGTTTGAAACTCTGCAGGTGGGTGTTCTTATAGAAGAGCCATTTCCTATGTTGGCCTTAGATGAGCTTTGCGATCTTGTGCATAGTAACATCCAAGAAGCTGCTAAATCTGAGAAAGTCATACGTAACCGCATCATTGCAAAGATAAAGCTCCGTGAATTCAAGCATTCATCAAATGGTCGGCATAGACCTTGATTTCCACTTGTCGCAAGTAATGACAATCTGATGCATTCCTTGTGGGTATTTGGAACACGCCATGGCTTAGGTTAGTTTGATATTTACATATTGTATAGAACCACCTTATACCATTTAGGGATACTTTTACCTTTACGATTGTATATCTTCCTTTTGTATATATATACATATGCAGAGTCAACCTTTACATAAGTCATAGTTTGTGTCAAGAACCGCAATTATACCAATCTTTGCATGATTTAAAGTCGATCTACTATCTCTTAAACCAAATTCTACAGCCTTGTTGCAATGTGATCTGTTCCTATGAATAATGACTTATATGGAACTCATGAAAGACACAATTGGCAAAAAGTCGCTCATGAAAAGAAGAGTAAAAAAAAAAAGCTATAAAACAACTATGGCTGAGAACTGTGTGAAAATGAAAAAAATGAAAAAAGTGAAAAGAAAAAAAAAGGATTGAGCTCATTAAGAGCCCACGATTCTTGACACTTGCCTCAAATCCTCTACATGGTCTAGAAAGGTGTAAGCTATATGTTCCTTAAAGGCTTCCATTCCTTGGATTCTATATCTTGTGGTACTTTTTACTTTTCATCTCGGGATTGTAGTAGAGGAGGTAGTATGGGTCGGATATGTTGTCTGGCGACAACACGATTTCACCCCTACCAGTCGTTCCAACATACCTTAACTTGATATTTTGATGTAATTTCTGACCAAACTTGGTCTTTGCAACAATTTTCTTCCGATGAGGCCGAGGCGGAGGCCAAAGATAGATATAACTGAACCATTGATGTGTCTCGGCATTTTCTAGAACCCATAGTTGGATTCCAGGAGATGGCATACCATTGACCCTGTTGGGCAGGAGCAAAGCTAATATACCCTTGTAGTTGACGAGGGTCGACTGAGTACTATATGCACGTCCCATGTCATGAGTAAATCTTATACACTTGAATTTCTCAGATCTAAAGTCAAAGCAAACTACACCAGTCGTGTGTTCGTCCAAAAGGTATGCTAAGTAATACAAAGCACCGTTGATGCATATCCCATCGTATGCCGAATGTCCATTACCATCCAAAACAACACGTTCATGTCGTATGTTACATTGGATTTTTGTCCATGATGGATTATCAGTTCCTAATGTTAGAACTTCAACCTCATGCGGATAAAAATATGGCCGGTCATGTGTATGGGTCATGCACAATACTTTGAACTGTTTGCCGATGGGATCGTACCCAAGATAGCTTGTCACTCCCCGCTTTCTCTTTGTTTTCAGTTTGGGTAATGCCAAGGTTTCTCCTGTGCTAGGGTTACATATCAGTGGCACGTTAACCGTGCCTTGCTTTGAAGTACTGTGTTGATTTAAACCGCATACTAAACCACGAACCGGGCGGAATATTTCAAGGGGACGATTAATTGGGAAACTCATATGAATTTTGACTGCAGCTAAACGAGACGAACCCTGAGGCTTTGATGATGATAAGAAGAAAGTTTTGCCGTCTTTTAAACAGCTGAACAATAGCTTCGGGCGTGACAAAGAGATGGTGTATAATGATTCGGTGAAATCTGGCCTGTCCATTAAGGAATCCCATAGCTTCGAAACGCAACGAAACCTCGCTACAGATTTCACAGGCGATCTCACCAGTATCTCAATAACGAGATCAATCGGGATAGATTCTCCGATGACTTTTTCTTCTTCATCTGAAAAACATGATCGATTGCACCGCCGTTTTTTCATGTCTTTGGCTGACACGCTTCCCGGAAGCCCTATTGTCTTGTGTTTTTTTTTTCTTTTCTGATGCACGTTTGATAAACCTTGGAATATTTATAGATGTCTCGTTTTTCAGCTAAAAAATAATAATATAATATAAGGGTCTATGTATATAATATTTGATAGTACGAGGGTCTGAATGCGAAGTATAAAAGAAAGAAAGCTGGTGTTTAGTTGTAAGAAGAAGTGATAATACTAATTAAACCATTTATTTAAGTTCCTAGCAGAACTCGTCTTTGATGGTAAAGCGTACAACAAAGTATGCGGTCTTTTAGAGTAAGAAAATAAAAAACAAGCAACAAGCATTACAAACAAACAAAAATGAGCAGAACTTTAGTTGAATCGATTTTTCCTCCATCGTATCCGAGTTGTGTCTTGCTTGGAAAATCCATGAGGATGAACTAAACTGGGAACATAGACGCACGAATTTCCGGCAGTTGTTTCATAAGCTGTTTGGCACTGATCCATGTCTTTATCAAATCTGAAAATGTGAATAGATTTGGCTAATTCCTAAAAATTACAAAAGCCAATTCCTCATGACCATAAGAGTTTAAAAAGCTATGAAAATTTAGCTAAAACAACCATCGCTTATAAGTGTATGAAACACTAAGAAAACGTCAACACCATCTACATATGTATAATACGTATGCAGATTCTACCTTTCTACAATTTTTGCATGATTTGTATATGATCCATATATCAACAAGCTCAAGAACTAAATTCTTTAGCCCTGCAAGATGACTAACATTCAAGTAATTTGCAAAATCGATTGCTCATAAAAAGAAGAATTTAAAATAAACAACCATAGCTTACATGTATTGTATGAACCACTGATAAAAGATGAAGACCATATCACGAAAACATAAAAAGAGATATATAGTATTGTTAACCAAATAAGATAGAAAACGGACTATGTTACGGGACCACGATCCACAAGCTTCACATCCTCCACATGGTCTAGAAAGGCGTAAGCTTTATGACCCTTAAAACTTTCCATTCCTTTGATTCCAACTATATTGATAGTGTTCCTCTCCGGACTGTAGAAGAGAAGGTAGAAAAAGTCGGATATAGTGTTTGGTGACAAGACAATGTCACCTTCAACAGTGGTTCCAACAAAACAGAACTTGGTCTTTACATCATATATATTCATCCAGGGAGGAGGCAAAACGTAGATATAACTCGACCATTGGTGTTTCCCGGCGTCTTCAAGAACCAATAGTTGAATACCAGTGCATGCTCTGTCGTTAGAATAACTCGGATGAAGCTTACCTAATCTACCCTTGTAGTTGACCAGAGTTGGTTCAAGATGTCCTCCCGAGTATGTTTCCACGACATGATCAGCTCTCTTGATATAACTGAATTTCTCAGATTCCAAATCAAAGCGTACTACATCAGGATACCCGTTAGAGACAGCATACACCACGGCTAAGTAATACAAAGCACCATTGATGCATATCCCATCATATTGACAAAAGCCATTTGTTTGCTCCACAACAGAAGGATGATGTAGTATGTCACATTCTATCATTTTCCTTGATGAACCTTTCGTCCCGGTTTTAAACGTCAGAACTTGATGCTCTCCAGAATGAGAGAGTCCTCCGGATGACCGAGTCATGGACAATACTTTGAAACTTTTGTCGATAGGATTATACCCAAAAAAGCTTATCACTGCCTTCCTCCTTGTGTTCACTTTGTGTAAGGGAAAGGATTCCCCTGTGCTAGGGTTACATATTAATGGCACAGTACTTGTCGCCCCCTTGGTTTTTCGTCGATGTAAACCACATACCAAGCCACGAACAGGACGACAGATATGAGAGGAACAGTTGATTGGGAAACTCATATGAATATTGGCGGTTATAATAGACGGATCTTGAGGATGAGGTTGTGGTAATGAGAAGAAGACTGTTTCACCGTCTTTGAGGCATGTGAACAAAATCTTGGGACGAGACCAAGACAAGGTAAAGAAGGACTCTGTGAATTGTGGACCTCGCAGTGTGGACTCCCATAGCTTCGATACTTTACGAAATCTCGCTATAGACTTCACAGGCGATCTCAAGAGTATCTCGATTACCAGATCGAACGGGATCGGTTCAGGTTTCACTTCTTCATTCCTTGGATTCGAACAAGATCGTGTCTTGCGCCGCGTCATCATGGTGGAACCGCTTCTCTTAAAACCCTTATGACTCTTTTGTTTCCCCCCTCTCTGTTTAGTGGTTAAACCTAGCTAGCAGCCAAAACGCTTAAAACGTGGCTCTCAAGATCCTGGGTTTTTCGGATTTAAAATATTATATTAGGGTCTATATGTATAATATTAATAGTGTGAGGGTCGGGATGCGAAAAGAATTAGAAAAATGGCAGCTGAGCTGGCGATGCAAAACGATGCCGTTGTGGTTGCTTTAGAAAGTTAGGAGAAAGAAACTGATCTCTTCTTCTTCCTCCTTAGCCGGGAAGCTCACAAACGGAGAACTCTGCTGTTCCTTGAGACGTGCCCTGAAGGTAAGTTCTTTAGATTCCTCGCAATTTAGGCATCTAAAATTTCTTTGATTATCAAATTTACCCTGTCCTCAATCTCGTTTTTTTTTCTTCTGAGACAATCTGAGATCTGGGGAATGGGATGCTTTATAATCTGTTTCAATTCTGAAAATTTGCTTACAGAGCTATAGATATGATTGTTTCGTAGTTGGTTTGATTTCGTTATTGGTGGGTTTGACCTGGGGACTGTGATAGCTAAATAATTGGTATGCCTTTTTTTGTACATTGGATCTGTATTGTTTGGAATGCGATATGTATCTTCTTCTTCCACTGTTTCATTAGTTGTTATGGCAATGCTCTTGAATTCTTGATCACCAAGCTCACTCATGTAATAGTGTAAATTGCTGGGGTTAGCCATATCTGAGCCAGAATTTGTTTTACTTTTTTTGTTGCCACGAACAGGGTTCTTAGAATCATATTCGGTGGATCATTCACTATGTCATGTATAGTAGAGGAGACAGAACGTGCAGATCAATCAAATGAGACACAAATTGCGCTTATCAGTGGAGTTCCTGATGATATCTCAAAATCCTGCTTGGCTAGAGTTCCAAGAGAATATCACATGTCAATGAAATGTGTTTCCAGGAGATGGAGAGATTTTTTGTGCAGTGATGAATTGTGTCATTATCGAAACAAGTTTAACTTGGCTGAATCTTGGATTTATGCGTTGTGCCGGGACATATCTGGCGGTGTCTTCTTACACATGCTGAATCCGTTCTCATCCAGAAGATCATGGAAAAGAATCCATGAATATCCATATATCCCAAAGAGAGAAGGCATGGGTTTTGCAGCACTGGGTAAGAGACTGTTTGTTTTGGGTGGATGTGGTTGGTTAGAAGATGCTACTGATGAGGTTTATTGCTACGATGCTGCTATGAACACTTGGTTCGACGTACTACCTCCTCTTTCAACTAAAAGGTACTTATATTTCTTTGGATTCTTTATCTTTCCATTAGCAACCAACTCGATATTGTTCTTTCCAGTCTTTAATATTCCGATTGGATATGCAGATGCTACTTTGCTTGTGAAACGGTGGATGGAAAAATTATGGCAATTGGGGGGCTAGGATTGAATCCAAAAGCTAAACGAACTTGGGACATCTATGATCCTTTGACCAGAACCTGCAATTCTTTTTCCGATGCTAATATTGTCCCTGAAATAGAAGATTCATTTGTAATGGACGGAAGGATTTATGTTCGGGGTGGTGGATCTTCCGCTGCAGTCTATAATGCATCTAGCGGGATTTGGGAACATATGGAAGATGATATGGCATCAGGATGGAGAGGTCCGGCAGTGGTTGTGGCAGATGAGCTCTATGTTTTGGATCAAACTTTTGGAACTAAGCTAACGATGTGGTGCAAGGATAAGAGAATGTGGATTAGTATTGGGAAGCTATCTCAATTAGTGATGAAACAGCCTTGTCGGCTTGTTTCCATTGGGAATAGTGTATTTGTGATTGGTAAAGATTGCTCTACTGTGGTAATAGATGTCGAAAATGTGAGGAAGACGACAATGAATGGAGTGATGGTGTGTTCTTCTATACCAAAGACTTGGGAAGATGAAATAGATGTAATAAGTTGTAAATCTGTAGCCATATAGTGTGTAACTATCTACTTTGCTCTAAAATGCTTGTTTCTTGTGCAAAAAACATATGTTATTAATATGTTCATGTAAGCTTGTCTGAATCACAATACTGTCTTCGTGGTTCATGTAAAAGAATCCCCAAATCCAAATCTCAAAAGCTATTTGGATCTTGATTGTTCTATTGGGTGAAAAAAAGGTAACAAATATCCTGTAGAATACTGTATACAAATGAACATACTAATTTTCAATGTGGTTGGTATGCAAACGAACCGATTACAGTGAAGCTACCTTCTAAATTAGATGTGTTGCAGGCTGTGGCAAAACGCTATTCAGTATCTTTATCTTCATCTTGAGTTCTTCTAGTTTCCCCAACTCGTCTTTGCTCGATAGTGAGGTCTCTAGCATCCGATAGACTGGTTCGCTCACACACCTTCCTCTCTCCACTGTTTGCATCGAGCACTCAAATGCATCATTGGCTCTTCTCCGAGCGCACAGTGCAGTGGTAAGGAGATCCAATGCGTGACCATGAGGGCAATACCCTTTATCCAAGATATACTTCCACAGATCTAATCCTAAATTGACTTCACCGTTTTGACAAAACAGCTTCATCAACATCACTACGGTTGGTGTTTTCGGAACCAAAGATACTTCTTTCATTTTCTGGTAATACACACATACCCCCTCGAATCCAAACTCTTTCGATTTCATCATTCCAATAAACATTGAGTGGAAAGTTACACTGTCAGGCTCGATCCCTTTCTCTTCCATCTCCTTCATCACCTTGACTGCACCACTCACATCTCCGCATTTCATGAGACTACTCATCAAAGCGTTATAAGCTCCACAATCAGGTGTTAAGCCTCTCTTGGGAATTTCATCGAACAGTTGGCGTGCTTTGATCTTATTCCGAGCTACACCAGACCCATGAATCAATGTAGTGAGTATCTGTACTGTGATATCAAAATGTCGACGATCCATATCTTCAAAGAGTCTCAAGGCTTCCCCAAAGTTCCGTTTTTTACAGAACCCATCCATTCTGATGCCATAAGTAACCGAATTGGGTTCGAATCCTCGTTTCACCATTTCATGATAAAACAGCTCCGTGGCGGTAACATCACCAGCTTCCTTAAACCCTAGAAGTAAGATGTTCATCGTCTTAACATCTGGGTTAAACCTGGAATGCAATTTTTCGAAGACTGATCTCGCTTCCTTCATCTCTCGCTCTGTGCAAAATGCTCGTAGAAGAATATTGAACTCATCGACACCAAATCTCTTTCTGAAAATCTCCTTCTCCATCTTCACGAAAGCTTCTAGAGTTTCTTCATAAGACCCAAATTTGGCGATTTTGCAGAGAAGTATACTCATTGACTTCAAACTCAACAAGTCAGGGTAGTTTTTTCGCATTTCCGCCATTAAAGCCCAAGCTTGATCGAAATAACGCATCCGTGAGAGAATGTGAAGTGTTTTCTCGAAGGAGTCAGAGGTGGGAGATGATTCGGAGCTTTTAAGTGAATACTTGAAGAACTCGAGAGCTTTGAGGCCATTGGAATGAGCAGCAAAGAGACGACCGAGAACTTCTGATACAAATTCCGGTGACAGAGACGATAAAGGGATGTGCTTGGCGAGAATGGGTTGAATCGGATGATTTGGGAATGGATGATCATTGATGATTCTTGTGATACGTTCGATCTCTGTTTTGTTTCTCGATGTAGATGATAATGATGATGATATTACCGGAGCTAGAAGGCGATATGAATCGGAGGAGCTCTTCTTCAACATTTTTTTCACAACAAGAAAATTAAAGTTTCAGACCGATAGAAATCGAAACCTTCAAAGGAACTATCGTGTTCGGTTCATTTAATTGAACCGAAATGAACCAAAATCATGTCGAAAAAACTGAATCTGAACATCGGTTTAGTTTGGTTATTAAAAATTTGTTGGACGGCTCCCAAGTTAGCTTTTAGCAGATAAATTCACGACTCGCGAGCTTTATTCGTCGGCATCTCTGGAGAAGTTCTTTCGGCGGGGACGGAAATTTCCATTTTTGAACTGGTGATTTCTCTTTAATCCGCATAAAGTGTGTTCTTATTCGTGTATGCCTTTACCCACGGTTCTTTAGCTTTTAGTTTGGTCCACTTAAGATATGCACGAAAGGTGTTCGAGGATATGTCTGAGACACTCTACTGATTCGTTTTGCGATGAAGTTGTGTCACATAGTTTCTGTGGGGAGAGGTTTACTGGATTTTAACCATATAAATCTTCGCTTATTGATATTATCTCATCAGGGATAGGTTTAGGGACCAATTCGAAGGGTTTGGTGAATATATGATGAACATTGCTTGTCTTTGAAACTATAGCTTCTTAGGCTACCTTGTTGCATTCAACTAGTGATTGGCTAATAGGGCTAAGATTTAGCAAGAGCTTACTAAAAAAACTTAAATTTTTGACTGTGAACTTTTTGTAATATGGTGAGTAATGTAAGCAATTCGATGTAGGAAGTTAGGTGGTGGTGGTACTCTAGTTGCTATGACAACGGAAACGGCAAAGAAGAAGGGAACTCCGCAGATTCTTAAAAAAGATACTGCTCTAAAACTTGTAAGATTTTCCTCCGTGAAGCCCAAAAATCCTTTAATTATATCTTTCTTTTGATCCATGAATTATATTTGTAAGTTGCTTACTTGCGTTCGTATAATTTGGTTTCATCTCACCGCTTTTGAGTTTGTGCGTTTTGCAGGCTGAGAAGTGGGTTGCCAATATGACTAGGCCTGCAGAAGATGATCCTATTGAGACTGAACAAGAAGTTCGACCACACAGGTGGAGGCAAATTTCTTTGTTCATGTTAATTTGCATTCATTTTGCTAATTTTTAACTGAATATAAGTATCATTGTAACCCCTGCGTAGGCTTGGACTTGGTGCTAAAGTGTCACGACAAACAAAGCGTAGACCATCAGATGACCCTCTCGATCAGAAACTACAAGCCAAGTTTGATGCAGGGAAAAGAAAATATGCAAGATCGGTTGCAGAATCACTTGGTTCTAGTAAGAACACCGGTGATGATAGTGAGGATGATGATGAATCAGAAAGCAAGAGCCAAGCATTCGGCAAGAAAAAGAAAAATACAAGTACCCCTCATTAGAGTTTGTGATGTACTATAGTTAAATTCATGGCTTTGTATTTGTTTTGATTGTTGGCGACTAGCTAAAGCCATATAATTGTAGTTTTGTTGGTGCTTGGTTAAAACATCATCTTTGTCTTATGTAAGTTCAAGCCTCGTGTTATTACACTCTATAGTTCATACTCATACAAAAAAATCTCTTGGCTGAGTAAACTACAGAAGCAACTGGAAACAAAACAGAGTATGGAAGTGAAAGAAATAAAGTCTGTGTTTATGTTAAAAAAAAGCTGTGGTTGTGCCGCTGCACAAAAAGGTCAACTAGAGAGCTTTGACCATGGCGGTGGCAATGAAACTGTACAGGATAGACAAAAGGTTAAAAAGAAAGAGCCTTGTCACAGGTTGTCGCTGTTGGGTTCCTGCATTGATTCAACTTGAACCATGTCTCTGCAGCTTATGATGATCTCTTCTACTAACTCATCAAGGATCATTTCACTTGTATAAGAACCAAGACAACCGATCTCAAACCGGAGATCCATCCAGCTTCCAGTTCTAGCCATATCTTTTTTCACTATCTGATCTAAAGTGTGAGGGGAAGGCAAAGGTAGGAGATGCCAGTAAACTCCTTCTTGTGCTACTTTAGCTGCAATTTCCATGTCTGAGATTAGCTGAACCTCAGGTTTCAAGAATGAAATCCAAGGCCCGGGATTGAGTTCATTCCAACAGAAATCCATAAGAATTTCATTGATACAGTCGTAAAGGAGGTTCTTATCGTCACAGAGCTGTGTAGGACAGAAAACTATGTCATCTGTTAATTCTGGCTCAAGAAGCTGTTCCGAGTAAAAGGGCCTCGTTAAAAGCTCTTCCCAGCTCAAGCCTGCGGATTTCACAATGGCTTCAATGTATGCAAGTGTCAAATTCTTGTCATCCATGCTTGTTTTGACATTGTTGTCTTTCTCTGGTTTAGGAGAATCAACTTCATCGAATCTTATACAGAGTGGTTGCATCCGCATTCCAGCTAAATGTGAATCAAGAAACAGTAAAAAATCAAGTTCTGATGAATCAATCTTGAGCTGATCTTTGAAATTCTTACATACCTGAACTGAAACTTGTGCTTGTTGTTGGGCTACTCTCATCATCTGGGAACAGAGGCTCAAGCACAGACACTGGACTTAACTTTCCTTGCACATCAGTGGTGGTTTCTTTGCATTCAGTCAAGCTCACTAAAGAACTTGGTGGAGATCCTGGCGGAGAAGACGGTGGGTGCGCTTGCTTGAACATTTCCTGGAGCAAGATAAGCTATGAAATATGAAACCTCACTTAAGAAAAACAGAGAATATATCCACTTATCACATCCGTAAATTGTCTAACCTTTTTCACATCTTCTTCAGGAAACTCGAGCACATCTTCATCAACATTTTCGACTTGCTGGGAAACGGAAGAGCTACATATTTCAGATAGTGGATCTATCTCAGTCTTCTCTTCCTTGTCTATATTCTCAGTTTCCTTCCCATTGTCTGAAAGCATTTAGTGACATTTTGTCAGAACAATAGAAATTGGGAATGGGAAGAAACAGAATAAAATGAGAAGAAGAAAAAGAATCACCTCTAGGAACTGAGACATCAATGGTAAACAAAGTATCGCCGTCTTTATCTGAATCTTCATCAATCAGATCATTTGTATCTGGACTGCATTGCAGAATCTCTGGTTTCTCAGTAGTCTGACTTAGATGGCTTATCAAATCATGTTCCGGGATCAGCTTAGGACTGTCTGCTGGTGAACAAAACTCAGGGAGAGAAAGAATCTTCCCCAGGATTCTTGGCACTTCCTTATCTGGTAAATTCACGTCAATATCTCCATTTGCAAGCATTTCAGACAAGTGTTTCTTGGCTGCAATATATAAGCCAGACATAATCTTCTTTGAGTCTTCCCTTGTGTGGACAATATCCTCTTCATCAGGCTCACTCATTTTTTCCTTACATAAAGGTTTCTCTTCATCTGAAATATGCTTCTCTGATTTACTCTGTATCTCTTCTTGCATACAAGAGTTTGGGCTCCTCCTATCAACAGAATGATCATCGCATGACTTCTTTCCAACAGCAGATTGTAGTCTTCTTTTGATTAAACCGATAAAAAAGCGAGAAAAGGTTCTCCCGGTTTTAGACTTGTTGCCATTAGAATGAGGTCCAGATGATGAATCAAGATTCAAACTACTTGGACCAGGTTTCAAAACCACAATTGTTTTAGCAACTTGAGATCTGTTTCTCCTTTCTTCTGATTTCCATTTCCTGCTGAAAAAGGTAGGTTTCTTCTTTGGTAATACCACGGCCTCTTGCTTCGAGACTACTTCAGGCTTTTCTTCTTGTACTCTCTTAGAATCTCCTCCAAAGCTTTGAGCATCTTCATATGAAATCTTCTTCATGAATGATTCTTCTTCAGAACCAAAAACATGAAAAGCCTCCAACAAGTCCTTACAAGTTTGGATCTCTCCTTCTTTCTGAGCTATCAACCGTTTGATAATCTCTTTGAATTTCTCTTCAGAATCAGCATCACCTGAAGTACTCTTACAAACCTGAGCAGTCTCTACATGCTCATCACCAGCGATAGAAACATCGATATCCTCCTCGTCATCAGAGAGTTTGTCAACACTCTCATGAGAGGAGCTCTCACAAGAACAAGTAAGCTGCTTCATCTCACCACCTGCAAAAATATATAACCAGAAGACTGATTAATATAATCTTTATATAACAGAAAGAATCTCTTATGTTAAGACACACGTATAAATATAAATATGTTAGTGAAATAAAAAAACCTGGAAGCCGTTTGCTTCCATGTTTGGTATCCATCAAGAGACGTTTGTGATTAGATCCAAAGAGACTGATGAACACCCACATACACCCTATTCCATTTATGCCTTCTCTTTTAAGACTTCTCCGACAGTTTCTCTCCATTTAACAACAGTTGACACTTCAATAAATAGACACAAGTGTTAAGGGAAACTGTTAAGACAAGCAAAGAATAAAAACTCATGTCTAAATATATACATATATATATACCAAAAAAAATATATATAATAAGCCAAGAAAATTTTTTACTTTATAAAAAAAATTGATTCATCATCATGCAAGTGATCTGTTAAAACTCTGTTTTCATGATTTTTGCCAATCAGTCACACAAACGAACTGTGATTATTACTGTTTATAATTTCGATACCTTTCCTTTTGAAGCAAGTGAACTCTTCTTTTTTATAAAAAATCATTGTGAAGAAGAAGAAGAAATAAAAAGCAGTAAGAGTAAAATACCTTTTATAGAATCTGATCCGATACTTGGGAAAATCTGATAATGCAGCTGGAGGGATCAATTAATAAGAAACCAATATTTTTTACAACTTTTTAGCTGTTTTCCACGAAAATAAAATAAAAGAAGAAAGCTACCCTTTTTTTAAGTTTCTTCTCACCGGATTTTCCCGGAAAAAAACTTAGCTGAAATTGCGGCTCTTTTATACATAAAAATGGGAAGTAACGAAAACTCGAGGATAAGGGGGGAGAGGGTGTTGAACAACAGTGGTGTCTCAATTTAGATTAAGAAGACCCCATCTTTCTCTCACCAGAACGAATATCAAGAGATTGCAAAATATATATATATATATATTGTTGTATCTTGAACTTAGAAATATGGAGAATTAGGCATAAAGTTACACGAGTTTAATAAGTTTCTAGAAAAAGAAAGAAAAAAAAAAAAAGAGGACAAACCTAAGATTATTAAGAAAGTGTGGAGTGGAGACTGGATCAAAAGATTTATATATATATATTTTTTCTAGAGAGAGCTCAAAGAGTAAAGAAACTTTTTTCTGTTTTTGGTTTGGTTGATATTTGACTTTGTTCGGTTTAAGGTGCAGAGCTAGGCTAGCAGCCATTGGAATCCTCGCCCGTAACTCTCTCTTATAACACACATCATTGTCCTTGTATATATATATATATATTTATACATGTGTGTATTAGTGTTTTCACGAGACTGTAATGAATGTGTTGTATACGTATATACGTATAAGCAGAGAGAGAGAGAGAGAGAAGGTTTGGTGGTGGTGATGCATGTAAATAAGGTAAATGGTCATCTAGAAGGGAGTCGATAGTCGCAAACGCGGAGTACCGTACAGGAACGAACGAATGTGTCGGGAAGGGTATGCTCGTCATTTTCATTTCAAACAAAACGGATATTGCAAAAAGTCAAAATCCATATATTATATATGTACTGTGTATATCAACAAACCTAAAATTTAAAATTAAAGAGAAATTAAGAGTAAAGCGTTTCGAAATGAAGAAAAAGTCAAAAATGACATGCCCTATAGTCTCTCTTCCACTATGGACTATTTTATTTTTTTAATTATTATGGACACATTTAACAAATTTAGGGGATATTGTATCTGAATACACGATATTGAGATTCTGAACGATATATAAAATGTTATGTATGTGTCTAATGTGAAATTATTTAGGCTGAAGTTGATAGTTTCATGGCTACTTCTCTCATATCATATGTCACCAAACCTAGTCTGTTAGTTTTGTCTACATATTTATTCTCATGGTCATACACTCATACGGAAGCTAAATTATGTTTTTTTTTGTATAAACCATATTAAAATTCGACTAAATTTAGTGCTTTCTAACAATGTCTGTCATCCTTAAATTCAAAATTTAGCAAATTTTATAAGTAATTGTTAAGAAAGTTTTGAAAAAGTTTACGATAAATTAGGTATATGTGAGGTCATGAATAAAAATGAGAGAAAATATTATTATATATATAAAAAGAGAAATATGCAATTAGGTAGTATAATGTAATATGTCAAAGGACAATTACTTATATATATAGTATGCTATTGTTAGAGAATGCGACTAATTAGGGATGTGAAAAAGAAAATAATAAAAAGCATCAGTTACGATGTTACCATCCCATAATAATGTTTTGACCAATGGCTCGATTCGCTTTTGTGACCTCAATATTTTCTACTTTTTAGGTGTTGTGAACAATAGTAAAAATTTATTTCGACAACAAAGTGATTAAACATTGTAATAATGTATACTTTTGTTACATTTTCCAGAGGTGTCATTTAAACATGTTTTCATTCATAACAACGTTTTGCATCACAGAATTTACTGCCACGAGATTTGCCTACCCTCTAATTTACTGCATCAAAAGCAAAGCTACCGGCCTCTAAATTCTTGTAATTAATTAAAATAACACAAAACTAGATTAGACTCTAACGAAAAAAATATTTTATATATATATATATATGTAGCATTTGCCAAACTATATTTATGATATGACTCTGACATATACTATAATTAGCAACGAGCATAATTGAAAAATATACAACTATGTTCGTCTTTGTTTAGAGACCACTAGCTAATCACCTACTCATTGATTTTTGTTTTCTTATATGTTTATTCTAATGTATGCAGATATATATGAATATTAGTTTTATTTTGTACTTATATGCACTAGTAGTTATAATGTCCATTTACGTAAATGTAATAATCAATTGAAGTTAATTAATACATGCCGACAGTTTTATTATAAA
Source organism: Capsella rubella (assembly GCF_000375325.1). Lineage (NCBI taxonomy): Eukaryota > Viridiplantae > Streptophyta > Magnoliopsida > Brassicales > Brassicaceae > Capsella > Capsella rubella. The sequence continues at coordinate 12,915,404 of NW_006238919.1, forward strand.
CGAAACACACACCCCTCAAAATTCTATAATTATAAAAAAAAATCACAATACATCTTTGAAATTGAGTTTATGAAGGTTTTTTTTTTTTGTGTATTATTGAAATATTCGTTGAGATACTTTGATAAAGAGCGACGATGTTTCGTCTTTACATCTGTACCCAACATATTAGAAAACAAAGAAACAACATTACAAATACAAAAGCTATGTTAAGTGGATACCAATCATTTTATATTTTTCATAGGATTCTTCCCAAAACCCATATAAGCTTTTCAATTTGTCTTTTTTACACAGCTTTTAAATTTGTCTTAAAGGTGCATTATATCGATATATTAAAGTTACGTTTCACTTTTCTTTTTATATAATAGGGCAACATATGTCTAGTTGTCAACAAAGAGGGTGTAAAAATGCTGTTTCTTTTAATCTTTCTGTACATTTTTGTACTTTGGTAAGTACATCAAATAAAAATCAATGTTTGTATGCTACTATATATGTTGTATGAAATTAAATAAATTCATCACGAAGAGTTATCTAGCGACGTACGTGATAAAGCTAATTATTGGGGTTTAAAACTTTTGAGCATTATATTTAAACTGAAGGTGCTCTCTATTTTTATTTTATTGGGTCGTTACGTTATATATCTATAAATTGGTCAAATATATTCGAATAAACTCTTTCAAGCTTTACTAAGTTTATTTACTTTTGATAAAATAGCTTTGATTCTAGCATAAGGTTTTAAGCCTTACATAAATTATATTGAAGAAAAAAATCGTGTATATATATTTAAATTATAAAGTGGACATATTTTGACTAAAATTTTTGATAAATAATAAGCTCTCTCGATATGATTAGTAAAATGAAAATGCCATCAGCATGCGATGATTCAACGTAACATTTCCGGAAAATGTTATATAAAGAAAAAGCGTGAATATGAATCTGTTGAAACTAAAACATCACTAGTGGACGGTCTCTCATAATATTAGCACTAATTAATTATCAGTTTTTGTATTTTGATGCTTTATTCGGTCCACGAAAATTGGCTGTTTCTGAAGTAAACACACCAATAAATTAACGCCATCTTGTTATATATCAGATAATGTGATTTGATCAATAGGTACTTAACAACTAACTCAAACTTGTACATAAATTAATTAGTTGTGCATAATTATGTCGAATTGTATGGATCATATACCTCTATATTATATTCACTGTTGTACATAAAGAAATATACAAAAACTGTATGTTGATTGAGTTAGGTTCGTGCGATGTATGTTTTCTTACTAAAAGAGGTATAAAGTACTCATTAAATTGTCTATTGCGTTATACTATATCATATCTATATGTATATATATAAGTTCACAAACCATTATTAATATCGATGATTAGAGAAAAATATGAGATCGATTAATATCCAATAAACGATTAGAATATGTGTTATCTATGTATTCGTAATGATTAAGAATATATGATATTTTAAACTTTGAACTTTAACCTAAATCTCTATTTAATTATTGGGTGACAAACAACAAGTTTATGTACCTTTTGTATACGTAGATAAACAGAATTATTTTACGACGATTTTTACTGTATTGTATTTTCTAGGAATGATTTTGGGAAAAAAACATAAAGATAGCTCAAAATGATGATATACATACTTTGATATACATATATGATACGGTCGGCACATCTTAACTTTAAGCTCTCTTAACGAAATTGTCCCTCGATAAGGCTTTTAATGCTACTACAGCTGGCGGCCCATCTACTACTTCGGTCCAATAAACTAAACTAAATACATTGGCCCATTGATAACATTCGTCAAAAGTTAAGGGACTGTATTTTAAAATTTAAAAAGTTAAGAGACTAAACGTAAGAAAAAAAGATAGGGGACTAAACTTTAAATCTCAAATATACGGGACTAAAGATTAAAACTACAAAGTTGAGGAACTAAAGCTAAAATCACAAAGTTTAGGGACTAATGTTAAAGTTATAACTGTATCTTCGTAAACGTCAAAGAAGAAAATAAAGAACATGTTCTTATTGAAACCAGACTGCTTTAACTTGTAAATTTGTGAATGATATTTTCTCCTGATTCAATCGTAATATCAAAATATGAAAACCGTGTCATGTACCTTGGCTGTGTAATTTAGTTTAACGTTGAAAGTTAAAACTATGATCTAAGAGATGATGTATTTGCCTAAATAATTTATATGTATTAGAGTGTAAAATAACTGGTTTGAAAAAAGAAAAAGAAAAACTGAAACTATCATTTTCACATGAAGCTAAAATAAATTAGCTCTATGAACTTGTATTAAAAGCTTAAAACTCTCAAAATCTTTAATCAGCAATTAACAAAACAAAATTAATATTACGCGGGAAAGAAGACGAGGTCGTTAATGAAGCGGGTGAGATGACGTAACAAAATACTCAGGTTTTGACGACATCAAACCTTAAAAGATATTATATATATATATCTGAAATTTCGATCTCACTTTCGTAATGTTGACATTTCTCTCTATTGACAAAGACAGAGACGATCACTTTGAGATTCTTTTGGTCGGCTCTCATTGAAAGTCAAGAGGCTTATCCATATATTGTTCTAAATTCATTATTTATCTGATTAAGCTAAGGCTTTCATTGAACACGGTTTCGTGATTAGATACGTGTTTGTCTTATAATCCATACCTTTCCTCTTGTGTCTTCCTTATATATATACTATGTAGCTTCTTGGCTCATCAAATACTCACTGTTAGATAAGATCTTCATCGCTTGTATTTTTGCAAAAATACTCTGTTCTTTTCTATATGGACAGGAGTCACCATGACATTAAAGATTCCGATCCGAGATATGGTGAAAATGGTTGGCTCTTTAAGATATCAACAAGGCATCGATATCGTTGAATCAATGAAAACTAGCAAGAGAGAGACGCTGGTGGATGAGAAGATCTATGTAGCAGTGTCAGTGAAAGACCTAGAGAACAAGTCTACTCTCGTTTGGGCGATACAGAACAGTGGAGGCAAAGATTTTTGCATCGTCCATGTTCATCAACCTATCCAAATCTCAGTCCGTAAGTATTAAACTATTTTCTGCAAGTGTTATTTTTAATGCAGAGTTTATTGAAATTTGGTTTAACTTTTGACTATCTTGTTTTCTTCAATTCAAGCGGGGGAGATGTTTCATGACCAGAAAGTACGGCTTTATAGGAAAGACAAGGAGAAAGCACATAAGAATTTGGAAAAGTACCTTCATATATGCAGGCAAATGCAGGTATGTTTACTTATTAGATATCCATTAATTTGTTTTGATGGCACAAGAGTGTTTGTTTCTAAATGTCCAGTCAAATTGTGAATTAGGTCACTGCAGAGATAATATATATCGAGATGGATACGGTGGAGGAAGGTATCCTCCAATTGATATCTCAGTGCAGAGTTACAAAACTCGTCATGGGAGCAGCAGCTGATAGACACTACTCAATGTAGGTGGTTCATAACTGCAGACTTTGACTTTTCTGTTATCCAAAAAGACTAAAATACAGATTAGTGAATGAATTAAAACGTTAATTTTGCAGGAGAATGAGAAACTTACAGTCCAAGAAAGCTATTTACATTCACAGAGAAGCACCTGTTACTTGTCAGATATGGTTTACGTGCAATGGATACCTAATTTGTTCAAGGTTTGGCTAATTAAGTCATTTCTTCATCTTTTGTGTTAGCTGCACATACTACTATATATAGTGACTGTTTAGGATTGGTCTTTGAGTTTTACTTGTCTCACAAGTCATACTACAAATCTACAATCCAGGGAAGCTGGAAGAACAGAGAACTTGTATCTAGAATCTGCATCGCCAATTTCTTTGAGACAATCCGAGATCACTAGAGTAAATGAAAGTGCTCCAAGCTATAGTATGGTTAAAAATGATGATGGGATCAAAGTAATTGTCACAGAAGCTGAGAATTCGAAAAGGAAAGCACGCTTTGAGGCATCTAAGCGTGATGAAGCTGAAAAATCTGCAGTTGATGCACTCAAAAAGGTACCAAAAGTTTCTGTTAACAAGTGCTTTTGCTTAGAATTAGTATCAAACTTTTATAACTCAAAATTGCAGGCTAAACAATGGGAAACTGTGTACTTCGAGGAGTTGAAGCGTAGGAAAGAAATAGATAAGGCTCTGAGGGAAGTAAAAGGAGACATTGAAAAGATGAGATCAGAATACGAGATCCAAATAGCTGAATCTGATATGGTGATAAGAAAGCTTAAAGACAAGTATACCTTATCAATGGAAGCGTTGAGAAAACTCAGAGAAGAACAAGAAGAGTTGAAGATAGAGCTCAGAGAAGTATCAAAGCTGAAGAGTAAGAACGAGGAAGAGGAAGCGTCTCCCTCTAACCACCGTGAACCGCCTCAGTACTTCATCTGTCCCATTACACAGGTAAAAGAGACGTTACAAAAGATGAAAGAAAGCTACTAAATAATCAAAAATGCTATAAATTAAAAGAGAGAAACGGTTATTTGTTTTGTGATACTTGCAGGATATAATGGAGGATCCACATGTAGCAGCAGATGGTTTTACATATGAAGGAGAAGCAATAAGGAGTTGGTTCGAGAGAGGACACGAGACTTCTCCAATGATAAACAAAAGGCTTCCTCACACGACCTTAGTTCCAAATCTTGCTCTTCGATCCGCAATCCAAGAATGGCTTCAAGTTCCAGAATCATTGAACAGATCATGTGATTCGCATTAATCAGAGATCATAAATCAAAACATTTTTAATTTTTTCAATTCAAATTTCCCTGATTTTCTTAATATATATCTATGCACTGAGCGGTACAACACATATGCTTCGTAGTTAATAGTTGTTACTCTATACTACCAGTTTTGTTGGTATGGTCATTCTTTAATTGGGTGGTTACACATGTATATATATACTATATATAGATCTGTTCATAGTATTTCATAAAAAGACTGAATTATATATTAGAATTAGTGGAGACTGAATTAATCTTCCCTCATGACGTTTAATATAAGAGAGACAGGTCATGAGTCGCTCATGATACAACACTTGATGATCAGTATATTATATTTCTTAATAATGGTTTTGATGCTTTGGAAGGCTTGAAGTCATTATAACAAGTATTAAAAAATACACTAAAACTAGTATGTATATCATCATTCATTCACGAATAATTGAATTCTTGTTAGAAAACATTTGAGTATATAAAAGCCTGAGTTGTAAATCGTAGAAAGCAAGAAGAAAAAAAATCAACAAATGGATTCAACATCAACCATTGCAACTGATCGTTATACTCAACTAAAATCTTTCGAGGAGACGATGAGAGGCGTGAAAGGCCTTGTTGATTCTGGAATCTCAGAGGTTCCAGCGATGTTCCGGGCGCCTCCGGTTGTTTTAGCAAGCCCAAAACCACCAGTAGCAGGAGGTTCACAGCTCATGATCCCAACCATCGATCTGAAAGGAGGAGTGTACTACAAGAATCAAGATTCAGTCACGCGGGGAAGCGTGGTGAAGAAGATAGGAGATGCCGCGGAGAAATGGGGTTTCTTCCAGGTGGTTAATCATGGAATCCCGCTCGACGTGCTGGAGAAGGTGAAGGACGGGGTTCGCGGTTTTCACGAGCAGGACGATGAGCTAAAGAAACGGTTCTACTCTCGCGATCACACTAGGAAAATGGTTTACTACAGTAATTTTGATCTCTACACTGCTCAGGCGGCGAGTTGGAGAGACACCATGTGTGCCTATATGGCCCCGGATCCTCCCACATTAGAAGACTTGCCTCCACTTTGTGGGTAAGGTTTCCATCCAAAGTTTATTTTTTTTAGTTCCTAAATATATTGTGGGTTTTTTAAAAAGTTTTAAAAAGATACATGATGAGCCACTAAAACCTCTTAAATCAGAATCAAAAGTTTTACTGTGGCAGGGAGATTATGATGGAGTACAGCAAGGAAATAATGAATTTAGGTGAGTTGCTCTTTGAGCTTCTATCAGAGGCTCTAGGGTTGAAGCCTAATCACCTAAAGGACATGGATTGCAGCAAGTCATTGGTCATGTTTGGCCAGTATTATCCACCGTGCCCTCAGCCTGACCTTACTCTAGGCTTAGGCAAGCACACCGATTTTTCTTTTCTCTCCATTGTTCTTCAGGGGAATATAGGAGGGCTTCAAGTTCTTCGTGATGACCAATACTGGGTCGATGTTCCTCCTGTCCCTGGTGCTCTTGTCGTTAACGTCGGAGATCTTCTCCAAGTTAAACTACTAGTAACATTAATTGTTGCTTTGTTTCTATTGATTGATTTATTTTCATGAAATGATTTAGACGGAAATGAGACTAATGAAAATTTTATTTTATATATATTATTGTCAGTGCAGCTTATAAGTAATGACAAATTCAGAAGCGTGGAGCACAGGGTGATAGCAAATAGAGCAGCTGAAGCGCGGGTTTCAGTGCCATGTTTCTTCAGCACTGTCATGAAGGCAAATCCTCGAGTATATGGACCCATCAAAGAGCTTATGACAGAACAAAACCCTCCCAAGTATAGGGACACCACCATCGCCGAGTTCTCAAGCATGTACGGGTCTAAAGAGCTCAATACCTCTGCCTTACTCCATTTCAAGATCTGAGACATTGACCATATCAAATATATTTATATCAATAACTTCGGTCTGCACTCCATGCCAAGATCTGGGACATTGGCCAAATAAAATGTCTTTGTAAAATGATGTGTGTATGTATGTGTTCCACATGTGAGGATATGAGGCAATTGACCAAAAATTAAAAGTCTTTGTAATTTACACCCTCGGCTCACGGACTTCAAAAATTCTCATGCCAAAAAGTTAACATCAGAAAGTTAAGAGATTATATTTTAAAAACTCAAAAGTTAAAAGGACTAAAACTTAAAAGAAAAACCTAAGGGGCTAAACACTAAATCCCAAAGTTCAGGAGCTAAAGGTATACAATCACAAGATTAAGGAACCTAAAATAGAAAGAATAAACTCTTAGGGATTAAAACTGAAATTCGAAAGATAAAAATTCTATCACTACAGTATGCTTCTCGTTCATATTTACTTCCTCTACAGTGTCATTACTGTCCACCGTCGGAGCTAGAGGAGCCGGCCAGATCAAACCACGGCGGCTGTTTCTGCCTCACTGTCCTTAATTGATAGTGAATCGGACCAGAGATTCGACTAATGAACATGAAATCTCGATACTCGGTGAGGATTTGGACATCGGAGTATCGAGATTTCGTATTCATCATTTGAATCCCTTGAAAGCTCTATGCGTCCACGAGGAGGGTACGTTTTATCTATCGACTTTGTTCTTCATCTTTCATAATGTGATTTGTGATTTTTGGTTAAGTTAACACTTTTTCTATTAGTAAAATAAAAATTCTCTAGATTCAATCGTAAAGTGAAAGAAAACATTGGTTGTGTACTTTGGAATGGTGATCTCATTGATGATGTCTTTGCTTCGATATTTTTATGTATTAGAGTGTGAAATAATTGAAAACTATCCTTTATCAGATGAAATAAAATTAATCATGTCCTTAGATTATTTAAACCAATCGTAGGAAACTTGCTTTCCTCCTGAGAGAAGTTAGCTTTTGATTAAGTAAGTTCTTAAAGCTTAAGACTGAATTACGCGTCTAAGTAGAGTAGACCAGGTCGTTAGAGAAAGCGGTTGGTTGACCTTCTCAGGGGCATAATTATAAAAGCACATTTGAAGAAATAGGAGCTTAGGTAAGCAAGCATACGCACAGATTCTAGAGAATGCCTACCTCAGATTGTCTTTTACTTTTCTACAAAGTCTCGATATCGCTTTCGTTATGTCTACATTACTCTTGACACAATTAGAGACTATCGCTTTCAGATTCTTGTGATAGCTTCTTGGTAATGAATTATCCTTTATTCTAATTTACATGTTTCAGCTTCTGTGATAAGGCTGCAGAACGTGGATTTTTGGTAACGTGTCTGTCTTGTAATTGAAAGCCTTCCTTGTTTCTGCTAAATATTAGGTTTGTTCTTTGTTTCTTTTATATGAAAAGGAGTCACAATGACACCAAAGATTCCGATCCACGAAATGGTGAAAATGGTTGGCTCTTTAAGACTTTGCGGCACAGATATCGCTGATTCAGTAGCAACTGACATGAGAGAGACGCTGGTGGATGAGAAGATCTATATAGCAGTCACTGGGAGAGATCTAGAGAGCAAGTCTAGTCTCGTTTGGGCCGTACAAAACAGTGGAGCCAAAGAGTATTGTATCGTCCATGTTCATCAACCTATCAAATATCTCAGCCCGTAAGTCGTTTAATTTCCTTAGCAATCCTTTTATGCAGAGTTTAAGGATTTTTGGTTAATTTTGGACTATCTTGTTTTCTTCATTTCAAGCTGGAGCGATAATCCACAACCAGAAATTGCGGCTTCATAAAAAAGAGAAAGAGAAAGCACACAAGAATTTGGACAAGTACCTTCATATATGCAGGCAAATGCAGGTATTGTTACTTATTAGATATCCATTTTGTTTTGATTGTACAAGAGTGTTTGTTTCCAAATGTCCAGTCAATCTGTAAATTAGGTCACTGCAGAGATGATATATATCGAAACGGATTCGGTAGAGGAAGGTATCCTCCAATTGATATCTCAGCGCAGAGTTACGAAACTCGTCATGGGTGGGAGCAGCAGCTGATAGACACTACTCAATGTATGTGGTTGATAAATGTAGACTTAAGACTTTTTGTTATCTAATATATGGATTAATCACTGATGTGAAACTTGAATTTTGCAGGAATATGAGGGATCTACAGTCCAAGAAAGCTATTTACATTCGCAGTGAAGCTCCTGCTACTTGTCAGATATGGTTTACCTGCAATGGATATCTAATATGTTCAAGGTCTGTCAAATTTTATGTCTAATCTTCATCCATCTTTATCTTTGGTGTAAAATGTTAAGATATATACCAATCTCTTTCTTGTGTCAATTCTTAGTCTTATTTTGTGGTAACTGTAAATTGACATTAGTTACTGTTTAGGAATGGTCTTTGGGTTCTGCTTGTGAGACAAGATCTTTGTCTCACAAGTCACACTACACAAGTGTCTTTTTTCTTTTGGTATGAAATCAATGCAGGGAAGCTAGAAGAAGAGATAACTTGTATCTAGAATGTGCTTCTTCAAGTTCTTTAAGCCAATCCGAGATAACAAGAAGAACTGAAAGTCTTCCAAGCTCAAGTATAACTGAAGAGGATAATCGGATTCGGATCCAAGTAGCTGTCGTGGAAGCTGAGAATTCGAAAAGGGAAGCACGCTTTGAGGCGTGCTAGCGTGAAAAAGCTGCAATTGATGCAATCAAAAGGGTATACAAGTTCCTCCTATCATGTTTTATTGCTTAAAAATATCAATCCTAACTCTGTCTATAACAAAAAATGTAGGCTAAACAATCAGAAAATGAGTATTTTGAGGAGATGAAGCATAGGAGAGAAACAGAGAAGACACTGAGTAAAGTGAAAGAAGAACTTGGAAAGATGAGATCAGCATCCGAGACCCGAAGAGCCAAATCTAATATGGTGATAAGAAAGCTTCAAGGCAATTATACCTTATCCATGAAAGCCTTGAGAAGACTTAGAGAAGAACAAGAAGAGTTGAAGATGGAGCTTACTCAGCTTAGAGAAGTATCAAAGCTGAAGAGTAAGCGCGAGGAGGAGGAAGCCTCTCCCTCTAAGGACCATGAACCGCCTCAGTACTTCATCTGTCCTATTACACAGGTAAGAAATCATTGAAATCTGAATGATCATAGAAGTTAACAATTATAAGAGAGACATCGTTGTTTGTTGCGACACTTGCAGGATATAATGGAGGATCCACATGTAGCAGCAGATGGTTTTACATATGAAAGAGAAGCAATAAGGGGTTGGTTCGAGAGAGGACACAAGACTTCTCCGATGACAAATAATAGTCTTACTCACACGTGCCTGGTTCCAAATATTGCTCTACGGTCCGCGAACAAGAATGGCTTCAAGCTTGGAGCTCCTGAATCATTTGAACAGAGATCCTCTGCTTGTAAAGATGAAAATCAAAAAGGAGTTTTCCTAATTCCTTAGTGGCTAATAAAGGAGACTCTCCGTGTCCTCTCAAAAGCCGAGTTCGAACTTTTGTGTAGTTCTCTTGTGCTCTTTTTGATATGGTTTTGTAATAGTTTATGTCAAGTCTTTTACTACGAGACGGTGTTGGTTGGTGATCGTACAATCCGTTCAGGGAAGCATACACGCGCCTCTTTAATCCAAGTTTTTTCTCTTTTCATAGGAAAAACAACGAAAATATTTGTGCACGCGCTAGTACTGCGCGCGTATTAGTAAATATCAAGGCGTTCTAGCGCGTTTTTATTGTTGCTCCTTCAATTATTGAAACTTTGAAAGTTCGAAACGGTCTCTTTTTTAAGGTTTTACTCCCATTTAAACATTCCTTGATTAATTTATGTAAAATCTGTTTATATATTTAAAGGTTTACGTTTTATAAAATCAGATCTTTTTTTTTTTTGTAGCTATACAAAAGGTATCACGCATTAATTTATAAACAACATTTCATTGTTCGACAATTTATATGCCGTACAGAGTTTTAAATATTTTTGTTAAATTATATATTTTAATTAATCCCCTTATGATTGACTAGTGTAATAATCCCAAAAAATGTATAATCTGGGGAAATGTTGCCTAATTTATTTTCACACCTCATTTTAAATATAATTTAATGGTATATAATCGACATTGATTACCTCCTCGAGTTTTGATTAGGTCGTTGACACTTAAAACCCATACAAGAAATAAATACATATATATAATTTCCAGATCGAATATTCGAAAGAACAGAGTAACACCAGAAAGGGATGACACATGCCCTTCATCGGATCTTCTTCTTTCTTGATTGCACATATATATATATAAACATTTTGCCAAGAAGAAGACAAAACCATAGCTTCTTGTCTGAAACGAACCAGCCATTCTCAAGATTTTCTCCTTTTAACATTTTCCCGGGAACATATTATGGAGTTTGAGGCAGCCAAAAAACACACCATGGGAGAAGAAGACGAAGTAGAAGAAGAAGAAGCAGTGATGGATGAGAGAATATACGTTGCGGTAGGGAGAGAACCAGCCAAGAACAAGTCAAACCTGTCTTGGGTATTAGATAACTGTGAAGGCAATAAGATCTGCATCGTTCTTGTTCACCGACCTGCTCAAATGATTCCTGTTTGTAAGTTTTTTTACTCCTCACTCCAACAACTCCTGAATCCAGATCTTTCGGATGGCTTTATACACGAAACAGAGCTCTTAAATATATTTGACTTGTTTCCAATGATCTTTCTCTTACTTCCACAGTGGGTACCAAATTCGATGCTGCAACCGTAGATGAAGAATTAGTAAGAGCATACAGAGAAAAACAAAAGGCCAAAACAGAGAAGATTCTTGATGAGTACCTTAGAATATGCCTGCGGAAAGGGGTATGTGTGTGTGTGTGTACTCTAATACATGAATCATGTGAAGTTTTCCGCCATTTCTAACGAGATTGGTTTTGCAGGTTCAAGCAGAGAAGCTGTGCGTAGAGATGAACTCGATCGAAAAGGGAATTTTGCAGATGATTTCTGAGAACAGAGTGAGGAAGTTCATCATGGGAGCAGCTTCAGACAAACATTATTCAACGTATTGTGTCTTTTAGGCTTCACTCTTGTGTTCCTGCTTTTTTTAACCATTCCTCAAGTTTGACATTTGTGGTTGATCTATTTCAGTAAAATGGAGGACCTGAGATCGAAGAAAGCTATCTTCGTCTGCCAACACGCGTCTGTGACTTGTCATATGCGGTTTATCTGCAAAGGATATCTCATCCATACAAGGTTCAAGCCAGATTCCATTTCTTTTCCATAGCTGTATACAAATAACAGATGATATTTTTAAGTTTGACGTCTGTATGCGATATCAATGTAGGGAAGCTAGAATGGATGAAGTCCGAGCTCTCTCAGCTCTACTATCTGACTTTCAGCGGCTTGTTTCCTCACAAAGTAGCACCACTTCAGATCAAGAAAGTGGAGTTTCAAAGAGGAACAGCGAGGACGAAGAGGAGGAGGAGAGAGAATCACGAACCAGCTCTTCTCGGTCTGCTAGTACATTGTCATACTTTGGAGGATCTGAGGCTTCCTCAAGTGTAAGTGTACTGGAAGAGAAATCAAACCGTTCATCTCCACCCTCTTTACCGGTAAGCCCTGCGATCCTGAATAAGAGAGAATCCAATCCAATACTTTCTTTTTTTCTTTTACTTCTTTCCTTGGCTCATTAATTGCCTTACGGTGTTGATCCACCAGTGCACCGGGATGGGACTGGGCATGATAACCTTCCTGATTAGCTCCATCAAACTCTGGCAAAAGCTTTCCATCCAAAACCATAAGCATTGTGAATGACCCCACCATCACCTGAAAAGCCAAATAAAGAAGAAGAGGACACGAACATAAAGCTTACAAAGATCTTGATCACATCTGTAAATACAATGTATCTCATATTTGTAAACCCCAAAATTGCGTGAGAAGAAGCTGCTTTGGGATTTCATCTCTCCTCCTCTTGTGAGGCTTGTAATTCTAAAGATAATGGAATTCTTCACCTTATTTCTTAAATTATAAAAAAATGCCCACCAACTAAATGCTTTCACCAGTTCTTTAATTAAGAGTTGTGTACAAAGGGTTGATCACTAAAAAGATGTAAGAAAACAAACAAAACTGCATCCTACCTCTCGAATTAACTGAGAAGAAAGAAAGAAAGCAGATTGTATAAAAAGAAAAAAAAAATACAGGTGGACACACATCAAACGCCGGTGACCGGAACACCACTCTCTCTAATTGCTTACATTCTAGTGGGGATCTCACCAAAACTGTTCCAGCCATTGGGCTAGCGTTTTTAGCTTCACTTGTGTCCTGCGGCTGGACCTTCAAAGTTCAAAACGCAGGCAAACAGAACCATCTACCATCAGTCATCTAAAGCTATATCGAAGACTGAAGTGTGGGCGTAATTAAAGGTCTCAAACCAATGCGGTTCAGTTTAACAGCATCTCTGTGCTACGTTGATACCATAAATGTGAAAGATTAACCAGGAAAAAGGGATAGCATGTACCTGTCAGTCGCCTTGTAGCCCCGTTGCCATTAATGGAGAAGTGCACAGGCTGCCTTTCTTGTCCTATTGATAGAACCCAACTAGAGTTCAATCTCCGAGCAAAATCCTCTACCTCTCTGTATTCACATAAGGTTTTATAATTTTATTTAGTTTCACATAATGGATGCACAATACGATGTAGATCTATATATAGAACGTGTGCATATTTCGTCACATAAGATTACTCAAGATGAGGTTTGTAGAAGGTATTTTTGGAGGAGGGACTGATATCAATTATTTCAGCACAAAATGAATACTTCAGGCAGGAATTTGAAAAAAAAGCCAGTTACCTATCAAGCATTTCCTTCAAAGCTGGATCAATTTCATCATCTATATAACCATCTTCAAACTCAGTCTTTGGCGTAAAAATGTCATCTTCCATACTAAGTAAGTTAGATACATCTCCCAAGCTCGACGCAGTCTTATCCACATTCTCAGCATTTCGTGATTTGGAATGAAGATTATGCTTTAAATCCTAATAAGAAGGAACACACTTAGTAACTTAATTACTACCAACAAAGAGCAATAAGAGAGAAACTAGTTTAAACCTTTTCTGAAGTTTCACATATTCCCATTGAAGTACCGTTCTTCTGCTCCTTCCTTTTCTTGTTCTTCTTTTTGCTCTTGGAAGTCTTTACCACCTTGTGATCTGTGGAACATAATTATCCTTCTCTCCAATGAGAGCTTTAAAAGGAAGTAGAAAAAGAGAACAGCGAGAAGCAATGCTAACATAAACTCACGCATCAAATATTTCAATCAAGGACATTCAAGATATCATCCAGGATTTGAGCATCAAATAAGCTATTAACTCGACCATAAATGCATATGCAAGAATCTACTGATATGGGAAGTGAGCAATAAATTGCCCAAGAAATTGCAGCACTGTGACTTTAACACAGTTGAACGTAAGCATCAAAACAGACTCCAGACATGAACCAATATGTGGTGCCATCAACATGAATTGGACAACGTGGAGCAGAAGAAAGAACATGACATACAGGAGAGATATGAAGTTAAGAAAAGTACCTCTGCCATTAATAAATGATAACAAATCATCCACAGAACGCTCATCGACATGTTCTTCAACCTCGACACTCTAGGACATGGAAAAAGCCATAAATATAAACTAGTACAATAGTTCATTCTCACAAACCAATTCCTAACTTAATATAATTAAAATGCTCAACACACCTTTAGTTTCTCTCTTTCCTTCAATTCCTTTCTTTTCTTAGCATACAATCTATTCAACAATCGAATCCGTGGATCATCCATTGTGTTCTTCAAAGGCTCTAATTTCTCCTCCTGAAAAATTGTAACTAAAAGCTAAAATAGAGAAGCAGATAGGAATGACACCTAAAAAGAGATAATCTTGGGCACCACATACCTCAGTAAGGTCATCAGGCAAATGGAATATTTCGCGTATCTCCTCAGGGGTTTTTCCCTCAATAATTCGTGCAAGGGCACGACTAGTAAGATCAACCAACGGCTTCAACTGCAAACTGTCAGCAGCTGAGGTCAACTCACAGAGCCTCTTTGTATCCATCCGGATAAATTTTTCATCATAAATTTTACGTTCCTAGAAAGGAAAAAAAAAAAAAAGACTTTACAAAAAGAAAAAAAACATATGATTATCAACGTGTAACCATTTGTTTCCAATTTTAAAAAGAAAAAAAATAAAAAACTCAAATAAACCTTATTTGAACGTCCAGGTACGTGATGAAATCTGCAGTAATCAAAAATCAGGCTTAACATAGCTGGATTGACTCGCTGTGGAAGAGATATTGCGTAGTTCTTAGAAGATCCAACACCCTTCTGTAATACTTCTTGACATATCATGGGACAGTACATTGCGACCTCTTGTTCCACTTGTTGGATTGAGCCATCAGCAGTTTCAAGCCATATATAGGATTTCATCATCTGTGTTGATGACATATAAAAAGTAATTAGTTTTGGTGCAACGTAAAAGTTAAACTAGTCATTCAAAAACTCCATACAATGATAAAGAATATAACACTCAAAAGTAAAACACTATAAGTATGAGAAAATCTATAATGTAACAAGTAGGCCATGTAAAAGTAGAGACTTATCACAATAAATATAAAATTAATGACGCAAATGGTAGGTTGTTAACTTGTTATGTGTCCAAAATCTAATCTTGCTAGTTCATTTGAGCAAAATATGTAACGGTATTAACAGTCACTCTATATGATCACTAACGTAATGTGAGTAAGTAAGCTATAAGGCAACGGAGTCCACTATAGTAAAAGTATCAAAGCTTACCTCTGGTTTGATGATGGCCATTTCACCTTCTGACATTGATATGTAGACCCGGTATTCGGGTATAATACTCGTTGAGCTTATATCTTATTACACAGTCAAGCTCCAATAAATAGGACAGTCCCCACTATAAAAAGTAGTTGTTTTTCTTGGATCTTCAAGTTTCCCAATACTGCACACAAGTAGAAGATATTTCAGGTCTGTGAGCATTGGAGCTCAATTAGAAGCAATATCCGGAAACTGAACACCAAACTAATAAAAGAGAAGAACAGGTAAATGATCATAAATGGAAAATAAACTTCACAAACATGCTAATCATTCAGAAAGCTCAAGACTTGAATCTGGCATGTCATCAAAAGGCACTAACTATGTCCACAGAAACCACAAGTATAAATTACCAATTTCAGTTCAAGGATTCGGAATCGATTCAACTCTCTCTTTCTCTATTTGATGGGAAGCTTGAAAATGTGAAAAGGCACCTCAATCATCAATTCGTAAAACCCTAAGCCCCAAAATGGATAAGGAGAGGTGCCAAACACCAAAATATGAATCAAAAGACAGAGGTGCCGAAACTAAAATTGAAACAATGGAGAGTGAAATTAAAAGAGGAAGAGAGTGAAATAACAACACAGAAGCGAGAGATAGAGAGAGAGAGATAGCATTCAAATAATCAAATGATACAATCGAACCAAGCAGCAGAGGCATAAGAGATAAAACCAATGGAGAATCACGATGAGAAAGCAATAGATAAGAAGAATACAAGCGTGGCATACCCTACGACCGGAGGAGAAGCAATGAGTGTAGACGGCGGAGGAAACAAATGAATCTGGCGGAGGAGAACGGCGACGGCGGCGGCAGGAACAGACCAAAGAGAGAGGAGCGGATAAGAGAGAGAAACAAGGGCTTAATATTATTTTTGGGATTTTTATTTTTGAATAATAATTAAGTTCTCTCCCAAAAAGAAAAAAAAAATAAAAAGAAAAAAAGACAGAGAGAGAGAGAGAGAGAGTATGGAGTGGGTTATCGCCACGTGTACTAGCCGTGACGGCTCATGGCTCAAGATGGTTAAAACTCAGAAAAAGCACGGAAATAGAATCTAGGGTTCGTTGTTGGGTTGGGCGGTTGATGGAGTCGGTGAGGACTGAGGACTGAGAGGAAGCTATTTCTGTGGAACTGTAGTGGCTCTCTTTCGCTGTCTTGACATTTTTTTCTTTCTTGTCCTTTGTATTTTGTTTATCTTTTGGGGTATTTGCTACATATCTTATTATCTTATATTATATAGTAAAGCCTATGTCTGTTTTTGGAAAGGAAATTTGTTTATGTTGAACAAGAATTTAGGTCAATTTTTTTTTATCATCAAAATAAGAATTATATTGAATAATGGATCAAGTCATGATATTAATTAGTTTTATAACCAAATTAAAAAGAGCAAAAAAGTTATCAGAATATTAAACACATAAATTACAACTCAGAATAGCAAAAAGCTAGATGAGCGACTCGATCTATTACATACGGTTCATGTTTGAACAAATGAAAGAGGACACATTTGTAAAACGGATTGACCAAGCGATAATGTCACAACGAATTGATGCAATTGTGATATCATAATGTTTGACCATTTAATTAATACTTTCACGAATAATTCGTACTCGTCTTCAAAAACATATTTCGAACTATTCGAATCCAGACCTGCCAATAACGATTTAGTTTCAGCCCCCAAAGGCCAAAGGTGATGTTGATGTCCTTAAAAGTGATGAACCCATCCTTGTAAACTGTGATGCTCCACCTGAATCGCGAATAACCCAACCACCCATTATTAGGTCAATTTCTATAGGGTTTTTCATTAATTATGTTGGTGAATTATAAAAAGAAAAAAACTAATGTTAAATTACAACAAAGATTTTGTCAGAAAACGACAACTTTAAAAAATAAAATATTAGTGATATATGCTATTACCAATTTCATATTTTCAAATTTTAAGTATTTAAAATATTTTAATATTCTTTCTAAGATGTGTTGCTGAAAATATTGATTTAAAATAAGACTTAACTGAGACATGTTGTAATAAAAACTCTTTATCGGTTTATATCGGAAGGAAGCTAATTAATTAACCAGTTGTACGTACTAGTAAGGAAACTAAATGCCGGAGATCAGACTGCACTGTCTGATTTGTACATGTGGTCTAATATCAAGGAAAACCGTACACTACCACTAGACTACATCCGGTTATAAATTTCATAGTTTACGTCGATTTGTGATTTAGCCTTGGACATTGCATCTTTCGGTTTACCAATCTACATAATAAACACACAACATCCTAGTATAACAAGTTGCTGATGGAGCTTACGGCAAGCATGCATGTCGATGTCGGGATACTTTTCAAACTCAAAGATCGATGTGACTCCGATCCTTCCATGTGATGAAAAATTAGGAATATAACAACTTCAAAAATTATATATCTGATCTCGTACATCTTGTGGGACAACGCTACTTCACTTTTGCGAAATTTTTTGAAAGACCAAATATCAACTCAAGAAACAAAAATTAGAAACCATATACCAACGGATTGATGTATTACTTACTATATCGAGGGATCCAAGTATTATTGGATCATTCAATGAGCTCTTGTATTTGATTATCTTCTCCATTAAACTCGTTCTGATTATATTGTATTTGATTATCTTCTCTTCTCCATTAATATCTTCTAATCTTACTTCTTAGGGTAAACCACTCAAATCCGTTCCAAGGATCCAGTCCTTTTGAAATCCCTCTCTGTTCTTCATGATGTGAAGAAATTTGTCCTATCCCCCGACCCTGACTGGCGAGGCTTCATCTAAATGAGTGAAGTTCAGTTAGACTGCCACTTCTCTCTCGTGCTCTCCGTCCAAGCGAACTAACTCCTTAATCCCCCGTTTGGTTAATAAAATAATAAAGTCTGGTTATTATAGCCATGGTCTGAAATTGTACTCATTTGCTCATTGATAGTTTCGATTCGAGATTGTTTAATACTTGACACACACCGAAAATAGAATCTTTGACTTTGTTTTTTTTGTATATAAATAATTTTAATAATAATAATTAGGAAACAGGCCTGCCATCAATACTAAAAGGCTCTTATGCAGGGTGTTGTGAGCTTCGGCCCGTATATGTTGGCCCATTTATTGGCTCAAGTTTGTTTTTTTAATTTTATTTTAGTTCAAGCTTCAGACACAGGTTTCATGACTTTTAGAAGCTAGCTGTTAGGTTTTGTGTGTCTAAATCTAATTTTTTTTCCTCGTTTTTCTGTGGAATTTGGTCACAGTGAGTAGTTTTTCGCATATACAGTATATATTTTTAAAAAGGGACAGTGTCGCAACGAGAGTATTGGGGAGGCTAGGTGGGGGCAGTTGCAATCATGATGAATAGAGAGAGAAGCCAAAGCAAATATAGAAATTGTCTTATAGATGAATGGTCGGTCTGTTTTTGGTTACGTAATTCGGCGGCGTTAGGTGGGTGACTCCACGTATCTTATCGTCGATGCGTTTGGACGGCTATAAACTATTGAATCTATTTTTCTCCACCATTAAATTTCAAAAAACATTTCACATATTCCTTTTTCACTCTGTGTCATGGGTCGGTCTTTTTTATTTATTTTTTTAGTGGTCATTGATTTTAGCTGATGTTTCAACATTTCGGTTTTTTTTTTTGGGCTCTACTAAGTAATATATAAAAACTCGTGTAAATGTGGGATTCTCAGTTTGAGAATTTATATTTACATAAATCTACTTCAGCTAGATAATAATTACATGGAGTGTCCCTTTAAAAAATGTTGGGGGGGGGGGGGAAAGGTTATGATTAATAAACAACGTATGAATATAATATGTATAAGGATTTGGCAAATAGATAATTAGATGGTAATCAAAATGGCCCTTGGGTGATACAAGTTCCATTAGCAACCACTGATTTCGATTTTTGTTTTCTTTAACATTGTCTTTCCTGTTTGGCATGTATAACACTACCACTCTATTCCTTGTCATATAATTACAGTTAGCATTAGAAATTAGGATTATAGTTTATGGTAGGAAAAATAATGTGTAGTCTTTGCTCTTTAGCAGAAACGGCTATAGATTAGGACTAAAATGATGATAGAAGATTTTTTTAGGCACTAATTGAATACCAATTATGAATAATCATATATATAGTTGATCATGAAGAGAATAACACACACACAACCAAAATTTATTTTATTTTAGTAAATTAAAAAATTAGTAATATTACCATCCCTTAATTTTAAAACTCTGCCCATTACGATGAATGTCATGGTAATGGTACTGTGCATGGTGCCATATACAGATGTTCTTATCCTGGCTGGCAAACGCCAGATCATTCTCAACCGGACGATCATGTTTAAAATAGGTCTTGTTCGTAGCAGTTAGTAATTAAGAAATTATTTAGCGACAATCATGAGGATTATCTAAAACAATCGACATTGATCTATTGTATTTTATACCTCATTATCTTCATATTAAACAGACTTATTAAACTAGAAAAACAGCTGGAATGGAGCATTCAAAACTCTGTCCAAAGGCTTAAATTATCACTGACCCAACGTAATAATTAGATTTATTAGTAGTATGATTAGTATGAAGATAACATTAACAAACTTTATGTTACTGTCAATATTGTCATCATCGTCTTTTATTTTATTTCTCCATATTGTTTCCATTACCTCCCGACTATAAAAATCACAGCACTCCCACTTCTGGAAAATTCACAACAGAAACAAAAAAACAAAGCTACACAAGTTCTCAAGAGAGATCGAAACCGGAGATGGAAGGCAAGGAAGAAGACGTTAGAGTTGGAGCTAACAAGTTCCCGGAGAGACAACCAATCGGGACTTCGGCTCAGAGCGACAAAGACTACAACGAGCCACCGCCGGCTCCGTTTTTCGAGCCCGGTGAGCTCTCTTCATGGTCCTTTTGGAGAGCCGGGATCGCTGAGTTCATCGCTACTTTCCTCTTCCTCTACATCACTGTCTTGACTGTTATGGGAGTTAAGAGGTCACCGAGTATGTGTGCTTCCGTCGGAATCCAAGGTATCGCTTGGGCTTTCGGTGGTATGATCTTTGCCTTAGTCTACTGCACTGCTGGTATCTCTGGTAAGTCACTCTACTTCTTCTTCTTCTCCAAAGATACGCCTTTTTACTGTACTTAGGTTTCCGAGTGTTGGGTTGAGAGAGAAGATGATCAAGTTTGAATCTTTGAGAACAATCGAGATTAGTTTTAGCTTCTTTGCGTGGATTTGTTCAATTTGTATCTGATTCAAGAGGGCTTAATACGTTAAAGCTATAATCTTTGAGAAATTTTGTAATTAGTCTTACCTCCTCTATGTGGGATTTACAGTGTTATAGTCTGAAATGTGGCCTTTTGCTTAATTTTGGTATCTTTTGTTCATGTTACTCTCAGGTGGACACATCAACCCAGCGGTTACTTTTGGTCTATTCTTAGCTCGGAAGCTGTCCCTCACCAGAGCTCTGTACTACATAGTGATGCAGTGCTTGGGAGCAATCTGCGGTGCTGGTGTGGTTAAAGGGTTCCAGCCTAAGCAATACCAGGCTCTAGGCGGAGGAGCCAACACTGTGGCTCATGGCTACACCAAGGGAAGTGGTCTTGGAGCTGAGATCATTGGCACGTTCGTCCTTGTATACACAGTCTTCTCAGCAACTGACGCCAAGAGAAACGCCCGTGATTCTCATGTCCCCGTAAGTAACCAGGCTATATCTCTTGTTCATGTTACATAGCTTCTAGAAACAACTGAAATGAGTGAACTTTTAAGTTGCCTTAAGTGTGCAAGAAAGACTGATTCTCATGGTTTCACTTTGGACCTGTTGCTTATTGGCTTGAGTTTTGTAACACTTGTACAGATTCTTGCACCACTCCCAATCGGATTTGCGGTTTTCTTGGTTCACTTGGCAACCATCCCAATCACTGGCACAGGCATCAACCCAGCTAGAAGCCTTGGAGCTGCAATCATCTACAACAAAGACCATTCATGGGACGACCACGTGAGTCTCCCCTGCACAAACTATATTTTTTAATCGCATTCCAAACTTCGTTTTGAAAAAGAAAAATAGTTCTCTGACAATTTGGTTTTTGTTTTGCCATCTCTAGTGGGTGTTCTGGGTTGGACCCTTCATTGGAGCTGCACTTGCTGCTCTTTACCACGTGGTTGTCATCAGAGCCATTCCCTTCAAGTCCAGAAGCTAAGTTAAAAAAACAAGACATCAAGTCCTCTGGTTCCTGGTCTTGTCCTCCTTAGTTGCTTCTATTGTTGGTTGATCTACATGTGTGAAATGTTTGTATCTATAATGTTGCCCTCTTAATGCAAATCTTTGTAAACAAAGGAAGAAATTCCCAAAAGTTCAACGCAAAAAACACTTGGTGTTTATAAACTACCTACCAAGGGGATTTATTTGCAAATTATGAAATCTGTTTATCAAAGATGATTTTTAACATGGATTTTGGTATACTATACAACAAGCCTAACATAAACCCAATAACCGGTTAATCAGTTCTTCAGCCAACCGGTTCAATTTCAAAATTCATCCGGTTCAGCATTGTTTTGGTACAATAAACGTGTCAGTGTCACCAACCTATCCTCGATGGCGAAAAATCCTAATCGAGAATTGAGAGACACAGCCAACGAAAATTCACCAGGAAAAAGATGGCCCCCCATTTGTCACAAACTTTTCAACAAAAGCAGAAAGATTCCTCGACCGATGGTAAAATTGAACTATTGCAAGTAAAGAAATGGGGTGTATGAAGTTGACTGTAAAATTTTGATCATTCCACTCACTGAACGAAGACGAGTAGAACTCTGACAAGAACCCTTCACGTACCCCAATTCACAATTTCCTTTATCATATATTTCCAAGAATCAACTTGTATTTATTCCAATATTATATTCTTCACACAAATGGAAGATGATGCAATGTATCTGTCTTCTTCCCTCAGCCATATTTATATGGTTGCCATCTTCTCCGTTTCTTCTCCACCTATCACTCTTCTTCCTCTCTTTACAAAGACCTTTCCAACTTTGTTTTCACTTTATCGATTCTTCAATACTTCGTTTGCTCCGTTCAGTCAACAATGGCCTCTGTTTCGAGGAGGCTACTGAGGAGAGAGACGATCCCCTGTATCAGCAACACCATGAGGAGACTCTTCTCCACCGGTGGATCTACTTCTTTTGCTCAGAGACTCAGAGATCTTCCCAAAGACTTCCCATCCACTAACGCCAAGCGAGATGCCTCTCTGGTATTGAAAAAAAACAATACATAACCGTTTTGTTTTGCTTCAAAATTGGATCTGAGTTTTAGTCAAATTTCTAGTCTTTCTTCCGATGTCGATTGACTCAAATTCGTATGTGTCGTAGCTCATCGGACGAACACCTCTAGTGTTTCTCAACAAAGTCACTGAAGGATGTGAAGCTTACATTGCAGCCAAGCAAGAGCATTTCCAGCCAACTTGTAGCATCAAGGACAGGTGCTTGTAATATCTTATTCTTCTATTTTTACTAGAAACCATATTAGTACAAAGTGTTGATCTTTGTTCCATTTGGTTGTCTTTAGACCAGCTATAGCCATGATCGCAGATGCTGAGAAGAAGAAACTGATCATCCCTGGAAAAGTAATTTGCTTTTTCTTTTTTATTCTTCCATACGTAATCTCAGAGTTAACTGTGAATCAGTAGTTTCTTACCCGCTGAATTGATGCTTAATTTTCAGACAACATTGATAGAGCCCACTTCAGGAAACATGGGAATAAGTTTGGCTTTCATGGCGGCTCTTAAAGGGTACAAAATTGTAATGACAATGCCTTCATACACCAGCTTGGAGCGGAGAGTGACTATGAGATCCTTTGGTGCGGAGCTTGTTCTTACTGATCCAACAAAAGGAATGGGTGGAACCGTCAAGAAAGCTTATGACCTCCTTGAGTCTACTCCTGATGCTTTCATGTGTCAACAGTTTGCTAATCCAGCAAACACTCAGGTACTTAGACTTAGAATGAGATCTCATTTTTTATTAGCTTAAATTCACGTTTTGACACTAGATTGAAATATTGAATCTAGAGATGATGTTTGGAATATTGATGTAGATTCATTATGACACAACTGGTCCTGAAATTTGGGAAGATACACTTGGAAATGTCGATATATTTGTGATGGGAATTGGGAGTGGAGGCACAGTCTCTGGAGTTGGGCAATACCTTAAATCTAAAAACCCCAATGTCAAGGTGATTACTTAATAAGTTCTGAAGGTATCTTGTGAATATTAAAAAAAGAGATTGCTATTGACCATGAGTGTATTGCAAATGGTAGATATATGGAGTGGAGCCTGCTGAAAGCAACATACTCAATGGTGGCAAACCAGGTGAAGATTTTGAAACTTTAACACTTAATTTGTGGTCCAAATTAGTGGAAGATTCGAGTTTTTGCGGTTGCTGATGTCAAGGGTTTTGAACTTTGTGCTAGGTCCACATGCTATCACAGGCAATGGGGTTGGATTTAAACCAGATATTCTGGATATGGATGTCATGGAGAGTGTTCTTGAGGTAAAGTAAAAGGCTAAAGCTTCTGTCTTTCCAAGAAACCCCAACTTCTAAAGCTTATGTTTTGAGAATATGTTAACAGGTGAGTAGTGAGGATGCTATAAAGATGGCAAGAGAATTGGCATTGAAAGAAGGTCTCATGGTAAGTGGTTTGATGATTTACAAAGATAAGTTGGTTCATCTGTTTTCTGGTACTAATTATGGAAACTAACTTGAGTAGGTTGGGATATCGTCGGGAGCTAACACCGTGGCAGCACTTAGACTGGCAAAAATGCCAGAGAACAAAGGCAAACTCATTGTGGTAAGAAAGGAAATATGTTTTTTTTCTCTCGCTCTCTGTTTTGATATGTGTGTTTTGGTTTGATCGGAAGTTGTTTTGTAATAGACGATTCATGCTAGCTTTGGAGAGAGATATCTGTCGTCTGTTCTGTTTGATGAGCTGAGGAAAGAAGCAGAAGAGATGAAGCCAGTTTCAGTCGATTGATGAAGAAAGGCTTCTTTACCAAATTCTCATATTGGGATTGTGACATAAACGTGTAAGAAGAGTTGTATGTTTTGTTTTATATATGGGTATGTTGGAGAAATAATTATGTTGATGTTGAATATTGGAAATACAATCTAATCAAAGTTAAATCAGCATTTTATGTTTTATTTTGTGGTTCAAATAAGGATTTTGTCTTTGTAAAAATCTGGTCAGTTGAGATTTTTGCTGTTAATGGAAAATATTTTGATTAAAAAAACATTAATCTCATTTTACTGGAAAAAAAGAACAGTATGTTGTTAATGAATTAAAACGTTTAATAACTTGTAAGCATTGATTATCAAATAAGCCAGTCATAAATACTAACAACGACTAAAGTAAAGTATTTGACCAGGTAGAAGTACAGAATCAAATGCTTTTGACTCTTAATAAAGAAACTAAATCGTCAAGTTTACAGAAGCGAATCATAAAACACCCTCGTGGCAACAGATCCAACGGCCAGAAAACAATTTTGCATACCTTAAATTTGTAGAAGCCACCACGTATCCATGCTGCAACTGCTCCTCTGGTCATATTGTTCAACTTCTTTTAGATGAAACCTTAAAAGAACCCTTCGGAAAAAATCTCCGGCAACAAAAATACCTAGTGTCGAGCGGCGAAGATAGGCGTGGTTGATTTGATCACAAGAGTTGATTCCATCTGTAAGAAGTACGAGAAGTATGATATCGATAAACAGAGAGAAACTAATGTCTCCGGTGACGATGCTTTCTCCCGCCTTTACTCCACCTTCGAATCTGCACTCGAAACTGTTCTTCAGGTTCGTTTAGATTACTCACTCGAGAGCGTTGCGTTTCTGTTTTTGTTTTTCTGGTTTTGGTTTTGTAACGTTTAAGTTTGTGTGAGGGAACGTAATAGAAAACAGAGGATTTGTCGTCTGAGACGAATAAAGCGAAAGCTGTGGCGATGAACGCAGAGATACGAAGAACGAAAGCTCGACTGCTTGAAGGAGTTCCAAAACTTCAGAGGCTTGCTCTCAAAAAGGTCTTCTCTTTTTTTGTTCAGTGACCTAATTTTCAAAATCTGATGATTCGAGTCTTGTGTTGGTGAGAGGTTTTATTACATCTGATGATAAGAAAGGACTATCAAATTTCAGGTCAAAGGGGTTTCAAAGGAAGAGCTTGATGCGAGAAATGATTTGGTTTTGTTATTGAGAGATAAGATTGAGGCCATACCAGAAACCTCTGCTCCTGTTATAGGTAGTTGGCCAGCTTCAACATCACATTCGAACATCAGATTCGATACTAATGTTTCAGGTATTATATGTTGTTCTCTCTGTACTTTTTGCATTATTAGTGACCTCTCCGTTATAAGATTAGTATGTTTTGTAATGAAGACTTGGTCAATTGTATCAGATCACAGAATTGGTAGTGAATATTTCGAGCCAACCGAAGAGTCTGATCAGTTTAAACAAGAATATGAGATGAGAAGAATAAAGCAGGCAAGTACTGTGTGTTGATTCATTTTTGTTAACATTTATTCTAGCGATCAATTTATAAAAGCAAGAGTCTAACAAATGTGGAAGCAGGATCAAGGATTGGATTATATAGCTGAAGGATTGGATACACTCAAGAATATGGCTCAGGACATCAATGAGGTTCAACTATACCTAAATATATTGATGTTTATTGATCATGTGCTAGTGATTCACTTACTGCTGCTAAGCATTACAGGAACTGGATAGACAAGAACCACTCATGGATGAAATAGATACAAAGGTTAGTTCTCTAGCACTTTTCCTTGGCCTGAGTTTTCCTTAGCGAGATCATGCATGCTTACCTTTTCTTGTTTTGGTATATATTATTAAGATTGACAAGGCAGCTACTGACTTGAAAAGCACCAACGTGAGGCTCAAGGATACAGTAACAAAGGTGATATAACACACACATTCCTCTAAGATCATAACCTCATCCAAATATAATTAAGCTCATTGTTTTCTATTCAATTATAGTTGAGATCGAGCCGCAACTTCTGCATAGACATCATCCTCTTATGCATACTCCTGGGAATCGCTGCCTTCATATACAAGTAACCTCCTTTTTTTCGCTGAGTCTTGATTGTTATTTGAGACATGAAATCTTGATTCATCTAACTTTATTTGGGGTTTATTTTTTTGCAGCTCAGTGAAGTGAAGGATGGTGATGCCTGAGACGCTATTTATGCACACACATCATAGAAGCATGTTTTAAGCTAGAGTCAATCAAAAGAGGGGGAGGTTTCACTTTTCGCACAAGGAGAATGTTTTTGAGATTATTGTGTTTAAGTTGTCAAGTTGATCATAATCTTGTACCTAATTTCTTTGTTATGAGGTTTGTCTATACATAAAGAAACCTGTTGCTCCGTGAATAATCCAATAAAAAAGAGTTGGAAAAAGTTCGTCACCCACTTTGTCTTAGCTCAAAAGATGAAGAAGGTAATGAGAATGGGTTGTTTTTTTATAAAAAAGAATAGTATCGGGTTCAATCTGACGTTAATTAAAAAATAGTATAAAGGTCTTATCAGTATTTTGCAAAGTAACCCGATCGAAATAGAAATACAGACTTGTTTAACTTTTTCTGAAACTCTCACTTTCTTTTTCTCGCGAGCTTATTATGCAATTTCGTTCTGTGAAGTCTTCTACTTTTCTTGCACTCTTCACTGTCTTTTAAATGTAATTGGAGCTGGGCTAGGCATGTATGTTTCGAGTTTGTCGAATCGGGCTCTTAGCTTCCAGATTTATAGTTGTTTTCTCCGATTCTATTTGATGTAATGTGTCAAAATTGATCTCTGTAACCTGGACGTGAAGTCCTTTTAGTCTCTGGTGAAAATCCTCAAAGCTTTAGAGAGATTTTGGTTACTTTATGACCTGTGTTTATTCCCCTACATTGCGGCTTGATAAGTAATTACGTGTCTCAAACACAAGTCGTAGTGTATTTATTTAGTTTAAGGAAAACGAAAAGAGCCTTCAGGATTATCTTATTCTCGTTAGCATTACATTATTTCGCATCAACGTTGACAATAGTTTCCATGTTTTTCTAACTCTACAAGTGAGGCAGTATCTAAATTCAAAAAATAAAATATTGCAACTTGTTGTTTGTCTAGGATTTGCTTGGGATTTGATACTTTCTTGGTGATTTAGTATCAGCTTTTCGGGTGCTACCTAATATTGAGCTACACAGCTGTGTCAATAGTGCTATGATTTGATTACTCAAGTCTTTCTTCACTGATTTTGTTTCTAGGTTTTAGATACTCAAGTCTGGTGCTTTGCATATGCCAGATTATCTCCAAAAGTGAGTTTCTTTTTTGCAGTCACAGAGATTGATCTGGCTTACCATGTGTATCTGACTCTATTATTTTGGTATTCTTAACAGACTTTAAATGTTTACTGGTTCACTTGTGTTTGGAGTGCAGGTTTGATTTGTTTAAGCCAATGCATGGTATGTGGGAAAGTTACATGACACAACTCATCAAGGTGATCGGGTAAGCTACTTATAGGACTACCAGATACTAATTCAAATTATGTGCTTGTTATAAGAAATAAACTAAGCTCTGGTCATCATTATGACAATCTACATTTTGCAGGAAGATGCAATTAGCCTCAACTCTTCTCTCAGCAGATCTTCATGGTGCTTTCATGTTTGGTAGGTAGTCCTACATTCTTTCACAAATCTTTAATACTTGGTTTGATCTTTTGGCTCTCATTTAAGAGTAGTCCATGAACTGTCCAATGAATTTATATATTTTCATATTATGCTTTCTTCCTCCTACTAATCCAGGAACCTGTATTACTTGTGACAATTGCTGAGTGCAAGATAGCATCATTCATTGGTGTGCAAGGCATAATGGTGCGTGAGACATCCGAAACATGTGGAATAATCACAAGATACCGAAAAATTTCAAGGTGTCTTAAAGCTTTGTCACCATTTATTTGTCAAAATAATTTATATC
This sequence comes from Capsella rubella, assembly GCF_000375325.1. Lineage (NCBI taxonomy): Eukaryota > Viridiplantae > Streptophyta > Magnoliopsida > Brassicales > Brassicaceae > Capsella > Capsella rubella. The sequence goes on from NW_006238919.1 coordinate 12,943,911, forward strand.
TTCCGAAGCCTAACTTAGCTATTGTAATCAATCTGATACAGTTGTACCTAAAAAGCACTCTGTCTTCATCATCCAACTAGACTGCTGGAAAATTACTTTACTTCAAGAGAAAACATTGTTCAATGTTAATGTTGAATTGAAGCTCTCGTCCTTTCTCTCTTGCTCGTAGAAAGCAATAACCATTGATGACCACAGAAGCATCCTAGTCTTAAATATGAGGCTACTGACTTGAAAAGCACCAATGTGAGGCTCAAGGATACAGTTACAAAGGTGATACACACACATTCCTCCGAAATCACATCCTCATTATAATAATAAATAAGCTCATAGTTTTCTAATTAATAATGGTTGAGATCGAGCCGCAACTTTTGCATAGACATCATCCTGCATACTCCTGGGAATCGCTGCCTTCATATACAAGTAACCCCTTTTCGCTCTCACTCTTGATTGTTCTTCGAGACATGAAATCTTCCTTTCTTTATTTGGGGGTTCTTTGCAGCTCGGTGAAGACGTGAAGGATGGTGATGCCTGAGACGCTATATATATGTACATAGAAGCATGTTTAAGTTAAGAGTCAAAAGAGGGAAGTTTCACTTTTCACATGTCCATTATACAGCCTTGTATTTCGATGCCTAATAAAGATAAGTGGTTTAATTGATCCTATCGTTATATTTAGAAAGGAAAAACAGTAAACTTCAGATATCTCTCCAAAAGAAAATATGGGTATCCATCTAAAAATTGCTCGAAAAGACATTGCAAATTCAAGTTCATGCACTCCTACTTGAAGAGAAGCGAGAATACCCAACATAGATTTGCAAGTGACATCCCATCACTAATATAGCAAAGTATCCCAGTCAAGTTCAGATTTGTGCGGTGTTGCGATACAGATGCCATACAGTTTTGCATTTCATGATGTGACTTTGAGGTGGAGCCAACCACTCCCTGTTCTAATTGTGCAACTGCAAGCAATGTCCTTGGAGGTTCTTTGTGCTGCAAAAACTATTAACTATTTACAAAATATATTTTAAACATATTTTTATATTGGTGTTTTCTATACTTGTGTTTGTGTGTGGACTAGTACTAAAGTCTACTGCAATCTAAATTGTTTTGTTGTTACTGATTGCCCTATAGTCTATCATAAAAGTAGATTCTCTAGTACATAAAATCTAGAGCAGGACATGATTTATAAATAGATGATGTTGATATTTGTATTGGTCATCTTCTCAATCATTACCCAAATAGTAAATGCCACTAGCCCCATTTTTAAAACCTACCCACTTCAATTATCTTTCTCTGCATTGAAAGCTCTTTACCAAATTACATACAATCTCTCATGTGCAGTAAAATGCATAAAAGAGCACGGTTCTGTTCGATATCAGTTTAGCCAAGAAGACCATAATCAGAATAATCACAAAACTGAACAAGAAAATAAAAAAATGCTCGGTTTTCAAGAAATTTTGGATGTTTGGTAATATTTTTATAATGAAAGAAATAAAAAATAAAACAAGTTAAAATTTAGTTATTACGTTTGAATTGACTGATCGATCTGCAGACCAAAGCATGTTACCAGATTCTGCCTTTACGCATTACCATGATCCATTGAATTTAGATCCTTTTGGTTAAAACTAAAAATAAAATAAAAGGTAAGTCTGCATTTTAAAAACATTTATTACCATAATTACTTATATTACAGATGTGGTCACTGGTCAGTGGTCAGAGACAACCACTGACAAGATCTTAACTACTCCTGGTTTAAAAATAACCCTCACAATTAATTAACAATAGCATAAGTTACTGTAAATAGAAATTTAAGGTCATAACTTTCAATCTTCGACCAAAAAAAAAAAAAAACACAATTGGTTTGGATTTAAAAAAATGAAATAAAGATCGGTTTTATCCAGATCTTCTATATAAGACCTGAATTTATTTTTATTTTTGCCTTGCGGATATTTCTTAGCATTTATCTCTTTTTAATTAATAACTTTCGAAGTAAATAAAGTAGCATAGTGAATTTGGGGGGGGGGGGGGGGAAAGTAGTAGTTTATTGCTCATCTCTCATTCATATGGTAGTAGTATACATACACACATAAAAGCGTGGCAAATATAATTAGTGTCAGTAAAAGGGTGAAGAAAGCAAAATCAAAAAGTACAAGAGGGAAGAAGGGGAGAGGGGTGAAAAGTCAAAAACAACAACAACTTAAAAAAAAAAAGAAAAAAGAAAGAAAGCGTGGTGTCTCTGTTTTCTATAATAATTCGGTGACGGGACAGTACTCACTGTGAAAATCATGAACACCAGAAGCAGCCCATAGCCGTTGATTAAACTCTTCTTGCATCTCATCTGGAACGAACGGTGTTCTGCAGAGTGGACACGTCTTCTGATCATGATCCATCCAACGGTCAAGACAGCTCCTGTGGAATATATGTTTGCAGTTTCTCAGCCACCGGATCTCTTGCTCCCCTTCGAACTCGTATAGACAGACTGCGCAGTTTTCCGGTAAATCTTCTCCGGAGTTTGTTATCTCTTCGAATTTGATAACCGGTAAGATCTCTCTGATAAGGAGCGCGGAGAAGGGTGAGCGGGTTTCGGGTGTTCGGGTCGGGTGCGTTGTGTAGTCGGGCCAGGTTTGGTCCATCTCGAGAAAATCTGAGAGACCCAAGAAGCGGAAGATGGAGAAGACGACGGTTCTGATGAAGCCTAGAATTGAAAGCGTTTGTACGAATAGCTTCGGTAAGAAAACCTCTGTGTATCCTACGGGAAATCCCATGCTAGGGTTCTCAGAGAGAGAGTGAGTGAGCTCTGATTTTTTTTTGTCCTTCAAAGTTGGTTTTTTTTTTTAATAAACTGAGAAGTTTGATTTTATAGATATGATAGAGAGGCAAAGGAGGAAGGAAGAAGATGAAAGATTGGTACAGTTAAAGAGATCCGTCTTCTTCTAACGACGTCGTGTCGTGTAAGATTGATATTGATAGAGTTAACTGACTGTGACGTTTGGGTATGTGAACGTTCAGAGAGAGAGCAGGGAAATGAGAAAAAAAGCAAGAGAGCTTAGGTAATAAGATTGGTCTGTGCGATATGGTGTTTCTGTCACCAACATTGTTGGGATGGGATTTATAATTTAATTGGCTACGTGCGTCTGTACAGATTTTACATTGGTATTTTTGGAATAAAAGCATCTGCAAGTTGCACGACGATCAGCACACGTGGTACGTGCGGTTGATAGCAGATGTTGATGTGGATTGCCCCCTATTTATTTATTCCTCATCCTATTATATTTCTCTAGTTTTATACTTTTATTAATGAAATTTCATTTTTTTTTGTTTTTGTTTTGGGATTCGTTGTATTGTAACTATTGTTGCTATTTAACACGTGAAATTTACACTAGGCCAGTAGAAAAAAAATACGTTCTCGGTATTAGGACAATTTTTTCATGTGAACAAACAAAAAAACAGAGCAATAAATATCATTATCTTAAAGAACAATATTAGTAATTTGATCAAGATTGTTAACTAATCTAATAAAGTGTAATCAAGCGGCTGAGCTTCTTCGTTACGTGAATCACACGTGAATAAAAGAGGTATAATATTGGCGTAGTCTCTCTGAGTAGTATACTTACTGTTTTTAGGAAATCAAAAAGTTATAAAAGTATAGTACAGGTTATTATTATTACATCTGATAATAACCTAAATAGCTTACTGTTAGGTTCGTTTCTTTACTTAATAAGTTACTGATCAGTTGATTGAGGTAATGAGGTACATATAGTAAATAATGAGATGGATCACCTATAGTATATTATATTACTGTATTTCTATTAAGTATTTCATTGCTTTTGTCTTTGTTATATGTATAAATTATTACTACGGTTTGAATAAGTTTCTTTAGTTTTGTCATGGAGTAGTTATAGTTTTGAAAATGAAGATAATATGTTTTAAGATCGGTAGAATATAGAAAGAGATTAAATGGGAATAATGATGAAAAAATGAAAAAGGCATTAGGTTGGAGTAAAACATATTACAAAAGCAAAAGTTACGTACAAAAAAAAAAAAAAAAAAAAAAAATGAAGAAAGCAAAATAAGAGAAACGAGAGAAGGGGGGTGTGGTGTGGTGGTGGGTCATGGAGGCTTTAAAGAGATGATTAATAAAGAAGAGGAATCAAACCTTATCTATACCCCTCCCTCAGCTCCTCTCCTCCTCCTCGATTTCGAAAAATAAATAAAAGAAGACGAAGAAATTATAAAAACAAAGTCCATTGTTTAACTGAGTGGTGGGCCGGACGGACATATATAGGAGACAAGTCGTCGGTGGCAATGATCCTTCCACCAACCGGCAATGGTTCATGGCTCTACTATGATCGGAGAAATGTCGTTTTTTGCAAATGACCATATATTTTATCTTTATTTCGTATTTTTTTAATTCTAGTTGTCGTACTCTAATCAATTATACTCATAGTTTTATCAACATATTTCACAATTAGATATATGTACCAAAAACTTACGATGATATCGTCAAGCTTAGTATTACTAGATTCGGTTCTGTAGCTGCTAGGAGACTCAGATCGATGACACAAAATAATAACCCTCGAATAAATAAATATATTTGACGGTTTTTGCTCTATTTATGAAGTTATGGGTCTTCTCTAGATTCACATGCTGAATCCCCAAAACCTTCATAATAATTTGTTTTTTGCTAAAAGATTCCACAAAAAACACACAAGTCATAAAAGTATTAACGTTTGAGCTCATTATCGTTGTTATAATCAAAATCATTTAAAAGCTATTTTGACAAGACGTATGGTACCATATTACATATAATTCACAGGTAATATTATTAGACGTCGTCACGAAATTCAAACCAAACTTCAATGACCCTCGCAACTAGTCACCGAACATACATGTTTGTATATATATTATACGACAAAGAAAACATGCAATTTTGTCAATAACAATTGGGTCCAAAAGAAAACACTCTCTAAAACGATAAGAGGAACGAAATAAGTATGGAGATTGGTGTGTTGATTTGGAAATGTTATAATGAGGCCGAGACAGTCACATGGCCCTATTGCTTCTATGCCTTTCATCTCATCTCATACCTCTCCCACACTTCTCTTTGTCATGTCACTGTTTGATTTTTGATTACTCTCGCACCAATCTCTTTCTCTGGTCCCATGATGCTACCATACGAATATACTTGATTGACTGTTTCTTTGTTTTCTTCATAACCTAATAGTATATATATACCCTACTAATATATCTTAATCCCAGATTTTGATCCAATATTGATCTTTAGTTTTAAGCTGTTGTTTTGATGGAATCTGAGTTTCAATCATTACTTTATTTGTTACTGAATAAAATTTTAGACAATGAAAGTCACGACAACACAAAATTTTTTATTACACCCTTTTTGTTACTCTCCTTAAGAAAAAGATACAATATGACGACCAAAGTATTAATTATTGGAGTTCATGTATTCAGTCTCTGTTAAGGATTTCTTTTTGTTGATATTTGTTGTGATAAGATTGTACAATATATTGCGATGATAAAGATATACATAATTAGCTTATTATCTCTCTTTCTGTTTTTTTTTTATAATTATTTTCTGTTCCTCCGATACTTTCTTTTGGGAATCTAATTAACAATATTAACGTCACAATAAAACATGGCCAACTAGTGTTCACGCTAATCATAAGATCTTATAGATGTGTGATTCAGAGTTTTTGTTTTGTATAAAGCCGAGGGGTGGTATTGAGATAGAAAAGAAAAAATGTACAATCATGTGCTATAATAGTATTTGATCGATTTAACAACGATGTTCACAGATATTTTTAATCATTTTGCTTGTGAGTGTACAGTCTTAGATCTCTCGTCTTGTCCTTCTCCTACACGTCACGATGGTACCACTTCCATGTATTTTTTTGCTTGGTACCACACTCCCTGTCTCTTTATTATCAAACTGGATGATAACATTTGCATTTAGTTCGTAGAGAGAAGGTACGTTATTAACCTCCCGCAATATGTTAAAAGCCGTAGCAATTTTCTTCAAGGCCCGTTGGTTTCTTCTTAATTTTGAAACCGCCAATAATGATATGGGCTTTCGATGTTCTTGATCGGCCCAATCACTTGAAATACAGTAAAGGCTTTTTTGTTTCTTTAACTAAGTCAAATAGAGAGAATCTAAGATGTGGTGGGAAGAAATTGCCACGTGTAAGTGAGTTGACCAATGAGGAAACTCTTTGCGTTATCCATTTAGATAATCAGATAAGCAGAATCTGATTCTGTCACCAGAGGGCTTTTATAGATTATACATCACTCCTTCGTTTCTTCTTTCTAACACACTTTGAGTCTTGAAGGTCAACAACGTCGAGAACAATGGCATCTCTTTGTGCTTCTTCTGCCATCGCCGCCATTTCTTCTCCAAGGTAAGCGCATCTTTCTGTCTCTCTTCTTATCAGTTACCATAATCTGCTACAGACGAATTTGATACAGATCCGATCCTTGTAACGTAATAAGTTTAGTTTACATGGCTAATTAACATAGTGATCCATTGATCTCTCTAGTAGCATACTCCAAGAATGTGCATGTGTGGGTTGTTAAAATAATAGTGATGCTCCATATGATAAAAAGTTATACTATTGTAATAGTAGATCCATATGATCCTTAGATTGATGATATTGAATGATATATCTGCAGTTTCTTGGGTGGGAAGAAACTGAGGCTGAAGAAGAAGTTGACGGTTCCAGCTGTGTCCAGGCCGGATGCGTCGGTGCGCGCCGTTGCAGCAGATCCAGAGAGACCGATCTGGTTCCCCGGAAGCACTCCTCCAGAGTGGCTCGACGGTAGCCTCCCCGGTGACTTCGGATTTGATCCTCTTGGTCTTTGTGAGTTTTTTTTTTTTTTTTTCCGTTCTCCCTAAGATGTTTCAACCATTAATTTCATAAAACAAAGTTAAGACTATTTTCATAATTCTCTGACAAAATTGGACACATGTGTCAGCATCGGACCCAGACAGTCTAAAATGGAACGTACAAGCAGAGCTAGTCCACTGCCGATGGGCTATGCTAGGAGCCGCCGGGATATTCATCCCTGAGTTTCTAACGAAGATCGGAATCCTCAACACTCCGTCGTGGTACACGGCGGGAGAGCAGGAGTATTTCACGGACAAAACCACACTCTTCGTCGTTGAGCTGATCTTGATCGGATGGGCCGAAGGACGTAGATGGGCAGATATCATCAAGCCCGGTAGCGTGAACACAGACCCAGTCTTCCCAAACAACAAACTGACGGGCACAGACGTTGGTTACCCGGGTGGGTTATGGTTCGACCCGTTGGGTTGGGGATCCGGTAGCCCGGCTAAACTCAAGGAGTTGAGGACCAAGGAGATCAAGAACGGAAGGTTGGCTATGTTGGCAGTGATGGGTGCTTGGTTCCAACACATCTACACCGGCACTGGTCCTATTGATAACCTTTTTGCACATCTTGCTGATCCTGGTCACGCCACAATCTTCGCTGTAAGTGCGATCCGGAATCAATTTTTGTGTTTCCTTTGATGATGTTTTTGACTCGTCGTTGACTAGCTTTTTGTGTTTTCTTTTTAAAACAGGCTTTCACACCCAAGTGAGACAACAAAAAAGGGTCGTGGGAGGGACGAGAATGCGTTTGTGTGATCATGTTTGTACAAATATCGTTTTTGAACTTCAAATATTATGTATTTATATAAATTGTGGTCGAATGCAAATTAGGGTTTACCGTAACATGCTCTTGTCCTGACTCAATAATGCTCATAAGGTTGCTTTTACGTTGTCAGTCGGAGCTTAAAAGAGCCATTCGTTGTTGGTTTATTGATTTCATGAGAATGAAAAACACATCCCTAACAATTAACAAAGGCCATAAAATCAATAAACATCTCTAGAACGTTTAACCACATGGATTCATAATTAAACTAGGAGAAAGATAAAAGTATCTTCGAGAATTTGTCAAAAAGGTTAATTTTATACATTTTGAAAGTATGTTATTACCAAATCTACGGAGGACTGGACCGCGTTATGTATATTATATTTAGTTTCAGTTGATTAAAATTCTATTAGCTGAATGCTCGTAAGGTCATCCAATACCTTAAAATATGATGAATAAATATGTTAGAACATGATCGGACATGGTTAGTAAATGTTGTAGTGAAGCCGTTTATATGTTTCTCTACGGTGAAACCATGAAATATGGTGATATTATGTTGAATCGTTTTAGAATGGCCCATTGGGCTTTAATGTTCTGCATAATCTTTGCGACTACATTACCGCTTTCATGGGCAGGACTTAAACCGATTAGATTCGAAAAATCAAAACCCGATTACTGTAAACCGGTCGGGAAATTTATTTTGGTCAGCATTCCAATTTTGATGCTCCGTTTATGGATCTGTGACTGTGAGATCCATCTTCTTCTTCTTTTTGCCAACAAATGTTTTCTATGATCTCTGTATGTGAACAGAATCTGTAATTTCTTCTCCTCGGATTCAGATCCATTGTAAAGATACAGAGAGATATAGCTAAGCAGGCAAGGATTTGAGTTTCACAGAGAAGCCAAAGATGTATATGGCTTACGGATGGCCGCAGGTGATCCCGCTTCTAGCGGGATCGTGCCCGTCTTCGCAGCGAGCCGTGTACCTTAAGCTCGCAGGTCGGCTATTGCTGGTTGTTTCTTCGTCACATTTGGAGCTTTGGGGATCTTCTCAGGTGCTTGCTTAATCATCTCTGCATTTCGTCACTCTAATTCTTAATTAGGGTCTAGAGTTGGTTAACTGATAGCTATTTGTTTGATTTTTGTCTTTCCGGGATAGCAACGAGTGAGGCTGGGAAAGTATATGAGAGATGAGAAGTCGGTGCGAGAAGAAGGGGAGAATTTGCAAGCTGTGTGGAGTCCAGACTCCAAACTGATTGCTGTTCTTGTATGTTCTTACTGTCACTCTTTTCATTGGCTAATTTATGCTACTCGTTTTGTCTATCAATCCCCATTCAGCTGAGAGAATTTTTTGATTTGGGGTACAGAGTTTAGTTCTTGAATCTTCTCCAGATTGTTCTTATGTGCAAGGATGAGAAACATAAATTGTTTTCAGTTGAAAGCTTGATGATATCAGAAATTCTTAAACCTCTTTTACTTCATAAGTTTCTTGTTTGCATCGTTTAACTAACTAATAGGCCTGAAACTTGGCACTTACCTTTTTTGTGATCCGCACCTGTGAAGAGAACTGTTTGTCTCTTTTTATGTCTTTTTCACGTTTTTTGTTTTGTTTTGCAGACATCATCATTCTTCCTCCATATATATAAAATAAAATTTACGGATAAACAAATTAAACCCGGTGAGAGACAACCCTCGGAGTTGTGTTTTGCAACCATATCTCTTTTGCTAAGTGAGCAGGTCCCTTTTGCTGGGAAGGACTTGTCTGTGTAAGTGCTTTTTCAGTACGTGTCTCTGCCGTGCCCAACATTTACCGTATGAGTCGACACAATAATAATGTTTTGTGACTAGAAATGTAAGGCCAATTCTTCACTCTGTGTAGGAGTAATTTTGTGACGGACAGCAAAACTATGCTTTTGGGACTCTCTGATGGATGTTTATATAGTATATCCTGGAAAGGAGAGGTAAAGTAAATCTGCTTCATCTGCATTGTTCGTTCTTGAGTTCTATGAGCAGGATTCCTGATTTCTAGATTTTTGTTTGTCTTTGTAGTTCGGTGGAGCTTTCAGTATTGGCTTCCATCCTTCTGATTGCAACAATGATAGACTCTTGTCCTACACTCTTGGTAATGGGCTAGTTTCTGGAGTAGCTTCAGCAACACTTGCATATGATGATGAATTCTCCACAAAATCGGCTATCATTCAGCTGGAACTCTGCACTCATTCGAAATTATTGTTTGTGTTAAATTCTGATGGGCAGCTAGTAGTATGCTCTGTGAATAAGAAAGGTTTAAAGTACACTGAGAGCATTAAAGCTGAGAAGAAGTTGGGTGGTGATGTTGTTTGTGCATCAGTGGCTTCAGAGCAACAAATTCTTGCTGTGGGTACAAGAAAAGGGATGGTGGAATTATATGATCTGTCACAATCAATCTCTCTCTTACGAACAGTTTCTTTGCATGACTGGGGGTACGTAATTTGTTACTACGAGAAACAGCTGTTGTGGTATATTCTATACTGTGTTAAAGGTTTATTTTTAAATTATACTGTTGTAATGACTATATCATCATACTATAACTGGAAGTTTAGAAGCCTTCAGTTGTTGTCATACATAAGCAAGAATCCAGAAATACGAAATGGTTTATTCCAGTACAACTATGCTGGTCTTTTCAAGATTTTCAATTTTACTTACTGTGTCATATTTTGGATACATGGTTGATAACACTATTTGAAACTTGCAGTTATTCAGCGGAGTACACTGGGCCTGTCAGTAACATTGCATGGACGCCTGATAATTCTGCATTTGCAGTTGGGTGGAAGTTGAGAGGACTTGCAGTTTGGTCGGTTTCTGGATGTAGATTGATGTCAACTGTCCGTCAAATTGGACTGAGTTCTACATCTTCCCCTAAAATTAATCCAAAACAAGACTGTAAATATGAACCACTGATGAATGGTACTTCAGCCATCCAGTGGGATGAATATGGATATAGACTATTTGCTACAGAGGAGGCATCATGTGATAGAATTCTTGCATTTTCCTTTGGAAAATGTTGCTTAAATATAGGAGTTTCAGGAAAAACTTATGTTCGTCAGGTAATGTATGGTGATGATAGACTACTCATGGTTCAGGCGGAGGACACTGACGAGCTTAAGCTTTTACATCTAAAACTTCCAGTTGAGTATCAACCTATCTGTAATGTCCTTTTGCTCATTCATCGTATTATGTTTGAAATAAATTTCATATATATCTTTTCTTGGTCCAGGTTTCTTATATTACCCAAAATTGGCCTGTTCAACACGTGGCAGCTAGCGAGGATGGGAAAGACTTGGCGGTTGCTGGTTTACATGGCCTGACTTTGTATAATGTTATGTATAAGAGGTGGAGGGTATTTGGAGATGTCAGTCAAGAACAACAGATTCATTGCAAGGGTTTGCTATGGCTGGGAAAGAAGATTGTCGTAATCTGTAACTACATCGAAGCTTCTGAGACGTAAGGCCTGATCTATATTATTAGTTTCTAATCATGGTTCACTAGCTATACTTATTATCGTTTACAAAGAGGAGAAAGTGCCATTTGGTAGAAATGTGTTCGCGACTTCCAGACATTTTTCCATAATATTAGTTTCTGGCTGTTTAGTCTTTGAAATGTTGTTCCATTTCACGTGTATGTTTGTTAATTATTGCAGATATGAACTGCTTTTCTATCCAAAATATCACCTTGATCAGAGCTCTTTACTTTGTCGTAAAGTTCTGCTTGGCAAACCAATGGTGATGGATGTTTACCAGGATTATATACTCGTATCTTATCTCCCGTTTATCATCCACGTCTATCATGCGAAGATATATGGTGAATTGACACCTTCAAGCAAAGCAGATCTACAGGTAATTAGCTATTTTGGTTCATTTTTTCAATGCATCATTTCCATTGAAATATACCTTTTTTTTTTTTAACTTCCAAATGTGAGCGCTTGAGTTGCTTTTCATGCACCTTAAAGTGATTAAATGACAAACAGCTTTCCACAGTAAGAGAGTTGTCCATCATGACTGCAAAGAGCCATCCAGCAGCAATGCGATTTGTTCCTGACCAGCATCCTAGAGAATCCGAGTTGGATAATGGCAATTTTTCTTCTGACTTGCCAAATAGGGAACCCTCAAGGTAATCATCAATAGAGTAGAACATCCTTTCTGTTTATGCTGTCATGCTAAATTCCTTGTGGTTTCCAATTTCCATAGATGTCTTATACTGAGAGGAAATGGGGAGCTTTCACTTCTTGATTTGGTTGATGGACGAGAGAGGGAACTTACAGACTCAGTTGAACTATTTTGGGTGACATGTGGGCAATCGGAGGAGAAGACAAATCTTGTCGAGGAAGTATCTTGGCTAGATTATGGGCACCGAGGAATGCAGGTAGTCCTTCTGCTTCAGAGCTGCTTGTTATGTCCACTTTTCTAGTCTTTTTTCTTCTTCTTTTTTTCCTCTTTCTAGGATTCCCCTGCCCCCAAGTATCAGTAGCTCTCCATTTGATTCCTTTCTTTCGTACTTTCCTGATTTGTTTATTGCTAAAATTCTATATTACAGGTTTGGTATCCTTCTCTAGGGGAAGACCCTTTTATGCAAGAGGATTTCCTGCAGGTATGCATGCTAGTAGAGTCCATTTTTCACCACCATTGGTAGCTTCTTTTTGTTCTGACTTTTATTGTCTGTGACATCATTGTTTGATGACATTTACATTCAAAATACACCCCCCCCCCCTCTTATAAATTCTACTTTTTCATTGATCTATCAACTCAAATGCAATTATATTCCATCCTTCAGTTGGATCCAGAGTTGGAATTTGATCGCGAGGTTTATCCCCTGGGACTTTTACCAAACGTGGGTGTCGTTGTTGGAGTTTCTCAGAGGATGTCATTTTCGGCAAGCGCAGAGTTTCCATGTTTTGAGCCTACACCCCAGGCTCAGACAATACTACATTGCCTGCTCCGCCACCTCCTTCAGGTATTGTTGGTCCTGGCCTCTCTTTTCTCAAGTTAGAATGATATCTTCTCTCTTCCTATATTCATTTTCTGCTTCACGGATATTTACTTTCTCAGAATCTTAGTCTTTTTTATCATATTGTGGACAGAGAGACAAAAATGAAGAGGCGTTACTGTTAGCACAATTATCAGCAGAGAAACCTCACTTCTCGCATTGTCTGGAGTGGCTTCTTTTTACTGTTTTTGATGCAGAGATTTCTAGGTATCTAATGCCTAGCAATCTTTATAAAGTATCTCCTTTCTATGTAATTTTTACCTAACCTTCTCGTCTTGCTTACATAATTTGATTTTTTAACTAAACTTGTGGCATATGACAAATTTTAGGCCAAATCCAAACAGGAACCAGATTTCAGGACCTGTACATCTTAAAAAGCTATCTCTTTTGAGAAAAGCCTGTGATTTAATAAAAAATTTCCCGGAGTACTATGATGTGGTAGTGAATGTAGCCAGAAAAACCGATGCTCGTCACTGGGCTGATTTATTTTCCGCTGCTGGGATATCAACAACGTATGTTTCACTGTATCTGTGTCTGGCCTATGTTTTCTCGTTTGTTTCTTATAACGCTTATATAACTAGGATGGCAAACTTCGCTGATCTTGTCTACTCTTTTTGTTAACCAAATAGTTTTCTATGCTATGAAACTTGATATTCTCTTTTGGGTTCTAGGTTGTTTGAAGACTGCTTCCAGCGAAGATGGTATCGAACCGCAGCGTGCTATATACTTGTAAGACTCAGAAATCCTAAACCCTCGAGTATGTTTAGTGAAATAATGGTGTATCAACAAAATGCATTCTTCTGTTTATTACTAGACAGTTAGCTATGTCAGTCTTCATTTAATTAAAATTTCTTTGGGACAAAAAAGCGCATAGAGTCACTATTATAAAACTCTGTAGAAATCTGTTAGACTATGTTTCAAAACGTACACTAAGTATATAAATGGTGCAGGTGATTGCCAAACTGGAAGGTGTTGCTGTCAGTCAGTACTGTGCATTACGGCTATTGCAGGTAATTTTGGCTTTTGCATGTTAAATTTATATCTTTTGACTCTTTTCTTGTCAATTTGTTTCTTTCTGCTCTTAAGAAAGTTTATTTGTAAATTTGCAGGCGACACTTGATGAGTCCCTCTATGATCTTGCTGGAGAGCTGGTATGTACTCCATGTTCGTGTTGTTTGTTTTAAAACGGTCAATGAAAACGTGAATCCTGAGTAATGATGTTTCTCTATGACCATTATGCTGTAAGGTGAGGTTCTTACTAAGATCTGGAAGAGACATTGAGCAGGCGCCAACAGAAACAGATTCATTATCACCTAAGCTTCTCGGGTTTCTTATTTTTGGTTCCAGCCACAAGAAATCATCACTCGATAAGAGGTGGAAACTAAAAACTCTGATTCTGGTTTTATTTATTTATTTACTAGTGTCGTACAGTTGCCTTCTGATATAATTTATTTGACTCTGATGCAGCTCCTCGTTCAAAGAGCAAAGTCCTCATGTTGCTTCTGTAAAGAGCATACTTGAAAGTCATGCCAGTTACTTGATGTCTGGTAAAGAACTTTCAAAGCTTGTTGCATTTGTCAAAGGCACCCAGTTTGATATTGTGGTACGTAGACACTCTGACCTGTAACCGTTTTATGCTTGGAAATAGAGTATATTCACTAACAATACCAAAATTCCAGGATTTTCTTCAACGAGAAAGATATGGTTGTGCGCAGCTGCAGAATTTCGCTGCAGGACTTGAGCTGATTGGAGAAAAGGTAAGAATCAACTCCGATGTAATCTCTTTGATGTTCAAAACACTTTTTTTCTTCTTCTAATTCTACTGCTTGAAACAATATGAAAACCGAACACATAGATCCCTATGGCATCGTAGAAGTCTCTTCATATTTTGAGCAGCTTTATCTTACCTCAAATTCTACAATTCAATGTACTCAGCTGCAAATGAGTGAGCTACAGAACCGGTTAGATGCGGAGTTTCTATTGGCTCAGATGTGTTCTGTCAAGTTTAAAGAATGGATAGTTGTTCTTGCCACTCTATTACAACGGTCCGAGGTAATTCTTTTTATAGATATCCACCGTTATCACTGACTATAAAGCATCGCATTGACATAGCCTGATAGTTTCTTTAATTGTGAGAACGCAGGTTCTTTATGATATATTCCGGTATGATCTACGGTTGTGGAAAGCATATAGCATGACATTACAGGTAACACTCGTTTCCATAAGTAACAATCACTCCCCCCCATCTCACCATTTGTAGTAGGTCTCCTCCTTAAAACTTGTTTCGTTGTTTCAGTCTCACTTGGGTTTCGCTCAGTACCATGACTTACTTCAGATTTTAGAGGATAAACTCTCAGCGAACGCAGGAGAAGAAAGCAATAGAGGTTCCATCTCTTGATATGTTTCTGTCTCTTTCTGAAGCTTTTTCACATTAAAATTTTCTGCCTGAGTTGTCACTTTTCGTGTAGATAAACATAATTTCAGAAGAAAATAAGAAAATACATCCCCACACCACACATGTACTTTTACTATTTTATTTTAGTTATTTTGGTTATCGTAGAAAAACAAAAAAAAACTTGAATCATGTCATATTAAGTAATCCATTGTTGCAGCCTAGAAATTGAAAATCAAAAGTTGCTGCAATTTTGTGGAATGCGTGTATATAACTATATAAATTCCATCTTCCAACATATAAAGACAACGTACGGTTACATGTATTATTTTAATTTACTATTCAATACTATAACATCTTCTTCCTATTAAAAAAATTGAAACAAGAGTATATGAATGCTGCTAAAGAGACTAGATGTAATTTTCTGGTGGATGTTATTGCAAATTGAGAGATTAATTAAAAGTTTCTATATTGTTTTCCGAGAAAGACACAGATTTGTATTAAAATAAACTGAAAAGTAAGATAAGCATAACTGCATAAGTGTTTCCCGTGACCTATAGAGTAAGTATGGAGGCGTGAGAGAAGTGGGTCGGCAGAAGTGGAATGATGAGTGGAGAGTAGAAGTGGGACAACCCCAAAGTTCACGAGAGAGCCTACTTTGCAAACCCAGAAAAACCAACAATAATAAAGAATAATTAGACAATACAATATTAAAGGATAATCTAATCTAATATTATTGTATTTGTAAGCTTCTCTTTTAACTTAACATGGCCTGACACATTCTCAATCCTGTATATGTATATGCACAATTGGTGATGATCTTGTAGGGTATGCACCAATATTTGCATAGTCCATGACACTAAACAATAAAATTTCACTTACGAATCTAATTGCCGTAAGTAGTGAACTACCGAGGAGTATAAACCTATATAAGATGGTATGTTAAATCTAGTAGCCACGTCGAAAGAGACAAGAGTGATGTATGTACTCTAATCTCATAAGTCACAAGTCATAAGTAGACAAATCACCCATTCTTGTATTATCCGTTTTAGAAAAAGAAACATAAAAACCCGTGAGTCTGAAAACAAACGAAAGAAAGAAATTGACGTTGTTCACCTCACATTCTCTCATAGTATAAACAAATTATTGTGATTGTTAGTTAAACTTATATGTTTGGCAAGATACATGCAACAAAACATTTAAAGATGATATTGTGATTGAACCTGATGATCGTTTTATGCTTTTCTACTAGGAATTCGATTTTAGAGTGTGAAGATACAGCCTTATACACATAATTCATTCAGGCTAGAGACCAGAACAAGTTACTTAGTTTCCTCTTCCTAGTCAGTACTCAAATTTCTCATCTTTACGTTTAAGAGAATTATGGTCATAAGCTTCATAGTAACGACAAGCCTCTGTTTGTTGCTAGTATCATCGACCACAATAAGGATATGTCCCTGTTTAGTGTTTGCTACTATTTCAGCATTTACTGAACTTGCCGCTAAATCTACCAATCAGTTGATACCACTAAGTGATAAAATCATTGCTGAACTTGTAAGATCAGCAATCACTCAGACAAAAACGTTCGTATCTTTCTCCATTATCTCTCCGCTTATAAATACTTATTCTCTCCACTCCTATCCTCATCAAGAAAACCATTTAGCTTCCTCCACATTCACAAAAGGCTCACAACTCACAGGCAACTCTCTCTCTCTCTCTCTCTTTAACAAATACACACATGTATGTATATAAACCATCATTTTGCTATGCCATTATGCATCATTGTAACATAGAACTCTCTTTTTCCTTCACCAAAAAGTTGTTCAGCAAACCATTGACACAAAACCAATTGATTAGCTCCCATTCTCAAAAATCAATACTTTTCAACAGTTACTAACCTTTCACATGCACTCATTTACCAAACGATGAAAAAAACACACAGCCTTTTATATTCACAATTTCAACTAAACTTAAAGTAACTAATTGGGTACAACTTCTTTTTCCTATTCTAACTCTCTTTCTTTCTTACTTTTCAGATACAAAACCATGAAGAACATACTCGCTTGCATAGTTACCATCATAGCCCTCTCGAACCTCGTTACATCTTCTCGAGGAAGAAGGGCATCGCAGTCATTTGAAACGTTCGAGTACACAGCTATTACTTGCAGATCCCACAGCACCTCCATAACAGAGTTCGGTGGCGTCGGAGACGGCAAGACGCTTAACACAAAGGCGTTCCAGAGCGCCGTCGATCACCTCAGCCAATACTCATCAGACGGCGGAGCTCAGCTCTTTGTCCCCGCCGGAAAATGGCTCACCGGAAGTTTCAACCTCACAAGCCATTTCACTCTGTTTCTTCACAAAGACGCTATTCTTCTCGCTGCTCAAGACTTGAACGAATACCCAATTCTAAAAGCTTTGCCTTCGTACGGAAGAGGACGTGACGCCGCCGGTGGAAGATTCGCTAGTCTCATCTTCGGAACTAATCTCTCCGACGTAATTATCACCGGTAAAGTTTCATCCTTTTCTTTCTTTTATTGCTAATTCGAAAAACTGAGAGAAAACAACTGAAGCCGTTGGATGTTATTTGACAGGGAACAATGGTACGATCGACGGTCAAGGATCGTTTTGGTGGCAAAAATTCCACGGTGGCAAACTAAAATACACTCGACCGTACCTGATTGAGTTAATGTTCTCAGATACGATTCAGATCTCTAATCTAACGTTCCTTGATTCTCCATCTTGGAACATCCACCCGGTTTACAGTAGGTATAATTATATCCTGTACCACACTCTCATCTAATACCATGCACCCTCACCACAACAGCCGCACGATAATTTTATATTCAGATGATTTAATAAAATATCCTACGTGGCAGCAATATCATCGTCAAAGGCGTTACGATCATCGCTCCGGTGAAATCTCCGAACACCGACGGCATCAATCCAGGTTCTTCCTCGTCTCCGATCAAATCCTTCAATTTTTTTTTCTCTAATTCTGAATTTAACTGACTCCGTGATTTCAGATTCATGCACGAACACGAGGATCGAAGACTGTTACATAATCTC
This sequence comes from Capsella rubella, assembly GCF_000375325.1. Lineage (NCBI taxonomy): Eukaryota > Viridiplantae > Streptophyta > Magnoliopsida > Brassicales > Brassicaceae > Capsella > Capsella rubella. The sequence goes on from NW_006238919.1 coordinate 12,962,059, forward strand.
CGGCGACGATTGCATCGCCGTGAAAAGCGGATGGGACGAGTACGGGATCTCGTTCGGGATGCCGACGAAGCATCTCGTGATCCGTAGATTGACTTGTATTTCGCCTTACAGCGCCGCGATCGCCCTCGGAAGCGAGATGTCTGGCGGAATTGAGGACGTGAGAGCGGAAGAGATCACCGCGTACCAAACAGAGTCCGGCGTACGGATCAAAACCGCCGTGGGAAGAGGAGCTTTCGTGAAGAACGTATACGTAAAAGGGATGAGTCTCCACACGATGAAGTGGGTATTTTGGATGACGGGGAATTACAAAGCTCACGCCGATTCTCATTACGATCCCCACGCTCTACCGGAGATAACCGGAATCAATTACAGAGACATCGTTGCTGAGAATGTTTCGATGGCCGGGAGGTTAGAAGGAATCTCCGGGGATCCTTTCACTGGGATTTGTATCTCGAACGCTACGATTTCTATGGCGGCTAAGCATAAGAAAGCGATTTGGATGTGTAGTGATGTTGAAGGTGTTACGAGTGGTGTTGATCCTAAGCCTTGTGATTTGCTTGATGGACAAGAATCGGAGAAGAAGAAGAGGATGTCCGACGGTGGATGTGATTTCCCGACTGATGTCTTGGAGATTGATAATGTTGAGCTTAAGACTTGTAATTATCAGATGAGTTAGCTACTTAAGCTGTAATCTTTTTTTTAACCTAATTTCAGATTTACTATACTTCTCCTCTATATATGATGACACCGAGAAGCTGAAACTAGATTAGATTACTTGTTCAAAAAGAAACATAATAGCTTTCTTACACTAAGCTCTAGCTGTAGGTATAAGCGTAAGAAAACAGGACAATTTTGTAGCTTGAGGTGCAAGCTACAGACCAAAGAACATGCTTCATTTGATTATTAGATATATGCTTAATTGGAAGTGAAAAGAAAAATATTTAAATGAATATTTACATGTTGTTTATGCCATTCGATATAAACAAAAGAAAATGGAGATTTTAATTATATATGTGAGATTCATGCATGAGGGAGTTCACTCAACAAACATGCACAAATGGTTTCACGTCCTTTTAAAGTTATACTAAACAAGTTACGAACTTTTTTTGATAGTTCATCTAGCTCATGATCTAATTTCTCGATCTCTTCTTTCCCTTCCCCATTAGATTCCTCGGCCGACTCTTGAACAAGAACATCATCACCATCTTGAACTGTACGACAAATCTTCTTCGTCACTTTGGCAGCAACACGTTCCAATTCTTTGATTACCGTTGTTGTTCCATCAGAGGAGACTAAATCTTTTATTTTGACGTTTACAATAGTCTGCAAATTCAAGAAATCTTTTTCCCACAATGACTGCTTCGAGATATTTATCGGGGAAACATCTTTGTCTGAATTCGACAAAACTGTTACGAACACACTGCAAATATAAGCCGTAAGAACATTAGCCGCGTAAAACGCCTTCATTAAAACCTTTGCTTTCTTAAAGTTCTTGACTTTGTAAAAGTTTAATGATTCAACATATCTCCCAAGAACTGTGCGATATTTCAGGATTTCTGCCGTAATATCTTTCCTCCAACTATCAAGTGTAGAACAAATCTTAGTGCATTGTTCTTCCTCAAATTTCATTTCTAGTTTATGCCAAAGGACCTTAAAGCATAAAATACAATGGTCGATGCAACCAAGCAAGGAGCTTATAGCGTTACAAAGATCCATAAATTTAATGGTTATATCCATGTAAACATCAGAGCAATCAGTCACATCATGAAGCTTGAGATCAGTGATGAGGATGTTTATGTCATTATGTGTATCATAGAGTAATTCCATCGCAATAATCATCCAAGGTAAGGTGAGAATCTCATCTTTGTTTTCAGGTATGAGTTTCTTCATTCTCTCGGTTAATGATGACTCAAAGTTGTTCCATAATGAAGATGAAAAATTTGAGCTCTTTGGAAACAACATCCTGAAATATTTATTTTGCCGGAAGAAACATTGCGATGTTGTTCTTTCTGAGCTCATCTTGAAAAGATTATGAGAAAAAAAAAATCATCAGAATTTTGATTTGTATAAACTGTTGTGTATAATATATATGAGCATTCATGTCAAAGAAAACTCAAAATCACAATTCAATGAACAAGAACTATACCTTCCTAAGTTTACTCTGTATATCAAAAACTCAAAACAATTAATTTCTTCTCTTCCGTATATCAAGAAATGAAAAACTAGTTTTTATAAGTTTAAAAATGAAAGATTTATATATATATAGTATTTTATGATGTGTTAATAAATATTAAAAAGAGATACTTTTTAATGGTAAATCTTCATTGTTATTTTATCATTAATTTAGTCATTATTATATGCATATATAGTTCGGGAAGAAAATCACTAATTGAAAATAAAAAAGATATTTTTTTATGAAATAGAACAGATAATTCAGAATTTGACCTAAAATATATAATTCAAACTAGATACTATTTTTTTTTAAAAGTTCTAGAGATAAGGTATATTACTTATGAAACAAGGATAATATCTCTATACTTGATAAAAGGTTAAAGCTAACACAACATTTATAAGAAAAAAGGAAATCATAATTAATTAATAAATTAAATGATTATCTTTATATTTCAGTGATTTCCAAGTGCCAAGATCTTTATGTTTAGTATTAAACAAAAATCAGAGGAAAAACTAATCAAAAAAACTTTATTATTAGATTTTGACATATTTTAAAAATTTATTTGTAATTTAATCCAATGATAGTACTAGAAGTTTTTAGTATTTCTCGATTCCAAAATCTATTTTAATTTACTTTCTATTGTAACTTTTGATCAAAACAATAAGCAAACAAATCTAGTATACTTTTGATATATGAACATAGATAGTTAGATATACTTTCAATACGTATTCTGTTTATTAAGTCATGTACTATAATTTGTTCTAGAGATATAGCTAGACACAGTCTATTTGAGTATAATCATATGTAGAACCAATTTTAAATTCGGAGCAATGGTGAATGAGGGGACATCAACTTTGGTGACCTAACATGTTCATCGTAGATCATTGAAGAGAAACTCAACTTGAGATTCTTTTGAAAATTCTTACGTCTCTTGTTCTCCTTTTTGTTGTTGCAAATGCATTTACATTTCTTGTAGGCTTCATCTCCAACCACAAAGTCTTTGATTCGCTCAAGTCCAGTTTGGAGTGTGTCTTCGTCCATATTAGCAAAGCAGACGCGGAACCAACCTGGCTCAGAGCAGTGAAACGATGAGCCAGGAGAGACATTAATCTTGACCTTGTCGATAATCACTAGCCAAAGAGCCATTTCGGACTCAAAAGTTTGATCTCTAAGCATCGGTCTTAAATCCATCAAGACGAATAAACCGGCGTTACTTCTCAAGCAAGAAATTCCTATCTCTTTAAGCCCTCCCGTGAATATACGGTGTCTCTTCGCTACTCTTTTCGAAACTTCAACAAGAAAGTTATCGACAAATCTCTGGTCGGACAACATAGCAGCTAGAAAACTTTGTGTCTGCGACGAGACAAGTCCAAAACTCGACATCTTCCTTGCGCAGGACACAACAGCATCGTTGTAAGAGTAAACCACTCCAACCCGGAAACCGGGCAGACCCATGTCCTTTGAGAGACTGTAAACAATATGAATCAGGTCTCGGTTAACATGATCCATCTCTTGGATGATCTCTGCGACACTGATGAACCCCGGCTCAGTAAAAACCGTGGCTGCGTAGATTTCGTCGCAGACTAAATGAATTTGCTTGTCGTTGATGAAGTTGACAATGGTTTCAAGAGTTTCTCGATGGACAGTTGTTCCAAGAGGGTTTGATGGGTTGGCAAGAATCAAGCCTTTGATAGGGATACCAGTTTCTTGGGCTGTAAGGTACGTTGAATCTAGGGCTTGTTTTGTAATCTGGAAATTGTTCGAGCTGTTACACTCCACAGGTACTATTCTAATTCCAGTTCTCCACCTTAAGTCTCTGTCGAATCTGAAATTTATAAATAAATCCATTAATTAGTACTAAAAGAGTAAGTCAACCAAGTGTTGATTAGTGGTTTGACTTGTAAGAGTCAACGGACGATATGTCCATATTATATAGTTGCAACTTGTGTGTATGGGGTTTGCTTAACAAAATATTGAATCAATCAAACTGAGGTATAGTTCAAAAAAAAAACTTTCCGAAACCCAATGATCAAAAAGAGATATTTTTTTGTTGTTGTTTTGACCAAGCAAATAATTGTATGTATCATGTATGTATAGGTAATTATAAATTAACTAGCACTTAATTAATGCCCTTTTTGATTACTTTTAATTTTAATGTGGTATCAAAAGTCACTAATTCTATTTTTAAACATCAAAACAAAAACTAAATATAATGTGTGTAAGTAAATACATACGCGGCATAATAAGGAGTAGGGACGAGAAAAGCATCGCCGGGATCAGCAAGACAGAACATGAGCGTCTCATTTGCTCCGGTGGCTCCTCCGCTCATCACCACCCTCTCCGCCTCAAACCTCGCCCTTCCGCCTCTCGCTCTCTCCATAAACGCCGCAATCACCTTTATATTTTCCACCCCATGCAAATAAACATTATTTGAGTAAACAAATCATTAGTTCTACACATCTCAAATTCCCAAGACTATAAATAATATTGATCAAATCATAATCTTCCATACATGTAAGGTTATGATCGATCACTACAAAACCGGAGTACGTGAATGAGTATATTTACCGCTTCGATTCTTTAAAAAAAACAAAAAATTGATACTCTTTAATATTATAAGTATATTCCTTATATAACAAAAGAATACAAATTTGTAAAATTAATACCTGTGTAAATAGTTTGAGACCATGATAATCTTGAAAAACAGCGATGTCGGAGAAAGAGTCAATTCCCTCCGCCGTGCAGATAGATGCATGTGGATTTTCCTTTATCCAATCTTTGATCAAATCTGAACAAAGCTGAAAAAGAAAAAACTTATAATTAGAAGATGAAGAAAAAGTAACGTCTAGGGTGATATTGTAAGAAGACGAACTTGATTCTCGGCGAGACCCATTTGAATAACACCTTGTGGATTATGAGTTGGATGGTAAGGATTCTTGTCGTAAGCTTTCCAGCCGTCGAAGTAGGGTGATGCTTCTCCGTGTTTGTCACCAAAGGCTAATTTGGATAGGAGACTCGCATTCTGATGATGAGACATTAATTTATATATTCGATTGAGAGTAGCTAGTTTGAACAATGTATGTGTTTGTTTTTGTGAAAGTTTATATATGGATAGAGGTTGCTTGAGATGTAAACGAATGGGAGCATTTGAGGGTTATTTATAGTGAGATCTTGAGGTGCCTATGAAAGAAACTTGTGTCCATTATATGGAAACTTAATTGAATTTTTCTGTTATACTTTATTTTCGTGGGGACAAGTTATATGCTTCCATTAAAGTCAAGCCTAGAGCCAAAATGTTTTTCGTCTTTTTCTTTGGCCACAACATATGTTTTTTCTTGAAAGGAAACTGACAAACTGTTATCTATAATCAATAAGTGAACAAACAATTAATTTTCTATAACTGAAATTAATTAATCTAGTTTGGATAAAATCCTATTTTATTTAAAAGATGATAAATCAGTTTGTGCACCAGTAGCATTTTGTAGGTTTTTTCTATCAGAGACATTAGGACAAAAAACGTTACAAACTTACACATGCATATATATGGTACATTTAATTTATTTATAGTAGTTTTAGTCACGATCCTATGAAAAACATTAAACATTATTGTAAGACAAAATACACTTGTATTTATTTCCCTTAAAAGAATGTTTTGGAGTACACCAGACTAATTTTATGTTATAAGTACCCCAGACTTTGGTATCACGGTAATAACTAATAACATTAAAAAGACTATTGTATTCCATTGATTAGATCAACGAAGGAGTTTTAGAGACAAAAGATAATAGCCAACTTAAAGGTCGTCGAGATTAACAAGTTACAAGTTCAAGTCTTACGAACTCTATTATTAGACCCACGTTGATCGATATATTGATTCGGGGAAAAAATGTTTAGCGTGACTTGGTGTTTTACCTTTTAATAAAAAAAACTTTTAAATTTGAGGCTCGACATAACATTAATAAAATGCTTTCAGTTCATAATTTCTTGTAAATTTACCTTTGAACATTAAGATGTTACAGTCGTATTCAAGAAGCGTAAGTTAACTAAATTATTTTCCAGATTATAAAACCATGTTATACTTGGTCAAATTATATATATTGAAGCTTTTAAATTACTTTACGTGTCGACCGCAACGAGACCCATTGTCTAATCACGTGCAACTAATATGTCAAATTTTAATTTCTTCCATTTTAATTTAGTTTAAGAGTATACTTTTGTAATGGGTTGGTTGTTGGTGTTTAGTTCTAGCAAGAGTTCTTCAAGGTCATTCATTATGTTTATAATAACCCATAATTACAAATTATTAACATGTGAAACCAAATTTGAATGTGTATATTGACCAGCAAGTCCATTAAAGGAATTGGAGGATCAAAGATCTCTTTGGACGGCTTTATAGATTTATGACATTTATAGTAAAACTTCTATCTTAATTGTTTTCCTTACATTGAATTGGTCGGACCATAAAAAAAAAAGTCTAAAACTAGATGGACACGTTGTATTTTAAGTTGAGTATTACTCGTTTTCTTAGAGTGTATTTGTAGCGATAAGGAATACGTATATGCAGCAAGAATACGTATACGCACGTGTATGTAACAAAAAGAATACTGTAATTATAATAAACCGTTCCATATTCATGTTAATTGTAATTACGCCAACTCTTTTAATTTATCCTTTCTTTTAGTTTTTGCTAAGAATTTTTTTATTCTTCTTCGTTAGTTCGTATATGCACTTTTGGCTTTTGGCATGCATTAAACTGTGACGTACGACCAACAGATTCTGCACATATGAGTGAGTGAGTGACCAACGTTCGGAAGTCCGAAGTCGGATCGGAACCATAGCTAGTGGTTCAGCTTCAAATGTTGTAAAATTTTGAGTAAATGCATGTGATATATTATAGTATATGTAATGTATTTCTTTGTCAAGATGGTTTTAAGTTTATAACATATACAGTCATTTTTATAATGACGCATAACATTATAAAATCTCTATGGCGCTTGAATATTACAAGCTTGAGTTGGTTACTTGGCAGTTCTGTTTATCGATCCTCATGCTCAAGGGATGTATTTCAATAAATAATAAATTTATTTGATTGTAAGATATGTATGGCACTATATTATATATGTCTAAAAACTAATTCTCTTGCAATTTACCTAGTTTCTATTAATGATATAAAAAACTAAGAAAGCTAGGTGGATGGTTGTTTGCATATTATTAACATAAGCTTAACAAATTTGTTTACGGCCTGTCGGCATCAATATTAATTTTAGACTCTAGTTTGCGTTATCGGTAACATATAAGAAAATTCAAAAAATGCAGCTGTGGAAAAGGTTAACAATCGAATCAATACTCTTAGCTGTTTTTTTCTTCTTCCATGGAGTATCTTATAAATTTATATTTGCCGAGTAACATTTTCTTTTATTAGTGTTCCGAATCTTGGTTTTGTGTGAGAAGTACGTAGACAGCTCCAAATTTCGAAATACTTACAAAACTATTTATATAAACAAAAGAAAAACAAATAAAAATATGGATATACTTATACATGTTGTTATGCAGGAGAAAACATGCATAACTCCTTTATTCATATTAACAACAGCAGTTCCTATCGAACCTTTTAGGAAATTAAAAGGATACAAGTAAGAGTTGAAAAGAGAATCTGTCTTCTTAATTTCAATATGCACATATAAGATTTTTAGCAGGTGAAAGTTTTTTTTTTCATAATAATTCAACGTAGAAAAAAAAAAGTATAGATATTCCTCTCTGACCATGGATTTTGATTTGTTATTGTCATGTTGTAATTAATAGTCTTGGGAGAATAGTTGTAAGTTATTACATTCTTGACAAATATTAGCATAACAATTCTTTCTTTGGGTTCAAAAACAAACTTTAGTGCGAAAGATCTTGCGGTCGTGAGTCGTGACCCCTAGGCTCAGCTTAGGGGAGTTATAATGATTAAGTCAACAATTTATCAAATATCTTAAGATTATCTTAATATTTGTTTGTTTTTAGTGGTAATAATAAAGTTTAAACAAAAGTAGTCAACTCGTTGAACAAATAATGGGGAAGCTTTGACTTTCTCTCGTCAGTTTGTCTGAAAAAGAAACGCGAGTCAAAGTCTCTGCTTAGTCAGCTCCATGTGCGAGTGACGAACCATTCAATCCGGGGCATGTGTCTCTCCAAATCTCAATGGAGCTCAAAGTACATGATTGTTTTGAGGCCCATAAGTAAAATGGGCTTGTTTAAATATAATGCGTTGAGAATTTTACAACTTTCACAAATTAAAACTGCGCTAAAACAAGACGACAACGGATCTATTTTTTCCGATTAATAAAACTTACCAATAACCAAACATAAAATAGGCCGAGCGATTGTGTAATTGTATAAAACCGCAGAATATCAAGACAAGACTGAAACCATTTTACTAATCTATAGGTTACTGAATCTAAGAAGCCATTATCCCAAGCCAAAGACATCGAAAGGTGAAGAAGCTTTTTCTGTCGGAGAAGCAACAGAGTAACCTTGCATAAATTTCCTCAGCTTAACTAACTCATCAGAACCTGAGAGACGCTCCATCAGAATCTCCATGGTGATCTGATTTGGTTCACAGGACTGTTCTACCATCTCATCCATCAGTTTAAGCAATGTCTCCGCTTGGTTCTTCTCTTTAAGACAATTGAACAAGGCATTGTATGTTTCAACATTAGGTCTCACCATTTTCATCTTCATTTCCTCTTTCAGCGTCAGAGCTTGTTCGACATTCCCCAGATTAGAAAATGCGTTTATGAGAATGTTGTATATCACAGTGTTCGGATTGACCTTTGACCGCATACCCATTTCCTTGAAGAGCTTCACTGCTTCGTTTAGTTCTCCGACTGAGCAATAAGCGTCGATTACCGCTCCATATGTCACAACAGTCGGGTCTAACCCATCTTCTCTCATCTCCTCCATCATTCTCTGAACACTCTCGAAGTCCTTGAGTTTGCCGAAAAACGAGATCAGAGTGTTGTAAGTGATGGAATCGGGTTTCATCCCTTCTTTTTCCATATCTCTTAGCATTTCATAGACTTTCTCTGTATTATTCTTATCACAAAACAGCCCAATAAGCATGTTGTAAGCCAATAAGTCAAGCGAAAACCCTCTCTCTTTCAGTTTCTCCACCACCCTAATGACGTCATGTTCTCGTCTAACTTGGCACAATCCAGAGATCAAAGCATAATAGATCTTTGCATCAGGGGAACAACCAGCTTCCAGCATTTTTTCATACCAATGCATTGCCTTTTCTATGTTGTTGACGTAGCAACAAGCATGGATCAGTGTCATATAAGTAATCACATTCCCTTTCACGCCTTCCTTTTCCATGTCCATTAAGAAAAGAACCGCCATGTTCAAGCCATGGTGCCTGCACATTCCACCAACGATTGTATTAAGAGTAACCACATTCGGTTTAATCCCTTCCTCCTTCATCTTAGAAACAACTTCTTTGGCAGTCTCAAGCTTTCCAGCTCTGCAATACCCATCAATCAAGCAATTGTAAGTAACTGTATTGGGCGCACAATTCTCTTCCACCTTCATCCTTACCAACAACTCCTCTGCTTCTTTCAACCTTCCCATCTTGCAGAGCCCGTCAATGAGAGTATTAAAGTGAATCGAATCAGCTTTAATCATATTTCCATCGTCAGTTCTCTTTCCACACATTTGTTCAAAAACTTCGAGTGCTTCATCGATCCTCCTTGATTTGCACAACGTGTTAATAAGAACCCCTAAAGTTACAACATCAGGACGAATACCCATCTCATCCATCTTCAAGACTAAAGCATTCATTCTACCAATGTTCATATTCCTTCCCAAGCATGACAAGAGCGTATTGAAGGGAGGAGCTTCAAGTGGGGCATTGTTTTCCATCAGGTCGCTCAAAATATCCCACGCTGCATTGGTGCGACCATTTTTGCATAGACTAGTAATAAACCGAGTCAACCAAACAGAGTTTGGGGAGACACCATGAGAGCTAAATCTTGAAATCAACCCAATAATATTTTCTTCTGTGAGAAGCTTTCCCTTCCAAACCTCGTGCAATACAATATCCGCTGTGATTCTATTAGGAGGAAAAACTGAATCTTTCTGAAACATTTCGTCGAGCACCTTGAAGGCATCATCCACAAGTCCATTTCTTAACAAGACTTCGATTACAACATTACGAACTTGCGTGTTTTTCATATTCGAATCGAGTCTCTCGTAAACAAGAACCGACTGATTCACCATACCCATACGCCCAAACCATCGGATCAGAAGCTTAGTGGCAACAACAGTAAACGGGATGTTCTTCTCTATGGCAATCTCGTAGAGCTGGAGAAGTTTATCCTGCGAGTCAGGTTCGCTACCAGCGAATTCAATAACCGATTGTAACGTCAAGGAGAGAGACTCTTCACGGCGTTTTAGAGACTGAGATGTCGCATCCAGGTACTCGAAGAACGAGATTGCTAGAGAGTACGATCCTAGCCGCCGCGTGATTTGAGGGAATACTAAAGGAGAAACAGAAGAAGAAGATACGAGAAGTGAACTTAGTGACTCGCTCGACGCCCAATCATGTTGCGGGAGTCTTTGAAGATTCTCCAAAAATTTGGCTACTACAGATTCCTGGCTCTCCGATTTGATTGCCGGCCGTGGTTCAATATTGTCAGAGAATCGGCGGAGGAATCTGATATGGTTGAGCAGAATATAAGAGTTCCGGCGCCGGGAAATTGAAAGCATTATACTCATAGTCAAGGTTTGAAAATGACGGCCACCGGGAAAAGTGAGACGACGAACTCTGTTCGGGGGATTGAAGTGTCACTCAACGACAAGAAGTTTAGGGCCATTTCCAATAATGGGCTTTAACTCTTATTTGGCCCAGAAACCTTTTAAAATATTACATAATAGGGACAAGCCTTTATTTTTCTTATAAAACTGGCTTTGGGGACAAATCCCCTTTATTATTCTCAAAAGCTATCGCGTTTGCTTTCTTAATCAACCTGAACCCGTGAAATAGCTCCTACGGATTACACCAATTTTAGAGCTATGATTTTATTTCTTCAACCATAACCGCCTACTCAAAAGGAAGAACTTAGAGAATTGCTGCAGAAGATGGTGAATCTGAATGCTCCATCTTCTCAGCTGATGCTGCTGCAGCAGAAGCAGCCTTGTCTAAGCCCAGCTTCTGTAACTCGCTTAAGAATCCGTCAAGCTCGCTTGAGGAGATCTTGTAAGGGCAGTGAGAAGGATCTGGAAACAAGCGTTCAGATACTTCTTCCTTATACTCCAAAAGCGCTTTGTTTATCGCTTCTCCTACTTGAGCGTATTGTTTGCAAAACTTTGGAGTAACCTGAAATGGAAAGTGTATAGGGATGCAACACAGCGGAAACAGTTAGATAATGAATAGTAAAAGCAGGAACAAGCATGATAGTTTACAATGATAGATGACTGGTTCAGGATTTGACCTTAGCATGATGTGGATGCTGCATCATTCCCAAAAGATCATGGTAGACTAAAACCTGCATTCACAAGAAAATTATGGCATACTTGATCAGAATAGTAGATAACTCACGCAAAACCGAAAAAGCCTAGTTTTGGTCGATAAGATAATCTAAAGAATGAGTGTCAAAACGAACCTGTCCACTGCAGAAGGGGCCGGCTCCTATACCAATGGTGGGAATATGAAGAGCAGAGGTTGCAGCAGCAGCCACGGGAGGCGGAACACATTCCAAAACAACGGAAAAACATCCAGCTTCTTGTAAAGCCATGGCAGTTTCAACAACCTAATCCCACAAAATAAGAGACAAAATCTTTTCATCACACCTTAAAAACCAACCTTACTAAAGATTCAAAACACATGCATGAACCCATAGAGTTTCAGACCTTAACAGCACTAGCTATGCTTTTGCCTTGTGGCCTGAAACCGCCAAGAACACTAATAGCTTGAGGAGTCAAGCCAACATGTCCCATAACCGCAATTCCTGATTCCACAATGGATTTTGCAGCAGTGATCCTTGAAGGTGATCCTCCTTCCAGTTTAATAGCATCCATTCCTCCTTCCTTGAGCACTCTAACTGCAGTATCAACCGCCTGAGCATCATTCAAACAACCAAAATCAATGTCTCGGTCGAACAGTTCAACTGGCAAATCAGTGATTTTCAAAGGTTGTCTAAACTGAATGATTTTAGCCTCCAAGAAGCTTAATTTGAAACAAAGCATCCAGATTTAGAGGTTAATCGATAAAGTATTCACCTGATTGCTGCTAGATTCATAAGTACCAAATGGCAAATCGCCGACAAGAAGTGGCCTTCTGGCCCCACGACAGACAGCGCGAAAGTGAACGAGCATCTCGTCCAAGGAGATAGGAAGGGTGGTGTCATAGCCATGGACAACCATGGCAGCTGAGTCTCCGACGAGACAAACATCAATTCCGGCTTTATCGACGTGAACGGCGGAAGGGTAATCGTAGGCGGTGACAACAGTTATCGGCTCACCTTTCCGATGTTTCTGTCTCAATTGCGTCAAAGTCACTCTCTGATTCGGGTTTTGCGGTTTCGGTCCTCCGTAAACCGTGTCCTCCGGTACGTTGCTCATAAACCGGACGGTGGTGATGGCCCTCGAAGCACGAGAGCAACTTCTGAGGACAGTGACGAGGGAAGAAGCCATTGTTAATTTGTCGCTGATGAAAGCGATCCCGATATTAAAGTTTTAATTTTTATTTTATTTTTTTTTGTCATTAAAGTTTTAAATTTGAATATACTTTTTTTCTTCTTCTACTATTTTCTTTACATAAAATTTTCTTTTATCTTTAAAAAAAAGGAAACTTGAATAAAAACGATGTTGGTGACTCCGATTCCAAAGTTGACTGCCTTCCTACTCTCTCTATCTACTACTCCGTTAAAATCGTCTCTTTCATTTCCTGGTGTTATCAATTTCTACCGTCGCCGGAGATCTTATCGTGTGTTCACCTCCATGGCTGAAGCAGGTTCGGTTTACGTCGACGTAGCTGGGGATTCGAGGTCGGAGCATGCCACAGGGAAGTGGTTTTCGGTGCCGGAGCTCCGGTTGCGTGATCATCGATTCGTAGTCCCTCTTGATTATTCACTTGATTCCAAAACGTCTCCCAAAATCACCGTCTTCGCTCGAGAAATCGTTGCGGGTAACTTCAAAATCAGAGGCTTTTCGATAAGAACTCTTTCTATGATGTGATTATGAAGCTGAATCAATCTCAAATCGAATCTGTCTCAATCGAATTTAATTTTAATATTTACAGTCGGGAAAGAGGAGCAAGCAATGCCGTATTTATTGTATTTACAAGGTGGTCCAGGATTTGAAGGTCCAAGGCCTAGTGAAGCTGGTGGATGGATTCAAAGAGCTTGTGAAGAGTTTCGTGTTATCTTACTCGATCAAGTATGATACTTTATATAGTTAATGCTTTTCTCTGGACACTTTTCTTACTCTTCGTGTTGCTCTAATTTGTGTTTGGTTCCTACAGAGAGGAACAGGCTTGTCAACCCCTTTAACATCTTCCTCAATGCTTCAATTCAAATCAGCTCAGGATTTAGCTGATTATTTGGTTCACTTTCGAGCTGATAATATAGTTAAGGATGCTGAGTTTATTAGAGTTCGCCTTGTTCCTAATGCCGATCCTTGGACCATTTTGGGTCAGGTAATTTTTTGTCTCTGTATTGTCTATTAGTCGCTCTACTTCAGTTCTTGTCATTTGATTTCTTGTTTATCTTTTTTTTCTGCAGAGTTTTGGTGGCTTCTGTGCACTTACATATTTGAGCTTTGCGCCAGAAGGACTAAAACAAGTGCTAATAACTGGAGGAATCCCTCCAATTGGCAAAGCATGCACCGCAGATGATGTGTATGAAGCCGGTTTTGAACAGGTTGCTCGCCAAAACGAAAAATACTACAAGAGATTCCCTGAAGACATTGAGATTGTTCGCGAAATCGTAAAGTACTTGACTGAATCTGAAGGCGGTGGGGTGAGGGATTACAACATTTTCCGAATTCTCTGACCAGTTTAGTCTAGTTCCTTACTTTTCTATGTTTTTTTTTGTCTTTAGGTACCTTTACCATCAGGAGGCATTCTCACTCCTAAGGGTCTTCAAACTCTTGGTCTTTCTGGTTTAGGATCAAGTACTGGTTTTGAGCGCCTGCACTATATGTAAGAGTTTAGCTTGCTTATTTTTTATCAATCACCTCACCAGTTCTGTGGTAAATCTCACCGTCTTGATTGATTGTAGGTTGGAGAGAGTATGGGATCCTATTTTAGTTACCGGAGCTCCAAAACGTATTAGTCAGTTCTTCTTAAACGCTGTAAGAGATCCACAAACATTTTGTTGCTCCGAGTATCTGTTCAAAGATGGAATCGTTAGTCTGAGATGTTTTATCGTTCCTGCAGTTTGATAATTGGCATTCTTTTGATACAAATCCACTATACGCTCTTCTCCATGAAGCCATATACTGTGAGGTAAAGTCTCTTCAAATTCCTCATCTTCTTTCCTATTTCATACATTTGCTTCTCTACTCGTTTTCCTATATTCTTAATTGGAAACTTTTTTCAGGGTGCTTCATCAAGATGGTCTGCTCATAGATTACGGGAAAAAACTGAGTTCAAATTTGATGCAGTGAAGGCAGTCAAAGAAAGTCAGCCTGTACTCCTCACGGGAGAGGTACACGTTTCAAGTATTTCTAATTATATGACTAATTACTCATAGCTTGGATGATTGGTTCACATTGGTTAACTAAACTAGAATTTTGGATTTATATAGATGATATTTCCATGGTTGTTTGATGAGATTCATGCCTTGAAGCCATTCAAAGCTGCCGCTGATCTATTGGCCAAGAAAGAGGACTGGCCTCCATTATATGATGTCGCTACATTGAAAACTAACAAGGTCTGTTTTCTGAATCTTCATCTGTTATTCTTTTAATCTTTTCTGATGGATCAAACAATATGTACTCTATTTTCACATGTCTCTTTCTGGTAGGTGCCTGTTGCTGCAGCGATATACTATGAAGATATGTATGTAAACTTCAAGCTAGTGACGGAAACAGCTTCTCAGATTTCGGGCATCAGACTTTGGATAACAAATGAGTTTATGCATTCTGGTCTTCGTGATGCTGGAAGACAAGTTCTTGATCATTTGTTGGGAATGATCAATGGGAAAAAGCCACTCTTTTGATTCCTTGTAATATTAAATGCATTTGTGACTTGTGGTATTCTCTTTGTAGCCTCTTTGAGAACTAAGTGAGTAAAAGAAAGAGAATGAATAAAGAAAGTCGTGTTTCAAAGACAAGATCAAAGAAGAAGTTAAAAGTATCAAAACCGTTTGATCTGTAACTCGAGTGCCATGGTTGGGGCAGTAGTGCTCTCATGAAAGAAGACATCAGAGCCATATGGTTGAGGAAGCAAGAAGGTGTGATCAAGAATGATCGTACGTTAAAATACTCCCACTCTCATGGGGTTAATGCTCTCTTAAGATCATTATATAACCGGTCAGTTACGGTTTGAGGTCTCAAGGAGTTGTATTTGGAGGAGAGAAGAAGTCCTCATATGCTTCTGGACTCACAGTACACGTAGAACATTGGGGGTCAGCCCAAGTCTGCAAAATCCCATAAACTCATATTGAAAACCCTACAAAAGTAAAGCTTAGAACATAAACGAAATTGGAAAAAAAGGAAGATTTACCTTGTCCCATAAAAAGGTAAATTTTAATTTGTTTTGGAAATTATGATTCTCTTGTAATAACCAAAGCTATTAGCTTTCGGGGTTGGCTTGGAAATATTAATCTTGACTAAGTGTGGCTTATCATTGTAGATTGTACATGATGAGCTAGTGTAATCGAATGGGTGGAGGATAAGTATCGGATCTACACTTTGCTAAGGAGCTCAGTTCCTACATTAATATTTTTGCCTGGACTCCAAGGATTTGGGAAGACAACTGTCTGCTCTAAAGCAGCAGCAGCAGCAGGTTTGCTTTCTCAAAATACAATAGAGACTTTTTGATGGGATTGTTTGTTACTATCTGTCAAATTACACTGACGTTAATGATATCTACAGGGAAAGACTTGCATGCTTATTGCTGGAGATGTTTACCGACCAGCTGCCAATCGATCAACTTTTCATTTTTGCTGAACATGTATTGAAATTTTTAATTTTGAAGCATTGTGTGCATTCGTAGAAATGGCTTAAGAGAGCTAGTGCGTGAAGATGTCATGATATTCTATTTACGTAAATTAATACTCCTTGATGCCCTCTTTGTTGCAGGTTGGTGTAGCGGTTTATGCAGCAGGGGCTGATGTAAAACCTGTAGATACTGTTTAAAATCAAGTGATAGCCCAGATGTTTGTTCAGTTGACTGGTGGACTCGAGGAGACTGCTTGCAAATCAAACTCAAAAGCCAAGGTTTCATTCTTCTGCAGCCTTGGTCACCGTTTAATTTTGGGTCTGAATTTGTTAGGACGTTAATTGTCTCTTAATCTTTCTTCCGAGTTAGCTTTTCCTTCGTGTTCTGTGATTTCAGGTTTTCAACAGCTGATTCAAAAGGAGTTGATGATTATGAGGAATCGGGATTAGAAGGTTTGCTTACATGTTATTACTCTTTGCGAAGAAGGAATCGGGATTAGAAGCTTATTTGCTTAGCTCTTTGCGAATAAGGCTTAAAAAATTGGTATTGAGTTTCACACCTGGTCGACATGATTTACATCATCAGATACTTACTAAGAGAAAAGGTTTCAATGGCTTTTGTCGACATAATTACATCATCAGGTACTTACTTTTTTTTTGGTAAATCATCAGGTACTTACTTAAAGATGCAATTTTCTAGTTTAACTTTTGTCTGAAATCTTAGTTTGATTGTTTTGGTTATGATTTTTTTTGTTTTGTTTTCAGCAGTTTCCTTGTACATGTATCTGACTCAAATGCTGATCAGTTTGGAAATCGTGACGAGGTACCGTTACAAAAGTTTGATATGTGTTTTTTTTTCTTTATGGTCATTCAACAAAGAAGAAGCCATACACTTTACAGTAAGGTTTACGTGTTACTACTGAACTTTCCTTTACAGGATTTGATCTGTTTTTGTTCATTCTTTGTTAGGGTTTATTGGTTTTATTTTGCTGCAGGCTTGGCTTGGTCACCTATTAATTTCAGGCCTGAATTTGTAAGGACGTTAATTGTCTCTTAAAGTTTCTTTTGAGTTAGCTGTTTATTGGTTCTTTTGCTTATTATGATTTTTTCTGTGATTTCAGGGTTTTAATAGCTGATCCAAAACGTTGAACAAAGGAGTTAATTAGTCTGAGGAATCAGAATCAAAGGTTGGTTTACCTGATATATCAGTCTCTTTATTTTCCTCGTTGTCTATTCTACTTCATACGTTTGCTTCTCTACTTGTTGTCTTATTCTCTTAATTGGAAACTTTTTCAGGGGTGATTCATCAAGATGGTCTACTCTTATATTATACGAGAAAATCTGAGTTCAAATTTGATGCGATGAAAGCAGTCAAAGAAAGTCGGCATGTGTGCGATCTTCAAGGGATAGGTACATGTTTCGAGTTTTATTAATTATATGACTAAATTACTCATAGTCTGGATGATTGGCACGTTGATTAACTAAATTAGAGTTTTGGATTTATGTAGATGATATTTCCATGGATGTTTGATGAGATTCATGGCTTGAAGTTGAAGCCATTCAAAGTTGCCGCCAAGAAAGAGTATTGGCCTCCATTATATGATGTTGCTACATTGAAAAATAACAAGGTCTGTATTTTGAATCTTCATATGTTTTTGTTGTCTTATGAATCAAACAATGTATACTCTGTTTTCACATGTCTCTTTCTTGTAGGTGTATGTCCCTGCAGCGGTATACTATGAAGTAATGTATGTAATCTTGAAGCTTTTCAGATTTCGGGTATCAGACTTTGGGTAACAAATTTGTAACAAATGTTACTGGAAGACGAGTTCTTGATCATTTGTTGGGAATGATCATCAATGGGAAAAAAACCTCTTGTTTGACTCCTTGTCGTTTTTTTCTTTGTTCCCTGTTTTGAGAATTAAGTGAGTAATAAAAAGTCTTTCAATTTTGAGCTTCCTTTCCATTTAATGTCCATGTACATTGTAGAACTTTACAGGTGAGTCTTAGAGAGATCATCAATAATGTCAACTACTTAGGATATTTATTTCTATTCAATATCTGTATAGCAAAATCCGTTGTAGTCTAGCTGGTCAGGATACTCGGCTCTCACCCGAGAGACCCGGGTTCGAGTCCCGGCAACGGAGTTATTTTTTTCCTTTTTTTTTTTTTTGCTTAAAAGAAAAAAACAAAGTGAACTGAAGAAGTCGTAGGATAATACTCTCTGCTCAATAAGAAGATTAATAACAAACAGATCTTTCTTGCTTTGGATATGATGAAACGAACGAAATAGCTAAAGGTAAATTCACAAGAAGAAGAAAAGATCACACATGTCGATGTCATATACGGCTGAACTAGTTAAAATCAAATACGTTACAAAAATTGACCTTCCTTGGTCCACTACTAAGTGAAGTCACTATTCACAAAAACCTATAACAAGAAACCTAATAAATGCAAAGCTATTAATATTTTGCCAAACATTGTATTCAATGTCGTAGCTACATTTCCCCACCCACCTCTCCCCAAAAAAAATAAAAAATAATAATAGTAATCTCCATCACTCATTTCTCTCTCTCTCTCTCTCTCGGCGCCACTCCCACATGGCCCTAACCTCTTTCTTCACCATCAAATGTCAACCCCCTCAACCGTCTCCGCCGTCTTTCCTCCTCCGCCTGTCCCAATCCCTACCTACATCACTAGCCTCGGCCTTGGCTACTCCATAGCCATAGCTCTAGGCTTCCTCGTTCTTATCTCCACAATCATCCTCTCTTCCTACATTTGCTGCCGCGCCTCCCGCCTCCGCTTCTCTGCCTCCGCCGCAACCACTAACTCATCTTTCAGAGACCGTGGCGTTATCGTCCCTAGAATCATTTTCGTAGCTGAAGACGACGATCTTGAGTCCGGAAACGTGGTCGTTGGAGGACTTGATCATTCAATCATCAACTCTTACCCTAAGTTCCCTTTCACTAAAGATATCACTTCCGTCGTCGACGGTGATGGATTCCACGACGGAGAAGGAAGAGACACGACGTGCTCGATCTGTCTATGTGAGTATACGGAAGAAGAGATGTTGAGGATGATGCCTGAGTGTAAACACTACTTCCATGTTTATTGTCTTGACGCATGGCTTAAGCTCAACGGTTCTTGTCCCGTCTGCCGGAATTCTCCACTTCCAACGCCGCAGACGACACCTCAGTCAACTCCTTTGTCGGAAGTTGTCCCGTTGTCTCAATACGCCGCCGATCGGAGGAGATCCAGAAGATAAAAACATTTCTTTCTTTCTTTTTTTTTTGGTCCGTGGCATTAATTATAATATCTTCTTTTTTTCTTTACCTTGGTATAATATATAATTGATTGATTTGCTTTACAAATTCTTTGTCTTGTTAAGTTTGTTGTATCAAAAAGAAAGAAAAAAAGTTAGTGTTGCATACTTTGCATTCATCTTCCTATAATTTACATAATCGAGATTTGCAATATAAAGTCAAATACTGTGTAAATAATTAGATTAATTGTCGGAGATGAATGTCTCTAAAGATGGGAACAAAATAGTTGAAACTTGAGATTTAAACAAAAATATCCCTAAATATTGGTAACGTTGACTTTTAAACAAGATGTTTTCTAAGCAGTTTGATCCCAATTTCTTCTACTTCAAGTGTATGTGTTTCGAGATGTTGCAGTAGTTAAAAGAGACGATAGCCTCGGTCAAAGTAAGAAGTCTCTAGCTGAGGAAGAGACTTTCTAACTCACTATCGAAATGCCTAGAAAACGATGACGTTTTGATCCACCGCTGATTTTAGTTTAGAAACGAGTAAAGCCGTTGATATATCACATTCGTCAGGGGAGCCGATGACTGCCACGTGGATAGAATCTCTCCTTAAGCCTGTCGTCGGTTACTTTATGAAAGTAAAAAGAGAGACATCTTCTTACGCAGCCCACTACGAGTCCACTAGCCCTTGTTGGACCTGGACCCTTGTTGGTTGCCTCCACGTTCGAGGCACTAAAAACGTTAACGTCCGTTTTTATTCCTTCTTTTTAAAGAAAGACTAACGCCGTTAGAGGCTCGTGCATTAATTAGCCTTTTTAATAAAAACCTATTTTCGCTGATTTTGTTTTTCTCTTCCTTTCTCATCACGTTGGGATCCAAGGAAGTGAAACGACGACAATGGCGGAAGAATTGGAGAAACCTATCCCGACGGAAGAATCTCTGATGGAGAAGATCCACGGTCACGATTCTTCGTCTTCTTCTGATTCCGAGCACGAGAAACCAGAGTCTCCCTCTGCTTTGAAGGCCAAGATATATCGTTTGTTTGGTAGAGAGAAGCCTGTTCATAAGGTTCTCGGTGGTGGCTTACGTACGTTTTTATCTTCCTCTGTTACTCGTTTCGTATATGAGGATTTTGTATCAGATTCAAATGCTGATTACAATGAAATAAATTCAGATGCGAGACTTGTCTTAAACTTTGCATCTTAACCTTGGATTGATTACGTTGTTTGATGCAGCGACATTATCTTCTGGTTTGCAAATTTCCCTTTTCCACAAGTTTTATGTTTTCATTGTGTTTGCAGCGGCTGATGTGTTCTTGTGGAGGGACAAAAAGCTCTCAGCTGCTGTTCTTGGTGTAGCCACGGCGATATGGGTTCTGTTTGAATTGGTTGAGTATCATTTCTTGAGTCTTGTCTGTCACATTTTGATATTCGCTCTTGCAGTCCTGTTTCTATTGTCCAATGCTCATGCCTTTATGAACAAGTAAGCTTCTTCTTTTCTTTTCCTTTTGCTTTTGTTTCAAGTTACAACCTATTTATATGTGTTTCTCTTTCTTTGATTTGCTTAAAGTTTTCATAACTCTTTATTTTCAGGACTCCACCTAAAATTCCTGAAATCCATATTAAAGAGGAACATTTCATTTTGATTGCTTCTGCACTGAGAAATGAGCTGAACCAGGCCTTTGTCATCCTAAGGAGCATTGCCTTAGGAAGGGACCTGAAGAAATTTCTGATGGTAAGCTTTATGTTCAGTTAGCTAGTGCAGATATTTCCAGTTGCCAGCAAAAATTGTTATACCTAAGTTATGAACTTGTTCAATCTACACATGAACCCTTCTGACTCCTGACTCGTGATTATAAGATCTATTTTCCTTTTCCATCTTGGGGTTTTTTGATAAGAACTGTTATGTATGTGATATGTCAGGTGGTTGTTGGACTGTGGGTAATCTCTGTCGTGGGCAACTGGTTCAACTTCTTGACTCTGCTATACATCTGTAAGTACTTATACCGATAAAAAAAAAGGTTTTAACTGCATACAAATCGCATCTTTTCGATTGTTGAACTGAATCTAAAATTGTGTGTGAAAAAAAAACAGGTTTTGTAGTGTTGCATACAGTACCGATGCTGTATGAGAAACATGAAGACAAGGTAGATCCAGTGGCAGAGAAGACGCTGAAGGAGCTGAAGAAACATTACATGGTGTTTGATGAGAAGGTTCTTTCTAAGCTTCCTGTTGCTTCCCTTAAGGCAAAGTTGGGTTAGAGAGACTTTAGAGTGAAGCAACCTTTTTTTTGACGTTTTCCTTTGCGTCTCGGTGGGCACTTTTCTTTTTTACTTGCCCTCCTGTTCAGAAAAAAATTTACTCTTGCTTTGGCGTACATTTCTTTTATTTTGACTACAATTTTTGGTTTTTCCTTGGGAAGTAATTTTTGTTTTTTGGCTTCTTATTATTTGAGTTTATCAAATTCTGGAAGGAGACAAGGCTTAATCGTTAGCTCATGAAATTGTAAACAAAGAAAATGGCAAAAAAAAAAATTCCCCATTTAAATTCTCCATCAAAAATTCATTACCGTACAGGCGTACATCAACAAAAATCAATAAAAGGGTTGTAACATTCTTGCGAAACCATTCAGCAGTATGGAACACAATAAACCTTAAGTTCGTTGTTTTCCTTTTCCAGAGATTTGTTAACTTCGTTTAGATGTTCCATGGCAGTTCCAATAGCAAGGCTCTCCTGACCATCCAACTTCATCTGCAAGTTTTTGATTTCAAGTAACTTTGCATCCAATTCACTACGCACTTTGCTAATATCCAAAATAGTCTGCAAACAGATGGAATACAAAATAAGAAAACTGTAACTAAAAAATGGTGATTCCTAAGGAAGATGCAAAAGTGTTTCCAACTGAAAGACTTACCTTGTTCTTATCTAACGTCAGAGACTCGAGTTCCTCCTTGAAAGATTCACTCCGTTTTCGCTCCTCTGATGAAAGTAAGGTAAGTGAAGATACAAAATAACAGATATAGAAAAGAAGCACCAAGCTACTAGTGATATTATATACCCTGCAGAGATAGCTGCAGATCTCTTAATTTTGCACGGTCTTTGGCAAGTTCGGTAGCTTGAACAGCTGCCAGTGATTCTGTTCTATCTTCTAGCATATCTGCAAGGTCCTAAAAGGACATCCAGATTACCGCTTAGAATTTGATTTACAAAACGAGAACATTGCTGATGAATAATAAAAGGCACTTTTACTAAAACGGTTTCTTATCTATTACAAGATGTACCTAAAAGAATTCTGGAATTTAATTGAGAAACTCACAAGTATGTATCTTACAAACCAACATATTTATCAAGATAGTGATGTTTTCTATCCTAGTAAATCCCATTAATAGACTTAGCATTTAACCAATCCTATTAATAATGTGTTTCGTGCAAAACATTTATGCAGTATTTGCATCCTGCCCCACCAAAATAATATGTATCGCAGCCTAGCTATAGTGTCCAATAGCTAAAGAAAGAGTATGCACATCGCCATAGAGATGAAACAAACACCAGGATCTGTGTATACCTTGATAGCATTGTTGTTTTGATTCCTTGGAAATGTCGGTTCTAGCCTCTTTAAGAGCGGCACTAGTTGAGGTCAGATATTGTTTCAAGGAGCCATTCTCCTGGTTCAATCTGGAAATATGATCCTGTAAGGGTAGAGATGATTTGAGAGGGAGAAATAGAGAATTGGCTTTGAAGATTCTTCTGACGCAAACTTACCTGTTTCGCTCTTAATAGAGCTGCATAGTTTACTGATAAGGCTTTGATATCTGCTTCTGATTCCTGAAGCGTCTTAATCTCTGCCATATACCGCTCAATCTACATTTCAAGTATACTCTCTCAGATTCGAGTAACAGCATTCTAGTTTAGAAAAAGGAAACATTACCATGGAAATAAAATATTTCTAAAAAACGGCAAATAATCACATTATTAACAGCATTTTATAATGTTATGGGTTGGGCTTTTACTATGAGAGCCTAATTTGTAATTTAAATCAAAACAAATCGGACTAGCTCCGGGCCAAGCAAGGAGGGCATAGAAGCCTTCGAAGTTTCCTCATTTCTTGATTAAATGGGTTTCAGATTAAGGTCATTTTCTCGATCCATTGTGTAAGTTCAAAGATCTAACTTCAGTTGACTTGCGGAAATTACAAATACAAAATATCTTTAAGAAAAATATACTTCCTACGTAGTTTACTGCAAAATATCTTTTAAGAAAAATATTCTATTCATAGCAAATTCCTAAACGTTAAAGTGAATAACCATCTTCCCACTGCTTTCCCAAGTCTTCTTCTAATTTCCTAGTTGAGAAATCCCCTCCCCCACCCCACCCCATTTGTTATGTAATTTGTATTTATTTATAACAGAATTAAAAAATGATATAATTATGTATAAATGACTTTTCCTGTCCTTCCATGAATAAAATAAAAACAAAACAATAATTGTTTGGTGGGAATAAAATACAAAAAAAAAAAAAAAAGAGAGATCGCAATGAGATGGGAAAATATCTTTTGATGAGTTAACGATAAACGAGAAAAAGATATGGAAGAAGAGAAGAACGAACAGGTGTGTAAATGTTATCTTTGAGACCAAGTCTTTAAGAGAAGCAGTTAGACAACAGGGACGGTGCTGCTTCCTCCCTCCTCCTCCTCCTAGTGTGCATTTAAGAAATCTTTACTTTTCTACACATACACGGAATATGCCAAAAGTCATCATCTATTCTTTTCTGGCTCGAAACCTCATCAAACCATATGATATGCCTCAGATTTTTTTGAATTTGTATTACGTATATTAAACCTTAGGTTAAAAATCACTCGTTTTTTCATGTAATTTGTAGTAAAAAAAAATAAAAAATCAAATTTACCTTTAAAGAAAGGGAAGGATTCTGCATTGACCATATAATATGAAGATACTTTTCCTTTCTTCGGCTGAGAAAAGAAAAAAAAAAAAAAGAAATTGACGGACAGCAACCAATGACAGCGTACAGAAAAATATCTACGAGAACACGTGGTCTGGCTCCCATGGACAGCACTAAGTTTCCTCATTTTTCTTAATTACCATTTCTAACCATTTCTTTACTTTCCCAATTATTGGTCCCTCTTACCATTTTTGATTACAAAAACTTAACATCAACCTCAACATTTTTAATTACAAAAGAAAAAAATAAGTCTCACACGTGAGAACGACTGACGTCGGCACGCTTCAGCCACGTCATTTTCCTTCTCCAAATAAAAATAAAAATAAAAAAACAATAACAAAAGAAAATAACAAACCATAAATATAAGGAGGAGGAGGATAATAAAAAGGAGTCGAAGAGATAAGCGCTGAGAGAGAGATTCAAAATCCGATTCCAGATCCGTTTCTGGGCAACCCCTTAACAAAAGGGTTGGTGTGCTTCTCCTTAACCTCTCTCGATTGATTCCTTCAATTCGTTAAAAGCAAACTGTGAGTGAGATTCGTCGTCTTTCTCTCTCTCCCTGTTGTTCGAAGGGTTTTTGTGTTCGGCGTCAATGGCGCAAGAGACGGAGAAAAAGTACATTACGAGCGAAGATTTGAAAAAACACAACAAACCTGGGGATCTCTGGATCGCGATTCAAGGCAAGGTCTACAACGTTTCCGATTGGATTAAATCTCATCCCGGAGGCGACACCGTCATCCTCAATCTCGTTGGCCAAGATGTCACCGACGCCTTCATCGCATTCCATCCCGGTACCGCTTGGCACCACCTCGACCATCTCTTCACCGGTTTCCACATCAGAGATTTCGAGGTCTCCGAAGTCTCCCGCGATTACCGTCGTATGGCCGCCGAGTTTCGCAAACTCGGTCTCTTCGATAACAAGGGCCACGTTACGCTCTACACTTTGGCCTTCATCGCCGCCATGTTCGCCGGGGTTCTCTACGGCGTTTTGGCTTGTAACTCCGTCTTTGCTCACCAAATCGCCGCCGCGCTTCTCGGACTCCTCTGGATCCAGAGCGCTTACATAGGCCACGATTCCGGCCATTACGTGATCATGTCGAACAAGTCTTACAACAGATTCGCTCAGCTTCTCTCCGGTAACTGTCTCACCGGAATCTCAATCGCCTGGTGGAAATGGACTCACAATGCTCATCATCTCGCCTGCAACAGCCTCGACTACGATCCAGATCTACAGCACATCCCTGTCTTCGCCGTCTCTACCAAATTTTTCACCTCATTGACCTCACGCTTCTACGATCGGAAACTCACGTTTGATCCCGTCGCCAGATTCTTGGTCAGCTACCAACACTTCACTTATTATCCGGTCATGTGCTTCGGAAGAATCAATCTCTTCATCCAGACGTTTCTCCTGCTCTTCTCCCGACGTGACGTCCCCGATCGTGCTTTAAACTTCGCCGGGATCTTAGTCTTCTGGACTTGGTTCCCACTCTTGGTCTCATGTCTACCAAGCTGGCCTGAGAGATTCTTCTTCGTCTTCACTAGCTTCACCGTCACGGCGCTACAGCACATTCAGTTCACTCTTAACCATTTCGCAGCAGATGTCTACGTCGGTCCACCCACCGGTAGCGACTGGTTCGAGAAGCAAGCGGCGGGAACGATCGACATCTCGTGTCGATCGTACATGGATTGGTTCTTCGGTGGATTACAGTTCCAGCTAGAGCATCATTTGTTCCCTCGCTTGCCTCGTTGCCATCTCCGGAAAGTTTCGCCGGTGGTTCAAGAGCTTTGCAAGAAGCATAATCTCCCGTATAGGAGTCTGTCGTGGTTTGATGCGAATGTGCTGACCATTAATACATTGAAGAAAGCAGCTTATCAAGCCAGAGACGCTGCTAATCCAGTGGTTAAGAACTTGGTTTGGGAAGCTTTGAATACCCATGGCTAATTCAAGCTTCTCTGCTTGATTGATTCATTTCATGTCTTCTTCATTTTTATTATTATGCTTTCTTTGAATCTTTGAATTTGGTTATCTTACTATGGGAAGAGATGTTTTTCTAGGATTGAGAAATTGAATCGAGAATCGAGAATTGTTTTACTTTCGTATCGTAATGATTTTATTACTATTATTTTTGAATTTACTTTTTGTTTTTTGGTAAGTTTCTTCTTCTTCACATGGCTCTTTTTGATGCCTGCGACTTTGTGGTTTTGCGGCTTTTGCCCTTTTCAATGTTTTGTCGCGTTACATCGTTACGTGTGTGGATGCTATTTGATATCCCCTTTTATACCTATATAGTACAAGTTTTAAAAAAATCAACGGTCTTTGTATTATTTTGTGTGATTTAAAACCACGAAACGTTGCAAAGATGTGGGCTTTTTAGGTTTATATAAAGCTTGTACAGTATATACTGTAGGTCTCTTTGGTAATCAAATAATGGGCTTAATGAGGCACCAGTTCTTCCAGGCCTAAGCCCGTGGGCGTGATTACATGGATCCCTCCAGCCACTAAATGAGTAAATGGTCCCAAAGAAGGAAGAATACACGTAACAGTATTTTAAGGCGAGAAAGAAGAGATAAAAAGCCCAAGTGTTCTGCTAGTTCATCTATCAAAATATATTAATGGTCATGAGATAGAGCACGTAGCTTAATGAGTTCGATCCTGGGGTGAAATATCTCGAATTGGCAGGTTCGTAGATTACAAATGAGGAAGAGATGCTACTACGCTGCTTGGGCAAACGGATAAGTCTTCGGAAGTACATCTGGTGGCCAGTTTAGAGAATTTGTCGCGTTTTTAATGAAAGAGACGGGTCCTTTATCTATACAACTATGAACTATGGGAGAGAGAAGAGTTTAAAATAAATGGAAACGTGGTAGAGAAACAGTAAAAAAAAAAAAAAAAAGGAAGCAACAGAATGTGGAACGAGTAGAAGAAGAAGAAGAACATCATCATGTCTAAGTGTGACTTTTAAGTTTACTCTCCACTTTTCCAAAAACACACAAAAACTGCATAAATTAGTCCACTTCCACTATCATTCCTCTTTTTGATCTATTCTTACTTCTCACGATTCCTTTTTTAGTTAAAAGTTAAAACCCACGATTACATTACAATATTACTTCTCACAATTTTCTTCTTACACGATTCATTGTCGTGTGATACTGTATTTTGTACTCAACAGCTGTGCGTTTAATGTGAAGAAGTCTGCATATAGGATCTAAAACTAGTTTCAGAATTCAGAAAATTCTATTTATATGATCATTTATTTTAGAGATTCTAGTGTGTTTGCTCCATAATGTGCGTGCACAAAGCCGGTCCATAAACCGCAAGTGACAAATTAGTATTTGCCACTATCTTCTTCTCTATCCTTTTGTTATTTAAAAAAAAAAAAAATTATATAGCTTTACACGGACTACCAAATGGGCCAAATTGATTAGTGCATATTGATCTTGCTAGATCTTCCAATAATCTCTTCACATCGTAATCGTGTGCTTTTAAGATATGAAACCAAAAAAATGTTGTTTACGTAATACAAACTCATATACGACCCTAACACACGATTTGACTATTGTCTCATACGTACTCTCTCTCTCTATATTAGTTTGGGTTTAACAAAATAAAAAAGTAAGTTAGTTGCGTTACATATATTATAATGCAAAAGGGTGCCCAATCAGGAGTTGCAACCCCTAATTCTAAAACAATCATCAGGTTTTAGAAGCTCAAGATCTAGCCAAAACTCAAAGTCATATGAATTGTTGTAACATATCAAACTTTTGAATCTGATGTGTGATCTGAAATTCAGATCTCATTATTTTTGGTTTTATAGTTCGTTTTTTTTTCTAGTATTTCTTTAAAGTTTGTAGTTGTCTCGCAAATAATTAAAATTACACCTGACTGTACTATCTACCTACATTATATACAGTTATACTTCCACGAAACAAAAATTATTCTTTTGTCATAATGGATTTCACATATGTAGTGACTCATGCGTATTAGATCGCGCGCGATCCTTATAACAACGTAGCAATTTGGAATTTGTATACGTTCAACTCCTTAAAAAAAATAACTAAAAGCAAAATACAAGTGCCATGTGCATGAAATTTTTTTGAATCTTCGATGCTTTTAAGTATAAAAACGACTGCAATAATTAAGAGAATGCATTACTATATAGTACATAATTTAATTAGGTATATGCTTTGATTTTTGGATTTATAAATTTTAAAGGTTAAAATGGTATATTCTTTTGGATATTTCCACTCGTCCTTCTTTCATTTCTCCTTCACTACGTACAATTCTCTAATTAAAATTAGGTACATGTGCATTCACGGTTTACATTTGCATTTTATATAAACATGATCATCTATATCGGTCATAAGAATTATATCATCTTTGCTAATTAAGATATACTCCACTCCACAGAGTCCAGATAAATAATGAACAATTGAACTCTCAGTCTCAGATCTCAAAAACGTAGACAGCATTGAGAACCAATATTGTTGAAAAGGGCATGTAACGAGCAATGCGATCTTACAAGTCTAGGAGCCAGCCACTAAGTCTAAAATAATAATATAGGAGTAGCTACATAACCATAAAGGGTAAGGGCATATGATCGAAAGAAGAAAGAAAGGAGTAATGCTGTATGAAGCTGAGATCGATACATGGCTTTACACGTTAAATCTACTTAGTGCACATGACGAAAAATATGAAATTAATAAAAAAATATTTGTGTTTTTTGTTATTTGTTTTCTTTAGTTTTGGGTAGAGTGAGTGTATTAGGTAAAGGACAGGCCACTGAGAAACTGCGAGAAGTCTAGGCTAAGGAAAGTAGAGAGACAGACCTTTCAGTTTTTGAAAAGCAAAGTATAATTACTATTGGAATTATAAATAATAATTATTCAATTTTGTCTTCATTATTTATATATTCATTCATCTTACAAATAATTAAATGACAATCTTTTTTTATATAAACAAAAAAATAAAAGACAAAAAGGTTACCTCATGTGGTATGTCATTTTCAGCTAACACCCTCTGGTTGCCAGAGTAAAAATACCAAATTGATAAAAAGAAACTTTATTTACCTTTATACTAACTCTTTCTCATTACACAACGGTAAAATCCTACAATTACACTAATTTCTACTATTGTAGTTAGTATCTTTGGCCGCCTCTAAACTTAGTTCTACAAGTATTCTGAACGTCCTACATCACTATTCCGATAAAACTAGTGAAACCATCAAATTAAACTACAGTAATTAATCAGTCTAAGAGTAAAATACATATTTTATGGGTCTTTGTTGTTTTCTACTTTAGCACTATGACAATGTTAATAACGCCGCTTAGAAAATCATATAATTTCTAAAAAAGCTGGCTGATGAGTAAGACATCATTATTATTGGTGTTATGCAATTTCATTGTTTTTCTTTTTCTTTTGTAAGTTCCCATGAACTAATTTTTTTTTTTTCCTTACAACAGTATAAATTACTTTTCATATAAAATTTTATATTAAAATAACACGCGCAGACACGCGCCTGTGCTGTAATGACAAGTTTATTTATTTAAACCCTTTGGTCTCAAAAGATAAAAATGGAAAACTAAAAGAAGGAAAAAAAGGAGCAAAAACGTATAGTCTTCTCTCTTGCTCGCGCTTTGCTCTCTTGTTCTTTTGTCTTTCCCTTGCGGTTTATCTTTCGTCTCTGTCTGTGTGTAATCTCAATTTGTATCATTCATTCATATTTCACAATCCAACCAAGAAACGTCTCTTCTTCTTCTCTCACTCTCTCTCTCTCTAAAGACCAGGTTTTTCTCAATCGCAATCTCTCTCTCGGTCTCGTTCTGTTTTTTTGGTGAACCCTTTTTTCTTACCTCATTCTTACTCTTGAGAAAATCCAAAATCCAGAGAAACCCATTTCATTTCCATCTTCGGTTTCTAGAAAAATCTCATCTTTCAATAACATAGATCCACGAAACCCGCATTTTCGTCTCGCAAATCTCATAAAAAAAAGTCTACCCACGAGTCTCCTCAATCAAAAGGTGTGAGTGTGTGTAGTGAATCGAGATGGGTTTGTGTTTTGATTTCACTGTCTCTTTCTTTGCTTTCGTTTCTGAGTGGTTCATTTGATCTGTTGTTCCGTGTTTGTATTCTGTGATTGGTGATTGGGTTTGGTATTTATGATGTATGTTGTTACCTGATGTTCGATTGATGTATCCCTATAGCCTAATTTCATTTCCAATAAACAATAACAACCAAAAAAAAAAAATGTATCTTTAATTTTTTTTGTATACCTAATATCGAAGTTTTGTATTAATTCTCATCACCCGAATCTTGACGTTGAAAGGATGACACAAGCTTTCTCCCTTTGTTTTTTCTTTTTCTTTTTTATAATCTTTTTGGTCTCTGTCTGAAACATGTATTGCTGTACTTGATTAAGTCTGAATATTAGTATTATCTTTCTAAATTCTTCATCTTCTTCATTTTCGATTTGACACTATGCATGTCTCCTAAAGCAAATCTGTTTTGTCTTTGATTTTATTATTGTTGTTCTTTTCCTTTACAAAAAAATCTGACTTGTAAGATGTTCTCTGTCGTGAAATGGATGATTTATGTGTATTAGATTCGTAGAGCTTTGAATCTTGAAGTATCCGATCATATGCGACTTTACTTGTGTTCTTCTGCACTTATGGATGTGAAAAGAACGGTTATTAATTGCTTTTATACATTGTGTTGTTTCAGTGGCTTTTGAGAATGGAAGCAGAAACGTCTTGGACTAATTATCCGTACAGCTACATTACATATGTCCCTGAAGCTGAATCATCATACTCTGAACAGAGCGATGATGAGACCAAAGTCGAAACCTTTTCGATGGATTCACTTCTCCCCGATGATTTATTAGAACGGATCCTCTCGTTTCTCCCCATTGCAAGCATCTTCAGAGCTGGTACTGTCTGCAAAAGATGGAACGAGATTGTGTCCTCCCGAAGGTTCTTATGGAATTTCTCCAACAATTCGGTTCCTCAAAGGCCTTGGTACTTCATGTTCACTAGCACTGATGATCCATCCGGTTATGCTTATGACCCCATTATCCGGAAATGGTACAGTTTCGATCTCCCATGTATTGAAACGTCGAATTGGTTTGTTGCTTCCTCTTGTGGACTGGTTTGTTTCATGGACAATGACTGCAGAAACAAGATCTATGTCTCTAATCCAATTACCAAACAATGGAGACGACTTATCGAACCTCCAGGTCACAAGTCGACAGATTACACAGCAATGTCTACCTGCGTGAACCGAGCAGGCCAAGCAAACCGAGCGGTAAACCGCGCAAACAGGAGTTACTCAGTCTCGATAGTGAAATCGAAGCAAGTGCCAGGGAATTTCTTCCAGTGGGATCTGTCTATTCATCTCTACAGCTCTGAAACGATGGCTTGGACAACATCAGTAAACGATGTTTTATCCGGATGGAGAGGAGGAAACGAGAGTGTGATCTGCGACGGTGTTCTATACTTGTTGATTTACTCTACTGGAGGCTCTGATCATCGCCACGGGTTGATAGCTACCAATGTATCATCAACGGGATCATCCTCAAGCGGAATCTTGATGAGGAGTTTCATTCCAATGCCGTGTTCTTTAACCTGCGGAAGGCTGATGAATCTAAGAGAGAGGCTTGTGATTGTAGGAGGAATCGGGAAACACGACCGACCGGAAGTAATAAAAGGGATTGGGATTTGGGTTTTGAGAGGGAAGGAATGGGTAGAGATGGCGAAAATGCCTCAGAGATTCTTCCAAGGTTTCGGTGAGTTCGACGACGTTTTCGCCAGTAGTGGCACTGACGATTTGGTATACATACAAAGCTACGGATCTCCAGCGCTTGTCACTTTCGACATGAATCTTAAGTACTGGAAATGGTCTCAGAAATGTCCAGTAACGAAGAAGTTTCCTCTGCAGCTCTTTACCGGGTTTTGCTTCGAACCAAGACTCGAGATTGCTCCATAGTTGCAACGATGAACGTCTTTCTCCTTTGTATTGTTTTGCTTTTCTCTCTATTGGATTGTTTTTGCACAGAGAAGTCGCCGGCGGCTTGATGAAGATTGATGGATCACACGGTAATGTTTTTAAATTATTGGGAAAAAACGAATGATTTTCCAAGGAATATTATTGTTATTTGCAAATTTGGTACTCTATTTAATTCAAAAGATTTATGAAAGAGCCCCCGATACTTTTAATATGATCAATCGAAGCCTTTTTATCACTGTCGCTCTGTGACATTGTGGCCCACAATATCTCAAGTAAATGGGTCTGGATACTGAAACTTGGCCGTTGTCTTGTTGCTGTTCCTCTCGATTATTTTCTACTTCTTTATTTTATTTTTCTTTCCTTAGTTTCCGGTTAATTAATTTTACTGTATTATATCTATTATTATACTATAGCTGTAAATTGTTTTTCTTTTATTTTATAAAAATTTAATATATTTTTTTAATGTTTTTTGTACTTGTACAAAAAAATTTGGGACCTATTTTTATGTCAGGGTTTGGCAGTGTTAGGTTTACAGGTAATGGTGGACAACAGCTAATTCTTTTTTTCTTCTTTTCTTTATTATAAGTTTTCTAATATTGTATTTAGAAGACAAACACGATTTATTTTGACACACCAATGTCACCATTAGACAATATTAGTATTATTAGTTTTTTTTTTCTTTCTAAGCCAGAAAACAAACAATAAAACAGTCACAAGCAGTAACGATTTAAATTGTAGATAGGATGTAATATATATATTTTTTAAAAACAATATTGGGTTGGACCAACCATCTAAATGGACCACAGACATATAGTGGCCACTACTAGTTCCTCTCCTCTCCAAAGGAATACTTCAAATCAAACAAAACATACACTGCTCATTTCGTATACAACTGGAAAAGCCTTTACTACTACTAATCCCGGATTTTGAAAGACTTGGTTTTTTTTATTCACGGATTTTTTTCGCAAAAAAACGAATAAATTTAGTTTTATTTGTTCTCTACGTAGTATCTGATTCCTAGTCTCTTTTACTAGCTTCCTAGTAGTCTCTGTAAATTCAAAACACCCCCACTAAAGTCTAGAGCTGAGTTACCATGTAGTAAAAAATGTCAAAGAGTATAAAACCGGCGGAAATATTGGTCCATGAGGACGAACCGAACCGAACCGAACCGAATCATAACCGGTTATTGGAAAAGATAAGAAAGATATCTATACTGCTAGCTACTAGTAAACAAACTAGAGAGAATAAGTCTCTCTCTCTCGCTCAATTGGTATCGTAGCCTTTCGTCTCTCTCTCACCTGAAAGCCGTTCAGCTTTCTCTTTCCATAAAAACCAAAAAAGAAACTCTCCGATCAGTTTCTCCGGCTGTATCAAAAAATTAAAAAAATAATACACACAAGGAGGAGTTGTGTCTTACCGAAGGAAAGTGATGAGAGGTGCTGCTGATAACACGGATCTGTTCGATCCCAAAATCCAAATGGATTCTGATTTCTCTCGTCATGGCTCTTCCTCCGACGGCGATTTTGGATTCGCCTTCAACGACAGTAACTTTTCTGATCGCTTGCTCCGGATCGAGATCATGGGTGGCCCTTCTGATTCCAGGTCCGATGTTGAAGGCTGTACGAGTATCGCTGATTGGGCTCGCCACCGCAAGAGAAGACGAGAAGATATCAAGAAGGAATCTGGTGGTATCATCTTATATCTATTTCTTCTTCTTATGATGGGTTTTTGTTTTTGAATTTGAAGTCTCTTTTTTTTTTTTATATGGGTTTTTGAATTTTGTTGTTTCGTTTGCAGTCACGATTTCAGACATTGTGGCATGCCCTGAGGAGCAGATTTTAACGGATGAGCAACCTGACATGGATGGATGTCCTGGTGGTGAAAATATTGATGATGAAGGAGAGGCAATGGTTGAAGAAGAAGAGGCTTTATCAGGTACTTACTATATTATAAGCAAAACATCCTTTTGGGTATATAGTTTTACCTTCAGAAGAAGAGCTTCGAGTTTTTATTTTGTTTTTAATTAGGTGATGAAGATGAAACCTCTAGTGAGCCAAACTGGGGAATGGATTGCTCTACTGTTGTTAGGGTTAAAGAACTTCATATTAGTTCTCCTATATTAGCTGCCAAAAGCCCTTTCTTCTACAAGGTATCATCACTTGTTTCTTGATTGCTGTTACTTTTGCTCTCTCGTGTGTATCTTACTCTTCATAATCCATATGTTTTCTTGTACTTTGCTCTCATGTGTGTATATCTTCCTCTTAATCTATTTGTTTTCTTTTATTTCGAAATTCGTTTTAGTTGTTCTCAAATGGAATGAGGGAATCTGAGCAAAGGCATGTCACCCTAAGAATTAATGCATCAGGTATGCCATTGCAACACAAGATATCGGCTTTTGTGATTCGTGTGAATATATATCTGAACGCATTATTACTTTATCAGACTAGACACTAATGGTGTACATTTCTTCTTCCTTTGTGTATTAGTTCCCCATGTAATATATACTGTTGGATTTTTACTCTTCATGATTTCAAGTAATTTGGACATCCATAGCATTTAACTGATTTACATTCATACCCTATTTTGTAACAATAACAGAGGAAGCTGCCTTGATGGAGCTTTTAAACTTTATGTATAGCAATGCGGTATCTGTCACCACAGCACCTGCCTTATTAGATGTGCTGATGGCTGCTGATAAGTTTGAAGTTGCCTCTTGCATGAGGTACTGCAGTAGACTTCTCCGCAATATGTCTATGACTCCTGAGTCTGCTTTGCTCTATCTCGAGCTCCCCTCTAGTGTTCTTATGGCCAAAGCTGTTCAGCCCTTAACTGATGCTGCAAAACAGTTCCTTGCTGCCCGATACAAGGACATTACCAAGTAAGACCCCTGAAACTACATGTAATAATAGTTCAACTGCATTTCCAGGATATGAAACACACGAGATTCTGGGTCAATTCTTATAAATCATGGTTAACACTTTTTTTTTTTTCCAGGTTTCATGAGGAAGTTCTGTCTTTACCTTTAGCCGGAATCGAGGCAATTCTATCAAGTGATGATCTGCAAATTGCATCAGAGGATGCAGTTTATGATTTTATCTTGAAGTGGGCAAGGGCACAATACCCTTGTTTGGAAGAGCGAAGAGAGATTCTCGGGTCACGCCTTGCACTCTCCATCCGCTTCCCATTTATGACATGCCGAAAGCTGAAGAAAGTACTGACTTGCAGTGACTTTGACCATGAAATAGCATCAAAGCTTGTTCTTGAAGCCTTGTTCTTCAAAGCAGAAGCCCCACACAGACAACGTAGTCTAGCTGCCGAGGAAACCGCTTCCCTGAATCGCCGCCTCATAGAGAGGGCGTACAAATACAGACCCGTCAAAGTCGTCGAGTTTGAGCTACCTAGACCGCAGTGTGTAGTCTACCTAGACCTGAAAAGAGAAGAATGCTTAGGATTGTTCCCTTCGGGTAGAGTGTATTCGCAGGCCTTTCACTTAGGAGGTCAAGGGTTTTTCCTCTCAGCTCACTGCAACATGGACCAACAGAGCTCATTCCACTGTTTCGGGCTGTTCCTAGGAATGCAGGAGAAAGGGTCAGTAAGTTTCGGAGTGGACTATGAATTCTCGGCGAGGTCAAAGCCCGCGGAAGATTTCATAAGCAAATACAAAGGAAACTACACATTCACAGGAGGGAAAGCAGTTGGTTACAGAAACTTGTTTGGGATTGCGTGGACGTCTTTTATTGCAGAGGATAGTCAATACTTCATCAATGGCATCCTCCATCTGAGGGCAGAGCTTACCATCAAAAGGTCTACAGATCCTTAGTGACCGTATCTTCCTTTCATGCCACAATCTCCCTCTCTCTCTCTAACTGTCTCGTTTTCTTTTTATCTCTTTTGTAAGGCTTGACAAAGCTTATAAAAAGTAAGGAAAGGTTAAACCACGTTTCACAACAAGTTTGAAAGGATGTAAATGTATGCGTTCAGAACTGATCTCGTTCTATTCACGTTTACACTCATCTATTTAACTTTTCACTGGAAACTCTTAGCTTAGATTATTGTTGTACTATATATTATATCAGTAAAAGGTTATCCCAAAATTAATAGTTATTCAAGATGAGAAAAATATAAAATTGTGTGTAACCGGTTTAAGATAATTGAGTCTGCGTAACTCGGCAAAAGACATTGCTTTATTTCTATCACAGCCACTTGTTCCTATTTAGCTTGAAAATGAAATAGATCACTCCGGAAACACTCACGAGTCTCGCTTGATTTATACAAAAACACATTACACATACGTAGCAAGAGAGAAGGAACAACAAAGCTCAAAAAGATTTACAAAATTCAACGAATCTTAAATGGGTGCCAACTGATCTCCTACAGCTCCAGACAACTTTCCGACCAGCCTCGTTATACAGTTTTAATTGTTCTTAGGAATCCATTACACAAAACCATTATAACTCGGAAAATTGATTGAACTAGTAATACATACTAACAACAGATAGTTAGTTGGAGAAATTTCTTTATTTTTTGTTAAATTACTCAGTTAAAAAATTACACTTGAATAAAGAGTCAACTTATGATACCAAGCTCACTAAATTGGAGGTGGTAGGATGTTATTTTTGATTAGGCCATGGACATCCTCTATAAATTGCATTCGCAGGTGTTTCAGAAGGAGAGTTTGTTTTGTTCTCTTAGTTATTTCTTGTCTTTTAAGGATTTTTGCCTAGTTACCCCTACTTTTAAATTAAGGAACTGTCCTCTGCTTTGTATTTTTAGTTCAGTTCTTTTGGATTCCCTTTGTTAGGGCGTCGATTCCGGAGAATTTCTTTCTTCTTTCTTCTTCCGGCAATGACTCCGGGGACTATCAGTTGTCCGTCGGCTTAAGTGTCCCTTGTTTGGGTATTGTAATGCTATTCTGGTTCTAAAACAAGTTTAATGAAAATTCAAGTTGACAAAAAAAATGATACCAAGCTCACTTAACTTTTAAAACTTGCTTATCATTTGAGCGGGTCGACTCTTCTTAGCTACCTCAACTATACTGCTTCTTTGATATACACCATGTACTTTTTGCCTCTTTTCTAAACACCATCAATAATTTATTTCTCTATTAAACATCACAAACTAAATATTATCATTCAATTGCAACACTGCGACTATGAAGTGTGGTTACACATACTAAACCGGTAATAGCGTTTTTTAAATATCACGACTGCGTTTAATAAACCAAAAAACGTTAATCCCATACAATTTTCTTAACTCTTCTTCTTCGTAATATATAAAGAACTCCAATCCTTGAGTTTATATTGTATCAATAAACCCAGAATATATATAATTATAATTTTTGAACGCCAACAAGTGATTCTAAG